>NC_079196.1:173490512-173795512 GCF_029499605.1 Hyla sarda | reverse complement strand
AAAATAGAAAAAAAGAAAGAAGGAAAAAGTATGTATAGTATATAAAACAATAAAGGAAGTAAAATAAAAAATAAAAATTAAAAAATAAAAAATAAAAATAAAAAATACACAAATAAAAAATAATAAAAAGTAAAGATAATAATAAAAAAATAAAATAATAAAAATTAATAATAAAATAAACCAATGTGCAGGCTGATAAAGGGCATATTCAGTAGTCCGAGGGTGTCATAGATACATTAAGAGTGGTGATACCACAGCCTGGCAAAAACCTGGGTTCGATATTGGCGCATGCCCAACAGCACATTGTGACGGATGGCATACACCATTGGGTTCGCGTCCCATCTCACCCAATTCCTTGGTTGATGATATGGACGCAACACCTCTATATCTCCCAGTGGACCCTCCAGTCACATTATGCCCAGGTACCCACACACTCAAGGTCCAATAGCAATGGACCAAAACAAGTAAAACCCTTCTAAGGACTGATAGCACCCAGTACTTCATAGAGAGTTATGGGAATAGAAATGAAATAAATAATTATAAAAAATAAAAGAAAAAAGTAAAAATAAAATGTAAAAAATAATAAACAAATAAATAAAGGAAAAAAAAAGGAAAAAAAAGAGAGAAAATTGTAAAATTAAAAACAAATAAAAAATAGAAAATAAATGGAATGTTTAGATAAGGTGAGTAATACTTTAGGCTCCCCCACAACACACTGTCCAACACGTAAATAGCTGCCCATGCTCAAATTGCGATCACAGATTACTACATGATATAATTAAATAAAGGTTTATTGAATACAAAAAAAGAAAAAAGAAAATATATAAACATCTTCTTCAATTCTTGAAATAGTCCGGTGAGTTGAGCATATCCTCCCAATCGCATACTGCAAAAGGAGCAAGAAATAAAATTCATTAATAAATCATTAAAGATATCTCAAACAATGTGTATACTGAGTATACAGATGCAGATAATACAAGGGCAGAGGGAGAAGACCCGTGACAAGACCACCTACCTACCCACAACCCTTGATGACACTTTAAATTCAACATTAAGGCCACCTGGCTTGAGTGTGCCCAATGTGAAGATCCATTTTAACTCTCTTCTTTTAAGTAATCCCTGTCTGTCACCACCTCTTGTCAGAGGGGGGACATGGTCGATGACCATAAATCTCAGGTCACCCTCACCATGCCCCGCCTCCGAGAAGTGTTTTGGCACAGGTAGATCATCCTTATGTTTTCTGATGGTATATCTATGTTGATTTAGTCGCGTTTTCATGTCCCATGTGGTCTCACCCACGTATAAGAGACCACATGGGCACCACAGTACATAAATCACATAAGAGGAATTGCAGTTTAGGTAAAAATTAATGGGGTACTCGGTTCCTAAATTGGGATGTACAAATTTATCACCTTTTTGCATGTATTTGCAGTTAATGCAGTTTCTGCATGGAAAGCAACCCTTTTTCTCTGAAATGAAAAAAGTTTGTCTCTGTCCTTTCTTCTGTGACACGTCTGCATGTACCAGTTTGTCTCTCATACTCGTGGCTCTTCTGTATGACATTAACGGAGGTTGCAAAAATTCTGGAATGTGTCCTAAACCTGAAAAGAGATGCCAATGTTTGCATAATATTTTGCCTATTTCAGGGGAAGAGTCGTTATATGTGCTGACAACGGCTAGCCTTGTCGTCTGACTTCTGTCAGTCCGTTGAGAGCTGTCCATCATCACCCTAGCCCGCTGTCTCTGTATCAGCTGCATTGGATAACCTCTACTCCTAAAATTGTCAGTCATTCGGTCTAGTGCTTTGTCCAACTTGTCTGAAGTATCCCTGATCCTCCTTGCCCTCAGCATCTGACTGAAGGGCAAGGAGTTCACCATCGGTCGGGGATGGCAACTATCGTACCTTAAAAGAGTGTTCCGGTCTGTGTCTTTAACGAACAAATCAGTGGTCAGGCGATCTCCTTCCAGTGTAACAAGTACATCAAGGAAACTGATAGAACTAGTTGAATGAGTCAGGGTAAACTGTATGTCTCTTGTTCTACCATTGAGGTAGGCCTGAAAAGATAGAAGCTCATTAACATCTCCCGTCCAAACCAGAAAAATATCATCTATGTATCGCCACCACTCCAGGATAAACCTGGAGTGGTGTGATACATAGACGTGTTGTTCCTCAAAAAAACTCATAAAAATATTTGCATACGTCGGGGCCACATTACTGCCCATTGCAGTACCCCGACGTTGCAAATAAAAAGTACCGTCAAAAAGAAAGTAGTTGTTCTCCAGCACCAGTAGTAGCAATGTAATCACAAAATCAATCTTTTCTCCTGTGTATTTATATATATGTGCATATATATGTGTGTGTATATACTCATGTGTGTGCATATATACATATATATATATATATATATATATATATATATACCGTATTTATCGGGGTATACCACGCACCGGCCTATAACACGCACCCTCATTTTACCAAGGATATTTGGGTAAAAAAAGTTTTTTACCCAAATATCCATGGTAAAATGAGGGTGCGTGTGTGTGCGTGTATACCCCGATACACCCCCAGGAAAGGCAGGGGGAGAGAGGCCGTCGCTGCCCGCTTCACTCCCCCTGCCTTTCCTGGGGTCTAGAGCCCTGCTGCAGGCCCTTCTCTCCCCCTGGTTATCGGCGCCGCTGCGCCGACAGTCAGGGGGAGAGAAGGGGCAGCGGCACCCATTGCCGGCGCTGCTGCCCCGTTGCCTCCCCCCATCCCTGGTGGCATAATTATCTGGGTCGGGTCCGCGCTGCTCCAGGCCTCCGGCGTGCGTCCCCTGCGTCGTTGCTATGCACGGCGCGGCGCACTGACGTCATGCACCGCGCCGTGCAGTGCATAGCAACGACGAAGGGGACGCACGCCGGAGGCCTGGAGCAGCGCGGACCCGACCCAGGTAATTATGCCACCGGGGATGGGGGGAGGCAACGGGCAGCGGCGCCGATAGCCAGAGGGTGAGAAGGGCCGGCAGCAGGGCTCTAGACCCCAGGGAAGGCAGGGGGAGAGAAGCGGGCAGCGACGGCCTCTCTCCCCCTGCCTTTCCTGGGGCGGTATCGGCGTATAACACGCACATAGACTTTAGGCTAAAAAATTTTAGCCTAAAAAGTGCGTGTTATACGCCGATAAATACGGTATATATATATATATATATATATATATATATATATGTATATATGCACGCATGAATATATGCACACATATATATCTATATATATCCTGCATGTGCCATCAGTTTGTGCATAAAAACACCCTCCGTCCCTCCCCTCTTCCCACCCCCAGCTTTTCGTTCATCCAGGCCATCTTCTTACTTGTATTGCAACTCTGTTCGAGTGAAGCCGGGGGGAGAACGCCGCTTCCGGGTGTACGGAACGCGGCGCATGCGCGGCGCTCCCCACGTGACCAAAAACAAGGAGTTAGACTGCGATGATACATTCATGAATATTCATGAGCCGGGCGGCCGCTCCGCCCGGCTAAAATGAGGTATAGCCGAGTCCGCGCTGATGTGGACCTCCCACTGAGCCCCAAGCCAGGGATTAACATAAAACTAAAGATAAAGATATCTGACGAACCGCTGAACCATTTTTAATGAGGTAAGAAGCATTTTAATCAGGATCACCGTGTAACACAAGCCCGTGTAACAGGTTTAGTTCTGATGACAGATTTCCTTTAAGCTCACACTCACTAACTGTTTCTCTCCTGAAGATGTCACTAACACAAGTGACAGAAACACGTTGGACGTTTTATGGATGTGAGGACATTTTGTAAAGTAATGGGTTTGATTGACTGCTCCAGGTTGTACATTACCCAAAGGAGTTATGGATTTTTGGCATACATGATGTATATCAGTGTAAGAGGTGTATGAGACAAAACTTTTGAATGTTGCATGCAAACTGGTTAATATTAATAGTGAATTGTTTAACACATTGTTTTTTTTATTTTTTTACTTAAAGGGGTTATTCACCATAAGGGGATTTTAGTACGTACCTGTCAGGCAGTAAAGGACATGCTTAAGAAGGATCTGCGCTTGTCTTGGTGCTAAATGGCTATGTTGCGAGATTACCATAATACTGTGGCTAGCTTTTTGTGAACTTGTATTTCCTGTTTGTCTTTTCTTTTTTTGACTACATATCCCACAATTCCATTTTCCTCCCACACATCAGCCCCCCCCCCCACCCATTGAAACAAAAGACCTGTGGTTTTCAATCAGGGTGCCTACAGCTGTTGCATTGGTTGCAGATTGATCTCTCTCCCACCAAGCGATCCCTCCACCCATTGAAGCAGACAGGCTGCCTGTCATCAGATGACTAGTGAGTCAGGTCTCGGCCGCATTGCAAGGTGGCAAAATCTGAGACAACAGTCATTTTGTATGCTGGTAAAAATAAATATTGGGGTGAAAATCACAGAAGAATTGTGAGAAAACCATCACACACAGGTACAGACACTATATTATGAACCACACTAACTTTACAGCCCCTGTAAAAAAAAAATCCTGGAATACCCCTTTAATATCACAATGAAAAGTATGGTTTATGGCACTTCATTTTGGGATTAGGATTTCTTTCACTTTCCCAGTTCCCTGGAAATCAGTATCTTTACAGGGGCTGGAACAACATTGCTGACCACCAGATGGATTTATAGCAATCACCTTTCCTGGGTCCTAACAGGATAAATAGTAGGGCCAAATAGTGTAACAATGCAAACAGGTCATAAATACAATTCTTTCATTGTCTTTTTATTGAGTTGCAAATTAGATCTTAACACCACTGGAATATGGTACAGTACCTCAGTTCTTGTTTGGTTTGAGTCAAATTTCTTTTTAAACCTGTATAGGGGTTGGAGCTTGTATTTTCTGATACAGAACTCCAAATCTCCTGCAAAAACATAAATGATAGCAGTTTCAGATTCCATCACCACCACCATGAGGGCCTTAAAGGGGTACTGCAGCCAAAATTAACTTATCCCCTATTCACATGATAGGGAATAAGTAGCTGATCCCGGTGGGGGGACCCCCTGCGATCTCAGGAATGGGACCTGGCTCTGAGTGTGCAGTAGACAAAATGCGCTCCATTGATTTCTATGGGAGCTCCACAGAGACCTCAGCTGGGCCCTCACCTACTGGTGCACTTTTTGAACTCCCCCTACTGGTCTGATGTCTACTATTTTGTGACCCCTGCAACTGTGAGGTTGTATATCATTAGTAGTTATTTAACTGTGTCTAGGTTCTACCAGGAACGAGTTGGGTTTACATAGGACTGAATACTAAACAGCCAGTTGATTGGGGACAGTTGTACACACAGTATTGAGGTTTGAGCGCCCTGGGGGTAGGATCCATGGCCCCCACCCCATGTGGAGTTTTTTTGCCTTTCATAGGCATGTCGTAATTGATTTTAAAGGGTTTCTGAGTTATTGTGCATCATGTGCAGTTAATAAAGTATTCTATTTTTCATCAATCGGTTTGCACCATCTTGGAGTGTTTTTTCTTTTCTTCCTTTTTTGAATTGTGGAACTTTTTAAGGGCAGCACCCATATGTTATTTATTTGGTTGACCCCTCCTAAATTTTTCTAGTTTGGGCTGGGATCAAATCCCACAACATCTGCAAGAAGTTTGTATGTTTTCTCCATGTTGCATTGGTTTCTCCCCACACTCTAAAACTTAATGTGGTGAGGATGTGATGAGGGCAGATGGAATTACCCTAGGGGAAGATGGCATTAACCCCTTGCGTTCGTGACGTCAGGGCGTGGTTTATCCTCTACACCACCTGAAGGTATACCGCTGGATCCTAGGCTGGGCACGGGGGCAAATAATGACTCTGACGCAATGTTATGGAACAACGGCAGCTTTACTGAGTCAGACAGATTTAACAGTCTATACAGCTTGGCTAGGCCCAAGGAGGTGACCAGTGACTTCAGAGACCACAGGGCTTGCTGGGACTTGTAGTGGACTTGGACAATTTAATGCAGGGCCACTCTGACTTGATATAGAATACTTGACTGACTTGACTAACTTTACCCCGTTTGTAGCTTACCAGGCTTTGACTTGGACCTGGGAGGTAGTAGACTTGTGGATTCGTAGCTGCGTGGTTGACTTTAGGCCTCTTTAGGACACCAGAGACTCTCTCAGGACTTGACCTCACTGTAGCTCAGCAAAGACTCAAAGAGACTGAGGAAGCTCCACCCAGGGATTATACAGGGGAGACTCTGGAAGGGTCCTGTAGGTCACCCTGTAGGTCACTGGTACCTTCCCTTGTTACAATCACATGACAACAGTGCTTAAAGGCATATCACATTTTATGTACAATACACTGGATAACATAGGCACTTAGGATTCATATACAAGACACAGGTGCACAGGGGGCCCAGGGGGTCACCAAATGGAGTCTTCCTGACAGGACAGCAAGGGTACAGGGGTGCAACTCTTGTACTGGGCCACCACAATAATAAAAGGTCAATTTGGAGTTTAGATTGTGAGCCCCATTGAGGACAGAGACCAATGGGAGTCATACACTCATCTCACAGAGCTAGTCCCAATACCCCAATCTGACCAGGGTCAAGGTTGGCACAAGGAAGTACCTGGCAGCCAATCAGTGGCCAAGGCAGAACACCACTGCAGTCATTGATTGGCTAAGTTGCCAATCTCAGAAGGGCTATGCACTGTGAGAATGGCATTGGTAGGGGAGTGTACTTTTTCCCACCTACCTGAGCATAGTTACGCATAATAGTTATTCCCTGGAATTCTCCTTTAATAAGAAGAGTAAAAAAAGTGTCTTGAAAATTGAAGCATGGCTAAGTGTGTCAGGAAATGTACTGAATAATATGTTTCTTTAATGCGGTAAAGTGTGCCAGGCAAGATAAGGCAAAAAAGGGGAAACTGTCTAACATGTCTAAATAGGTGCGCCAAATGAATTGTACAGCCTGTGCCATTGTGATATACCTGGCACAGTTTCCTCCTGTCTGCCTGTGGCTTAGGTTAATGCAGTCTCACTTCACAACAGTATTAATAAATACGGCCTATAGTGTGCACCCTCCATATCCATTTAAATGGATTTAGTAACAACTGGGAATTTGAGATTTGCAGAGCATTTTCAGCCAGCTATGCTGCCATTTAATTCCATGTTATTAATTCCTTGTTCATAGCCTTCTAACATCTGTGAACTTAAAAAAAAAAAAAAAAATTATGAATACAGGGTTAGATATACAAATTACATTTAAGTGGATTTACCAAGTGAATATCTCATTATATTTGATTGACAGAATCCCATATATTGTCGGAGGCAGGAGCTAGGAATTACTCCTTCCTGGCATAAGATGAGCAATATAGCCGGCACAAATGTTGCATATTAAATAATACCAAACACATATTTTAAGACTAGCAAATACAAATGGATTTCTGTATGGGCTTATAAATATTTCCACCCACACCTTCTGGGAAAATAAAAATACATTCTCTTCCAAGTTTATGCAATTGGAACCCTAGGTGTTCGTATCAATCCTGAATCTTAAACAGTTGTTATAAATGGACTCTTTAGCCTTTCCAGAAGGTTTGTCTCTATAATGGTAATAAATTACATCTGCAGAAAAAAATATATTTAGTTATGTTTTCTATTGGAACGGATTTATTTTATCCCTTCAGACAGTAATTCTCAGGATAGACAGTTCAGGTCTTTTTACTATTACAACGCACATTATTATGGTCATTTTTGTGAGCATGATGTGTCTCATTGTGCATTATGTGCTAAATATTGGTAATGTCAAATGCTTATTTGTACCACATTAATATAGTATTTTTCACCATGTACATTATTAACCCCTTAAGGAACAAGCCCATTTTGGCCTTTAGGACCAGTTTAATTTTTGCATTTTCGTTTTTCACTCTTAGTCTTCTAAAAATCATAACTCTTTTACATCTTCATCTACAGACAAGTATGAGGGGTTGTCTTTTGTGCGACCAGTTGTCCTTTGTAATGACATCACTCATTTTACCATAAATTGTATGGCACAACCATAAAAATACTATTTGTGCGGCGAACTTAAAAAGAAAACCAAAATTTAGCTAATTTTGGAAGGTTTTGTTTTCACGCTGTACATGTTACGGTTAAAATGACATGTTTTCTTTATTCATTATTCTGTGAGTCAATACGATTAAAATAATATCCATGATTACATACTTTTCTATTACTGTACCGCTTAAAAAAAACCTCAAACTTTTTAACCAAATTAGTACATTTAACCCGTACAGCACTTAGGGCGTATGCATACGCCTTCTGTACCTGGATCTTAAGGACCCAGGGAGTACAGGTGCACCCGTGGGAATTCCGCTCCCTGCCGGGCGTCGGGTAGGGATCGGACTGGGGTGACTGCTGATATCAATCAGCAGGCACCCCGCGCAAATGCCGCGGGGGGTCATGAGACCCCCCATGTTGGCGATCGGCGCAAATCGCAACTGAAATCGCACTTGCGATTTGCACAATTCCGGGTCTTACAGGTCACGTGTGACCCGATGACCCGGAGATACAAGGTGATCGTGGGTGTAGAATACACCCCCTATCACCTACTGTATCTATGGGGAGGTGGCAAATTCGCCACCCCCCCAGGAGAGCTGCTGTTGGCTGGACGATCGTCCAGCCAATAGCAGCAGGCAGGGGAGGGGTTAAACGGCATCCTCTGCAGCGCTGACCGTTAGCTGCCAAAGGATAGGGGATAAGATGTCTGATCCTGGGGGTCCCGCCGCTGGGACCCCCAAGATCTCTGCACAGCAGCCGGTGTTCATTCAACCACTGCCATAGTTTGTTCCGGTGGCAGTGGTTGTGATTTCACGCCACGCCCCCTCCAC
The DNA here is from genome assembly GCF_029499605.1 of Hyla sarda. Classification (NCBI taxonomy): domain Eukaryota; kingdom Metazoa; phylum Chordata; class Amphibia; order Anura; family Hylidae; genus Hyla; species Hyla sarda. The sequence continues at coordinate 173,786,648 of NC_079196.1, read as the reverse complement.
TCATGTCTATGGGTAGATGCCTAGCAGCAGAATATCCCTTTTAAGGGTCTGTTCACACGTTCAGGTTTTTAATTGCAATTAGCAAATACAAAGCTAGGAGTGGATTTGGAAAGGTATAGTCTTTCCTTTATACATGTCCCCCATTTACAATCTGTTCCTGGCTTTGCATTTAGTTAACATGTGTGAACACACCCCAAGATGACGACTTTGCAATAATAGTTCCAAGGATATCAATGTGAATTGGTAAGTTAGTAATTTAAAGTTTGTAAGTATAAGGCTATGTTCACACGACAGAATTTCTTCATGGATGCATTGGAATCAACATGGAAATTCTGCATATGTTCATAGCATATTAACTTCATCAGATTCCGCAAACCCATTCACACTGCAGAATTTTCTCATACTGCAGAATTTTCGCTGCGGACGTTCCACAGCTAAAATTCTACATTCCGCAAAAATATAAAACATGACTAATATTTTTGCGAAATGCAAAATTTTAGCTGCAGAAGTGAATAGGACTTTTTTTTTCTCTGCTATTTTGTGTGGAATTTGTGCGGATTCTGCACAAAATTTTTACTTTTTCTATGAATAAAAGCATTTTACGTCAAAATTTTCGCACATCTGCACCAATTCCACTTCCGCATTAATTTGATGGGTTTCTGGATTGTACGGAATCTGCATGTGGAAATTCAGAACTGAATGGGAGTGCGGAATCCCATAGAAGTCTATTGGGCTTCAATATGAGGCGAAATCCGCATGCAGAAATTCTGCAGTGTGAATAGACCCTTAATGTGCTCTGTGTATTCATGCAGAATTTTTGCAGAAATTCCCCATAGATGTGGAAAGATGCAGAATTTTGGCCATTTTAATGTGACCGTGGAATTCCACATCTGTGCAGAATTTAAGTATATGGATAAATACACACATAGGGGGAGATTTATCAAAACCTGTCCAGAGGAAAAGTTGCTGAGTTGCCCATAACAACCAATCAGATCGCTACTTTTATTTTTCAGAGGCCTTTTCAAAAATGAAAGAAGCGATCTGATTGGTTACTGTGGGCAACTCAGCAAATTTTCCTCTGGACAGGTTTTGATAAATCCCCTCCATAGTATGTAGTCAATATTTTAAGCCAAATCCAGGAGTGTTACTAGCAGATAGAAAAAGTTAGTCTTACCATTACAGTTATTTCTATGCCAGTTCCATTTCTGGTTTAGTTATGCATTTTTGGCCTATCTCGGAGTCCTTGCAGGGTCCTACGGGGTGCTTACCATAAAGACAATGTCCATCAAGAAAACTGAATGGGTTCTTTAGTTCTGTATATACTATGGAAGAAGGAGCTGACATTGGCCAGGTCAGTGCTGGTAACACATCATGTAATGTACCGAACTGACTTAATGTAGAGATGGTACAAGGTAAGTTAAGTAAGGTAAATGTAAGCAAATCTCCAGGGCCGGATGGACTACACCAAGAGTTCTTAGAGAGGTAAGTTCAGTAATATCTGTACCCTTGTTCATGATATTTAGAGATTCTCTGGTGTCTGGTATTGTGCCAAGGGACTGGCGCAAGGCTAATGTGGTACCAATCTTCAAGAAGGGCTCTAGGTCTTCGCCAGGCAATTATAGACCGGTAAGTCTAACGTGCATTGTGGGTAAATTGTTTGAAGGACTTATAAGGGATTACATACAGGAATACATAGAGGATAATAGTATTATAAGTGATAGCCAGCATGGGTTTACTAAGGATAGAAGTTGTCAAACCAATCTAATTTGCTTTTATGAAGAGGTGAGTAGAAGCCTTGAAAGAGGAATGGCTGTGGATATAGTGTTTCTGGATTTTGCCAAAGCGTTTGATACTGTCCCTCACAGACGTCTGACAGGTAAGTTAAGGTCCTTGGGCTTGGAAACTTTAGTTTGTAACTGGATTGAACACTGGCTCATGGATCGTACCCAGAGAGTGGTGGTCAATGATTCATACTCTGATTGGTCCCCGGTTATTAGTGGTGTACCCCAAGGTTCAGTACTGGGCCCGCTGCTGTTTAATTTATTTATCAATGATATAGAGGATGGTATTAACAGCTCTGTTTCTATCTTTGCAGATGACACCAAGCTTTGTAGCACGGTACAGTCTATAGAGGATGTGCATAAGTTACAAGATGACTTGGATAGACTAAGTGTCTGGGCATCCACTTGGCAAATGAGGTTCAATGTGGATAAATGTAAAGTTATGCATCTGGGTACTAATAACCTGCATGCATCGTATGTCTTAGGGGGGATTAAACTGGTAGAGTCACTGGTAGAGAAGGATCTGGGTGTACTTGTAGATCACAGACTACAGAATAGCATGCAATGTCAGGCTGCTGCTTCCAAAGCCGGCAGGATATTGTCATGTATCAAAAGAGACATGGACTCAAGGGACAGGGACATAATACTCCCCCTTTATAAAGCATTGGTACGGCCTCACCTGGAATATGCTGTTCAGTTTTGGTCGCCTGTTCATAAAAGGGACACTGCGGAGTTGGAAAGGGTGCAGAGACGCGCGACTAAACTAATATGGGGCATGGAACATCTTAGCTATGAGGAGCGATTAAAGGAGTTACAATTGTTTAGTAGTGTTGCTCGCGAATATTCGCAATTCGAATATTATTCGCGAATATCGCATATTCGCGAATTTGCGAATTTCGCGAATATAGCGCTATATATTCGTAATTACGAATATTCGTTTTTTTTTTTTCACAGTACACATCACAGTGATCACCCCTCTCTGCTTCCAGCTTGTGTGGTGTAAAGAAGGCTGTAATACTACTGTGTGAGACTGGCGTGCGAAAATTCGCATATGCTAATTTTCGCATATGCGAATTTCTACATATGTTAATTTTCGCATATGCGTATTTTCGCATGCGCGAAAATAAAACGAGAATATAACGAATATGCGAATATTCGCGAATATATGACGAATATTCGTCCATATATTCGCGAATATTCGCGAATTCGAATATGGCCTATGCCGCTCAACACTATTGTTTAGTCTTGAGAAGAGACGTTTAAGGGGGGATATGATAAATGTATATAAGTATATAAATGGCCCATACAAAAAATATGGAGAAAAACTGTTCCAGGTTAAACCCCCCCAAAGGACGAGGGGGCACTCCCTCCGTCTGGAGAAGAAAAGGTTTAGTCTAAAGGGGCTACACGCCTTCTTTACCGTGAGGACTGTGAATTTATGGGACGGTCTACCTCAGGAACTGGTCACAGCAGGAACAATTAACAGCTTTAAAATAGGGTTAGATACATTCCTGGAACAAAATAACATTAATGCTTATGCAGAATTATAAAACTACATCCCTTTCCCTTATCCCCTTACACCCTTCCCTTCAATTCCCTGGTTGGACTTGATGGACGTATGTCTTTTTTCAACCATACTAACTATGTAACTATGTAAGACAAATGTAGAAAGAAATGGTCTCACTCACCTGTATTTTGGAATATTCAGATTATAGACTTGTGCATATATGCAGAGCGGGACAGGTCATATCTGAACTCATAGTAATACCACTGATAGAAAAAAATGGTGAAGCTCACAATTAATCACTATCCGAGGTATAATGGGCAAATAACCTATACACAAGGTGTATATACAATATATGGCGAAAAAGAGAAAAATCACCCAGCCTCTAGGGTAGCGAGAAATAATAATTATAGAATAATGTTTGACTAAGACTGTAGCAGTATAATTATCATATGAGCAGAATATATAACAGTACATGGACATATATTTAACCCCTTCAGGACCAAGCCCATTTTGGCCTTAAGGACCAGAGCGTTTTTTGCACATCTGACCACTGTCACTTTAAACATTAATAACTTTTTTTTTGGTTCACATATACAATATGTCTACTTTATATTTGCATCATAAAATTGACAAGTTTTTAATTTTGGAAGACACCAGAGGGCTTCAAAATTCAGCAGCAATTTTCCAATTTTTACAAAATTTTCAAACTCTATATTTTTCAGGGACCAGTTCAGGTTTGAAGTGGATTTGAAGGGTCTTCATATTAGAAATACCCCATAAATGAACCCATTATAAAAACTACACCCCCCAAAGTATTCAAAATGACATTCAGTCAGTGTTTTAACCCTTTAGGTGTTTCACAGGAATAGCAGCAAAGTGAAGGAGAAAATTCAAAATGTTCATTTTTTACACTCGCATGTTCTTGTAGACCCAATTTTTGAATTTTTGCAAGTGGTAAAAGGAGAAAATTGTTACTTGAATTTGTAGCCCAATTTCTCTCGAGTAAGCACATACCTCATATGTCTATGTAAAGTGTTCGGCGGGCGCAGTAGAGGGCTCAGAAGGGAAGGAGCGACAAGGGGATTTTGGAGAGTACGTTTTTCTGAAATGGTTTTTGGGGGGCATGTTGCATTTAGGAAGCCCCTATGGTGCCAGAACAGCAAAAAAACAAACAAACACATGGCATACCATTTTGGAAACTAGACCCCTCGGGGAATGTAACATGGGATAAAGTGAGCCTTTATACCCCACAGGTGTTTCACGACTTTTGCAAATGTAAAAAAATAATAATAATTTTTACCTAAAATGCTTGTTTTCCCCAAAATTTTACATTTTTAAAAAGGGTAATAGCAGAAAATACCCCTCAAAATTTGAAGCCCAATTTCTCCCGATTCAGAAAACACCCCATATGGGGGTGAAAAGTGCTCTGCTGGCGCACTACAGGTCTCAGAAGAAGTGTAGTCACATTTGGCTTTTTGGAAGCAAATTTTGCTCTGGGGGCATGCCGCATTTAGGAAGCCCCTATGGTGCCAGGACAGCAAAAAAAAAAAAACCACATGGCATACCATTTTGGAAACTAGACCCCTCGGGGAACGTAACAAGGGGTTATGTGAACCTTTATACCCCACAGGTGTTTCACGACTTTTGCATATGTAAAACATTTTTTTTTTTTAAAAGGGTAAAAGCAGAAAATTCCCCCCAAAATTTGTAACACAATTTCTCCCGAGTACAGTGATACCCCATATGTGACCCTAAACTGTTGCCTTGAAATACGACAGGGCTCCAAAGTGAGAGCGCCATGCGCATTTGAGGCCTAAATTAGGGACTTGCATAGGGGTGGACATAGGGGAATTCTACGCCAGTGATTCCCAAACAGGGTGCCTCCAGTTGTTGCAAAACTCCCAGCATGCCTGGACAGTCAACGGCTGTCCGACAATACTGGGAGTTGTTGTTTTGCAACAGCTGGAGGCTCCGTTTTGGAAACAGTAGCGTACCAGACGTTTGTCATTTTTATTGGGGAGGGGGGCTGTGTAGGGGTATGTGTATATGTAGTGTTTTTTACTTTTTATTTTATTTTGTGTTAGTGTAGTGTAGTGTTTTTAGGGTACAGTCACACGGGCGGGGGTTCACAGTAGTTTCTCACTGGCAGTTTGAGCTGCGGCAGAAAATTTGCCGCAGCTCAAACTTGCAGCCGGATACTTACTGTAAACCTCCGCCCATGTGAGTGTGCCCTGTACATTCACATTGGGGGGGGAACATCCAGCTGTTGCAAAACTACAACTCCCAGCATGCGCTAACAGACTGTACATGCTGAGAGTTTTAGTTTTGCAACAGCTGTAGGCACACTGGTTATGTATCACTGAGTTTGTGACCTAACTCAGTGTTCACAGCCAGTGTGCCTCCAGCTGTTGCAAAACTACAACTCCCAGCATGTACGGTGCATGGTGTACGGTGACTGCTGAGAGTTGTAGTTTGCAACAGCTGGAGGCACACCGGTCGTGAAACACTGAGTTAGGTAAAAAAAACTCTGAGTTTCACAACCAGTGTGCCTTCAGCTGTTGCAAAACTACATCTCTCAGCAGTCACCGACAGCCAACAGGCATGCTGGGAGTTGTAGTTATGCAACCAGCAGATGCACCACTACAACTCCCAGCATGCACTTTAGCTGTTTGTGCAAGCTGGGAGTTGTAGTTATACAACAGCTGAAGGTACACTTTTCCATAGAAAAAATGTGCCTCCAGCTGTTGCAAAACCATAAGTCCCAGCATGCCCATAAGGGAATGCTGGGAGTTGTGGTTGTCTGCCTCCTGCTGTTGCTTTTTGCATGCTGGGAGCTGTTGCTAAGCAACAGCAGGAGGCTGTCACTCACCCAACTCCTGATCCACGCCGCATCAGGTCAGTCCCTCGCCGTCGCCGCCGCTCCTGGGGCCCCGATCCCAACATTGACGCCGGGGATCGGGGTCCCCAGCACCCGGGGTGCACGTCCCGCACCCGCTCACGTCCTCCGGAAGAGGGGCGGAGCGGGTTGCGGGAGTGCCACCCGCAGCAGGCACCCTGACCGGCCGACGAATCAGGGTGATCGTGAGGTAGCACCAGTGCCACCTCACCCCTGCAGGCTGGAGACCCGATTGACCCGGAATCGCCGCAGATCGCTGGACAGAATTGTCCAGCGATCTGCGGCCATCGCCGACATGGGGGGGCATAATGACCCCCCTGGGCGATATGCCGGGATGCCTGCTGAACGATTTCAGCAGGCATCTGGCTCCGGTCCCCAACGGGCTAGCGGAATTCCCACGGGCGTATGGATACGCCCTCGGTCCTTAAGGACTCGGAATGCAGGGCGTATCCATACGCCCTATGTCCTGAAGAGGTTAATATTCCATTATAGATATTGCAATTTGATTGAACTTTGCTTGAACCTTGCCGGAATATCAGTTGGTCATATAACTACAACTATCCACTCAGTCTGAATATGTAACTGTATATGTAATTTAATATTCCTCCCACAAGGGCCCTGTGAGGGGAATTTTTATGCATTCATTATTTTATATAAATATTTGTTATTTGAAGCACGGTCTTAATCAAACATTATTCTATAATTATTATTTCTCACTACCCTAGAGGATGGGCGATTTTTCTCTTTTTTGTCATAGTAATACCAACCCATATTCAAGTTATTCCATAAGACATTGCACAAATGGAATGCACCGCCACTCACTGTCAATCCACAAACCTCCTTTCCTTTGGTGCTCATCAGGGCATTTACTTTACATGGCGTGTCAGCCACTGCTTCGTGCGGTGGTCGACACCCGCTATCTGGCCAGCAAGCCGAGGCCCCTACAGGAGATCCCAGGGGGCCTCAGTGGTCGGACCCCCAGCGATCTAAAACTTATCCCCTATCCTTAAGGGATACATTTTTCAGCACTGGACTACCCCTTTAAACTTGATGGACATATGTCTTTCCTCAACCGTATTGCTAAATAACTACAGCTCTTAGTACAATGCCGTGTTGAAAAATTGCTGCGGCACTAAGGTGCTGAATATTCGTGATAACAACTATAAAGAAAGTGAAGGAACTCTGGATTGGATAATACACCATGGGTCCACCCAGCCATCTCTTATTTGTAAGAGTGAAGACAACGTTGTAAGCTTTCCCTCTCCCTTCCATCACAGTGTGACGAAACAACTAAACCAGTATTAGCATATATTTATATATAAAACATGACTCATTCTCAAGATTGTGTTGCATGAATTCTGATCCTTTGCTGTAGGGCCATTTTAAAAATAACTTCATGTACCTTATGCCCATGGCTTGTTTACACAAGTAAAGCAATGGTTGGGAACAAAATCCAGAAATTACATTTATAATAGGCTTTTTTTTCGGTCTATTAAACAGCTGAATGCGGCATTACAGTGTAATGGAAACTCTGTGTGTGATAGACTAGTAATAATTTGAAGAGACTTTGAAAATAATGAGAAGTTGCATTGTACTTATGAAGGATTGCTGAGCCGCTATTGTCATTAATAGCTGCCAAGTAAGCAGCATATAATAGGGAGTCCAGGGACACCCCCCCCCCTACTTTTTGTTTGTACCTTCTGATAGCATATATGCTCAAACCGCCAGAAGTAATTCCGTATTACCTGACAAATAACTTTCTTACTTCTTAAATGAAAGAACAAAACAGCAGTTATTAAACTTAAAGGGGTATTCCAGGATCTTATTTTATTTGACAATGCTACAGGGGCTGTAAAGTTAGTGTAGTTCATAATACAGTGTCTATACCTGTGTGTGGCGGTTTTCTCGCAATTCTTCTGTGATTTCAATATTTATTTATAACAGCATACAAAATTACTCAGGTCCCAGGTTTTCGCAGGTTGCAGTGTGGCCGAAACATGACATCACTAGTCAGCTGTGCAAAGGGAGCCTGTACTGCTTCAATGGTTGGGGCGGCCTCTGGGTGGGAGGGAGATCATTCTGCAAATATTTTTTTTTTTTGCAACAGCTGGAGGCACCCTGGTTAGAAAACACTGGTCTTTTTAATGGAATGCAGCTCATTTGTATATCAATGGGTAGGTGGCTGATGTGTCACTTCACACTTACAAACAAGGAACTATTGGATTTGTAGTTTGGGAGAACGAACTCCAACAGGAAATACCTAGTTCACAAAAAGATAGCCACAGTGTTATGGTAATCTCACAACATAGCTATTAGGCTAGGTTCAGACTACGGATTTTCGGACAGTCTGCTCCTATTTTCCGCCTCCAAAGGTGTTTTTCAGTTTCCTGCGTAATTTCTTCATTTCCGTGAGTAATCCGCCACTATTCCGCACGGAAATGACGCCACAAAATCCGCCTTCAATTTCCGCTTCAATTCTGCGCCGAAAACGGTGGGAGTGCCCTGAGAGCCAAGTTCAGCCCCTTTTGGACCATGTGATCACATGATCCGACCCAGGTCTGTCAATCTTTGCAAGTTTTGCTGGGGAAGTAAGGTGCTGTGGACCAGACATGACCAGACAAGGCTATTCGCGGATGTGTATAAGCACTGAGGATGTCATCAGTGAGGTAGAAACTCTGTCACATGCTCTTTTCTTGAGCCCAAGTAAACTTTGTATCTTGCCTGTTCTTAGTAATGTTTGCTAAAATTGGCACAAAATAAGCATCTGTGTTTTCGGGTACAGTGTACTATGGGCCTGAGTAGATCTGCATTTAGCCAAGCACATGTTTACAAATATCCACACTTTGCTAAAGGGAGTATGTAAAGTGTACTCTGGGATTGCGGAGATTTGCATTTTGACAAGCACATGTTATTTGCAAACTATGGTGAATCTAGTATTCTTCATTTATTTTTTGCCCATAATATCTGTTTTTTAGGTAGTGTCATCCCTGGATTTGGGATAAGGGCCATGGTGATTATTTTAATCGAACAAAACATGACGAAGCATGGCATGAGATTGCAGTAGCCATATTTGACAACTTTGAGCAAATATCTTCTTCAATTCAGAATGATATTTGTAAGTAGCTTTTTTTCTTGGGCTTTTTTTGGCAAACTTGTCCAATTTGTCAACCTAAAATAAGGAAAAGGATGTCAATCTATGTTTTCAAAGTAACATAAACCTTTGTACATGTAATTACTGGTGTACCCTTTGATCTTCTTAAAAAATTGAAATCTAGTTGAAGTTTCTCCAACTATTTCTATCCCTATTTATCTTTGTGTTTAGATTCCCTTGGTGTACACATGTACATTAATCATAGCCTTCTATATTGCAAGAAAATCAGCAATAATTTTGGTAACGGATGAGTCATCTTTAGTTTTTTGACCTGTATCTTGGTGTACGATCTTTTTACCCGATAAGATTGTTTTACTTTTTTTTTTTTTTTACCATTTCAAATCATATCTAGTAAAGTACAACAGAAACAGATGGAAATCTGCAAGCGACTATTTTGTAAAGGGTCTCAAGAAAGCCGAAAAAAGTGGGTCAGCTGGTGGCAAAAGGAAAAAAATACCCTATGAGGACCAACTTCACTTTTTATGCCCTAACAGAGTTCTCCGACCGTAAGTACAGGTTTAATTTAGGCCGGCAGGTTCCTGATCCATCCTCCCCCTTTAAACCCCCCCCCCCCCCCCCAAAAAAAAAAAAAAATTCACATCTGGTTATTCTAGAACTTCAGACAACTTTCGGGCAAAATCCAATACCCAACACCAAGATGCCGATGAAGCGCCAAGGTCTCAGCCAGGCCCTTCAGACACACCTTTGGAATCTGAAGCACCAGGCCCCTCAAATGCGTTGGAAGATTTGGACCAAGATTTGGATGTAGAGGAGGATGTGTCTAACATTAGCAAAGATCTTCCTCCAAGCAGCACACCGACACCAGCTGCTGGTGAGATTGAAGTGATGGAAGAAGCCACAAACCTTTCTTCTTCACAAAGAACTACCAGACCACCCCCTGCTCGAAGAACCAGTAGATCCCTCCGAATAACTGATAGTCAGCTTGAGGTTGAAAGTCAAGCTCTATCATTTATTCGGAGGGTTGACAGCAGTGATGACAGTTCTTATTTTGGTTATGAAATGGCATCTTGCTGCCGTAAAGTGCCTCTTGACCGGCAAAACTATTTTAAAGCATACTGTCACGCTGTAGCGCAAGTCTTTATTGCCCCCCAGGCCCTGCCTCCATTAGAGGATATGATAAAAAAATTTGAACATCACAGCTGGACACAGGGCCCCCAGCCCTCCACCACCTGCACACAATATTGCAAAACAAACCGAGGGATTTTATGTGGGTTCTTACAACCCCCCGCCGTCTCGGTCCTCTTCTGGTGTTTACCCCTACCATCCTCCCTTTCCACCCCAATACCCTAGCAGTGTAAGTAGCCACCACAACCCCTCAGCATTATCTGCCTTGGAGTCTTTTGCAAACGAAAACACATATTACAATCTTTGAGTTTTCACATGAGCATCATTGAAGTTGGTCCACATCTTTTGTTGTAGCATTGTTTGTACATTTTTGCTAGAGATCTTTATCTTGTTAAAATAGCTTGTGAATGCCTTGTTGCCTGAAAATGGTAAAAAAAATTTTTAGAAAGTGTAATTTGCGGGCTATTTTGTGAAATTAACAATTGCCCTAACAAACCCATTTTGTTGTCAGTGATTTTCTTCTCAAAATGTTATGAGATCCGCATGGAGTTAGGGGGTCTCTAAACTTGCTCAGGTCTTTATATTTGGATATTGTGGTTACAACATATCCATGGTCAAGTCTAGTTGATTAAACATGGGAATTGAATGTAGTTGTCATATTTTAGAATCTATGACATTGTCATTATAATTATTTTCATTCTTACTTACACTATAATCTAATCACCTTGACCATTGATATTTTGTGTCCTGGATATGGCCATATCTCGTCCTTCAGGACCTCAGGATGCCATGGTTACTACACACACAATTTTAAAGACATCTGAGTCTAATTTGGTTTTGAAGAGTATGACAAGGAAAATACATCTCCAAATCAAGTTGAAACACAATACATAACGTTTAATACAGGATATGGTGCAGAAATAATTTAGAAGACATTGAGGCAAATTATAATTTGGATTTTACTACTCAGACTTTTTCCAAACAAAAATACAACACTCAAAATTATGCAGGATACAACATTTACAAAGGGGGAGGCAAGGGAACGGCACCATCAGGAGACAGAAAATAGGAAGTGAAGGCTTCTCTAACCTCTCTCGCTTGTTGAGATGTGCGCACAGAACCCCATGACCCAGCAGACACACCCCACGCCACATGTTCCTCCTCTTCTAGATCGGGGCTAGCATAGTCCAGAATATAGTTGTGGAGAACACATGTGGCTTTAATGACTGAGTCTACTGTGTCAACATCCAACTGAATAGCAGTGCTCAAGATCCTCCACTTCCCAGCCATAATCCCAAATGCGCACTCCACAAAGCGCCGTGCCCGGGTAAGCCTCTGGTTGAACACACGCTTATGGTCATCAATTCCCCTTTGTGGGTATGGGCGCATGAGGTTCGGCAGAAGGGGGAAAGCTTCATCAGAGACAAAAACACAGGGAAGGGGATTCATGGTACCAGGAAGTGGCTGGGGTGGAGGCAGAGTCATTTGATTTTGAATGACATGGCAACCAAATTCAGAAGACATCAGCACCCGTGAGTCCGCGCTACTGCCATAGGCGCCAACTTCAATAGCCAGAAACTTGTAATGAACATCAGCCACCGCCATTAGGACCATAGAAAAATATTTTTTATAATGGTAGAATCGGGATCCTGATCCCGGTGGCTGCTGGACACGAATATGCTTCCCGTCGACAGCGCCTAGGCAGTTGGGAAAGTGGGCAACAGACTGAAATCCAGATGCTGCCTGAAGCCATCTCTCCTGTATTGGACAGGGCATCGAAATTGGCTGCATGTACTGCCAAATCATGGTGCATGTTTCCTTCACAATCCCGCTGATGGTTGATTTGCCCACACGGAATTGCAAATGTAATGAGGCATAACTCTCCCCAGTCACAAGAAATCTAAAAATAAAAAATAAAAAAATAAAACATTCAGGCTACGTTTCCACTTGGCTTTTTTTCGGCCAGTTTTAGGAAAACTGCCACTGCAGTTTTTGAGCCAAAGCCAGAAGTGCATTCAGAAGGATTAGGACATATAAAGGAAGGAATTCTACTTCTCCTTCCTTCTGGATCCACTTCTGTCTTTGGCTCAAAAACTTCAGTGGGAGTTTTACAAAAACAGCAAGAAAAAATGCAAAGTGGAAACGTAGCCTCAAGAGGACAAAATACAATGTTTGATAATTAAACTACACATAGGAATCCAAAAAATATATTAGATTTACCTCAAGGTGATCAACAGACGCTCCATTGGGGAGATTGCTTTGCGCAAATGTGTGTTGGCACGATGAAGATGTGGTCCAACAATGGCCAAAAGATTATCAAATGCCTCCATTGGCATACGGACAAAATTATAGAATTTTTCCGGAAAACTACAATAGAAATTAACGAAATTGTAAATATGGAACAAACAAACAAAATAAAGACAGGAGACATATACACACATACCTTCTGAGCTCAGCATAAAGATGACCAATATGACCACGGTCGTCACGCAGCAGATTGATGAGGTGAACCCAATAACGGCGAAGCCTCCTGGCTTCCAACTAAAAACAACATACAAAATGAAAGCTAGTTCACATTGGTCCAACACATGTAAAGTTGATTCCAACATCCATGAAATTTACAAAAAAGTTTGCAAAGAAAATTACCTGACGCTGCCTGCGACGACGCAAAACATTCGCCAAAATGCTCATCAAAGCACGCATCTCAGGGGGTTGCAAGTGCCTAATTGGTGGGTCCTCAGCAGGAAATATTGCAGGACAAGGCAGATGGGACATTATCGGAAATTCTTGTGGTGAAAACGCAGAAAAGAAGCCAAACACCAAGCCACAAGAAGAAGCACAACAACTCGTTGACCAAACAGGGAAATGGAGAGTGCAACCTGGATACGGGGCGTGTTTTATAGGAAGAATGTGGGCTTGTCCAAGAAGCTGCGGGCTGATCATATTTAAATTTCAAACTCAAATCCGGACGGAATTTCCGCATAGAATCCACTTGCAATCTGCCTACGTTCCGCGTTCGACTAAAAATCCGCAGGGAAATGAGAGTCCCATTGAACTCAATGGGATTCTGCGGCGGAAATTACGACAGAAAAATTCCGCAGTATGAACAGGTGCACGGAAATCCCATTGACTCGCATGTACTTTATAGCCAGCGGAAATTCGAACGGAAATTTTCCATAGTCTTAACCTAGCCTTAAGCTCCAAGACAAGCGCAGATCCTTCCTAAGCATGTCCATTGCTCACTGGCAGGTACGTACTAAAATCACCTTAGTATTAAAGATCTCAGAATCAATACAGCAAAAATACAGGATACAGGTATAGACACATTAGAACACCACTGCAGACACTTTGTAACACCAATGCAAGTGTATTATAATGGACACTGAAATTTTTGTTCTTAGGAACAGCAAAATTATGACCATACTGCAAGGCAATGTTACTACGTCCTCCTTATTATCACAGGCAGGGTTAAAGAGAAAGGTGACACCAGTGTATAGATAATATGGAATCTACCATTCACAATAGGCAATGGGCACACCTCCCTCTTCATACACAATGGGGGAGATTTATCAATGTTGGTGTAAGGTAGTAAAGATTTTACCCCTGTTTGATTGGTGTATAGTATGCACAGTTGCTCAAAATTTACCAAAAAGGGGTGCACAGGACTTGGTAAACTTTGCGCAACTATAGAAACCTGTGAGCTGCAGAGATAGGTTTAAGCTTGTGCTCTGGCATCTGAGACTTTTGCATGTGTCCTATTAGGTGGTGTAGGTTTGTACAAAAAAAAACACTTCTAATTTTAATTTACGTAAATAATAAATACAGCTCCACTGCAAAAAATGGGTTACGGTGCACCAAACAGTAGATAACTTTGAAAGATGCTCTACTGAAAATTGTGCAAAAATAATTTTGTATAAAATGCAATTGCGCAAAATTTGCAGGGACATTTAGAACATTGAAGTGATGTAAGGCTAATAATAAATTTCCCCCAACGACCTCTTAAGAAGTCATAGAGCATGTTTAGAACACTCTCCTATTGAAATCAATGGGTCAGCTATGGTACTATTAATTAAAAAGTAAGAAATTAAAAAAATATATATATTTCACCCTAATATCACGAAAAATAAACATTTACTAAAATAAAAATTACATAAACATAAATATTTAAATATCTCCTATAAATTTCACAACCACATGTACTAAACTAGGGACTACATTAGAGATGAGCGAATTTTTGAAAAATTAGATTCAGCCGATTCACCGAATTTTCTGAAAAAATTTTGTTCGGGTCGAAAATATTGGCAGCGAATCTATATTAAAAACGGGCCTACGGGATTTTTTCGGGCCTACAGAAAGCCTCAATAGGGGTGTAGAAGACTTTGCTTTGTTCTAAAACGCATATGGACTGTGCAGGGGTAGTGAAATAATACTGTTATTCAGTATGAAATGCAGATTACAGGCATCACTATTAGAATCACTGCCGCAGAGCGGCGCAATGACAGAGCCTGGAGGTGGCATCAGTATGAGGAGACCATATAGTGGCTGAATGACACAGCCTGAAGCTGGCAGCAGCATGAGTAGACACTAGGGCTTCACAATCCCTAATTTAGAAATTTTAATTGAAGATTTATGGTAGCTAGTGCTACCATAAAAATGTTTAGGCCCAGGCCCAGCAGTATCTGTAAACCATATATTGGCTGAATTACACCGCCTGGATGTGGCTGAATCATGAGGAGACCCTATAGTGGCTGAATGGCACAACCTAGAGGTGGCTTAATCATGAGAAGACTATGTAGTGGCAGAATGGAACAGCATGGAGGTGGCTGAAGCATGAACATACCATATAGTGTCTGAATGGTACAGCCTGGAGTTGGTAGAAGCATGAGGAAACATTTGAAATTTAAGATTTTTAAATTGAAATTCAAGATTTTTAAATTGAAATTTAAGATTTTTAAATTGAAATTTTAACTAACAACTTTTAGTGCTACGGGCCACGGCGTGTGGGTACAAAGTACCAAATTTAACAAGGAGTCACTTGTCACATGGCGGCACAATGACAGAGCCTGGAGAGGGCATCAGTATGAGGAGACCATATAGTGGCTGAATGACTGCCTGGAGTTTGTGGCAGCACGAGGAGACCATATAGTGGCTGAATGACACAGCCTGGAGGTGGCTGAATCATGAGACCATATAGTGGCTGAATTGCACAGCCTGGAGGTGGCTGAAGCATGGGGAGACCCTATAGTGGCTGAATGGCACAGCCTAGAGGTGGCTGAAGCATGAGAAGACTATATAGTGGCAGAATGGAACAGCATGGACGTGGCTGAAGCATGAGGATACCATATAGTGTCTGAATGGCACAGCCTGGAGTTGGCAGAAGCATGAGGAAACCATTGAAATTTAAGATTTTTAAATTGAAATTCAAGATTTTCAAATTGAAATTTAAGATTTTAAAATTTAAATTGACGATTTTTAAATTGAAATTTTAACTCCCAAGTTTTAGTGCTCCGGGCCACGGCGTGTGGGTACAAAGGACCAAATTTAACAAGGAGTCACTTGTCACATGGCGGCACAATGACAGAGTCTGGAGAGGGCATCAGTATGAGGAGACCATATAGTGGCTGAATGACTGCCTGGAGTTTGTGGCAGCACGAGGAGACCATTTAGTGGCTGAATGACACAGACTGGAGGTGGCTGAATCATGAGACCACATAGTGGCTAAATTGCACAGCCTGGAGGTGGCTGAAGCATGAGGAGACCTTTAAGATTTTTAAATGAAAATGTAAGATTTTTACATTTAAATTGAGGATTTTTTAATTTAAATTTCCAAGTTTTAGTGTTCCGGGCCCCGGTGTGTGAGTACAAAAGGACCAAATTTAACAAGAAGTCACATATCACATGGCAGCACAACTTGCGGGTTGCGTCTGAGGAACCCCCGACTGTTGACTGGGGGTGTTGGATGTCACTTGGGATGTAGGTGATGACCGAACGAACAGATCAAGCACGGCTGCTGGGTTGCTGATCGAGACACCACTGCTAGCTGACACTTGGAGCTCAGACCTCTCTCTGCAACTCTGTCTGCCACATGCCCCTAATCTGCTGCGACCTCTGCCTCATGAATTTAGGCCTCTGCCACTCCACTGTGCATGTCCTAACACTACTCTGCCTGACATACTTATTGCATATACGAGGGGAGTACAATACGCTTCACTATGCTTAAAACAGTATTTGTATAGAACAGCAGCAGGTGTGTACTATTGGCTGTCCTTTCACAGTATATGGGCTCTTGACAGATTAACAGGTCGCCCCCTGAGGAAGCTCCCTGAGGAAGCTCTGCATTGAGCGAAACATATGTTGGGGTTTGGTACTGATACTGGTAAGACTTGTTTATTTGCTCTAGACTCTGGGACCCTTTATTACTTGTACCCTCAGTTCCTTGCACTTTGCACTTTTTCTTATCTGGATATGCCTAGTTTGGCTTTATGTAATTATATGAACTGTCGAACTATTATTGCTTATATGTAGGTCTAGTCTATGATGAACTACTGATTACCTTGCTCTTACCTGTATTGTACCTTCTGTTTGTGACTGTTAGTTATTGTGCCACATTATGTATTTAATATATGTCTTTTATTGATTATACGTAATAAAGATTTGGTATATTTACAATTGGCAGTAGTGTTTAATCTTTTGGGGTTTAGATTAACAGGTACAAAATAGTACATTACTTAGATGTAGGAATGCACTTATTAGTGCAGAAAAATGTGCTACAGTACGCTTAAAAATACTTATTTTACCTGTGTCCCAGATTCCAAAATTTATAATCAGAAAATGTCAGAATACCACCTGACATTCAAAATAAGAAAATGATACATACGTTCTCTGAAGAAAAGGATCCTTCATTAGATCACAATATGAGTATTGTGTGTTCCAGTGACATTAGCTCATCGGAGGAACAGGAAAACATGATACAACTTAATTCTGCAACGGAAGAACCACAGCAAAGAATGAACGACTTAAAGGGGTTATCCACCATAAGGTGGTTTTAGTACGTACCTGCCAGACAGTAATGGACATGCTTAGGAAGGATCTGCGCTTGTCTTGGGGCTAAATGGCTATGTTGTGTGATTACCATAACATTGTGGCTAGCTTTTTGTGAACTGGTATTTCCTGTTTGACTTTTTCAATCAGGGTGCCTATAGCTGTTGCATTAGTTGCAGATTGATCTCTCTCTCACCAAGCGATCGCTCCACCCATTGAAGCAGACAGGCTCCCTGTCATCAGCTGACTAGTGAGTCAGGTCTTAGACGCATTGCAACCTGGGAAAAATCTGAGACAACAGTCATTTTGTATGCTGGTAAAAATAAATATTGGGGTGAAAATCACATAAGAATTGTGAGAAAACCATCACACACAGGTACAGACACTATATTATGAACCACACTAACTTTACAGCCCCTGTAGCATAGTCAAATAAAAAAAAATCCTGGAATACCCCTTTAAAGCCTACTAGAACTGAGTAACTTCGAAATGGTAAATCTACAACCTGGAATAGTCAGTCAATTCCAACAGCCGGTGGTCAGTATCCACAGTTCCCTGTTTTTGCTAGTCCTTGGCAATATTCCTTTTATTACTGGTATCAACATGGCAATAATGCTGGGAGAGTAACTCAAGGATACCCACATGTTTCCTACAATACACAGTCAACCAATCCTTATAATCAGTCATCTGCATTTGCAGTGCCAAATTCCTATAATACAAACCAGCCTTACTCTGATTTCAATGGATAGATTCAAGCACAGATGTATTCTGGTGGTGCCAATTTGCCATACAATTATTCAGATCCATCCTCTTCTTCAAATCAGAATCCAGTGCCAAATCCATACTCTTATAGTTCTACTGGAAATACAGGCTGGCCTGGAGTGGAGTTCTTGGCAAAAATGAAGAAAATACTATGAAAAATGAAACAAGATGAAAAGATGAAACAAGACAATGATCTCTGGATTCAATATCTGAATTTTTAATTGCAAAAAATTAGCAGTTGACTACTTGTAGTAGAACTATTCATGCCAATGACATTTGTAGATTTCGGCACATTTCTTAACTGTGCTAACTTTTTTGTATGTTTCTGCATTATATTATCTAAAGTTAACATGTCTCGCCAGTATTTCATTTTTATAAGCAAAATACTTATTTTTTTTATATATTTTTCCATTTTTTATACAAGATTTTTCCTCAGGGCACTTGCTTAACCCCTTAAAGGGGTTGTGCGCTGCCCTGCAGTTCGGAGCTCCGCTCACAGCGGCTGGAAGTTCATTACTCCGAACGCTGTGTGCGGGGGTACCGTGTTCATGGCCGCCAGGCCTGACTTCACGCCTGGCCCCTTCACGGCGGCCGCGAACACGGAAGTCCGCACACAGCGTTCGGAGTAATGAAATTCCGGACGCAGTGAGCGGAGCTCCGAACTGCAGGGCAGCGCACAACCCCTTTAAGGACCAAGCCCATTTTCATCTTAAGGAACAGGCCAATTTTATTTTTGCGTTTTCGTTTTTTCCTCCTCGCCGTCTAAAATCAATAACTCTTTTATACTTCCAATTACAGACCAATTGTACTTTGTAATGAAACCTCTCATTTGACCATAAAATGTACGGCGAACACAAAAAAACATTTTTAGGAAGGAAATGTAAATGAAAACCAAAATTTTGCACATTTTGGAGGGGTTCGTTTTCACACTGTAGAATTTACGGTAAACATTATATGTGTTCTTTATTCTGTGGGTCAATACAATTAAAATGATACCCATGGCTAGATACTTTTATATTTTTGTACCGCATAAAAAAAATCGAAAACATTTTGTACAAAATCAGTAATCTAAAATCGCCCTATTTTGACCACCTATAACTTTTTCATTTTTACGTATATACTGCGGTATGATGGCTCATTTTTTGCGCTGTCATCTGTACTTTTTTTTAGATACCACATTTGCATATATAAAGCTTTTAGATCATTTTTTATTAATTTTTTTTGAATAAAATGTGACAAAAAAGCAGCATTACGATATTCACCGTAAGGAATCATTAACATTATATTTTGATAGTTCGGACATTTACGCACACGGCGATACCAAATATGTTTATTAAAAAAAATTACGCTTTTTGGGGGTAAAATGGGAAAAATGGACAATTTTCATTTTTATTGGGGGAGGGGAATTTTCACATTTTTTTTGACACTTTTTATGTCCCCATAGGGAACTATCTATAGCAATCCTTTGATTGCAAATACTGTGTAGTGCTATGTATAGGACACAGCACTGCTCAGTATTATCGGTGATCTTCTGCTCTGGTCTGCTCGATCTCAGACCAGAGCAGAAACCCCGGTAGACGGCCGGAGCCAGGTGAGGGGACCTCCGGCTGCCGTGCTGGATGATCGGATCGCCGCGGCAGCGCTGCGGGCGATCCGATCATCCATTCAAAGTACCGCATAGCCGCATATGCCGTGATCTGTATTGATCACGGCATCTGAGGGGTTAATGGCGGAAGTCCGCGCGATCGCGGATGTCGGCCATTATGGGCGGAACCTACCGTGTGTGACATGAGCACCGTTCCGATGCTCGCGGTCATACACAGGACGTAAATATACATCCTGGTGCGGGAAGTCCCACCAAACCAGGACGTACATTTACGTCCGTGGTCGTTAAGGGGTTAAAGTGTCTATAACTATTTTATATATTTGTTTGTTAGGAGTCACAATATATGATTGTGTTGTTTTGTAATTGTTATTTATATTTGAAAGATTTTGTTATTTAAATAATTGTTATGTGTTTGCAGTCTTGTATTAGAAAACTGAATTGACACTTTCAGCTGTTAAGTGAAAAATGAAGTCAGCACCCTTATCATCTGTTGAGCAGTGATTAAAAAGTGAAATAGTTAGTTTAAGAAAACATGCCCTTTGAAAAAGTTTGAGGGGTTTTGTTTTCCCCAACAAAGGAAAAAAAAATGCGTATTTTTGCACAACACCAGCAGGAATGGACTGGCTGCTGGGTGTGTATTATACCATCTACAGACTAGTATAACCAGCAGATCATTTGTTGTGGAACAAAGAGGGCAGAAAAATCGCTACAGTACGCTTAAAAACGTATTGGAGTAAAACACCAGCTGATGATTACTTTTGCATGAACTTTCACAGAATCTAGGCCCTTGATAGATTACCAGTTGTAACGCCGAGCGCTCCAGGTCCCGTATCCATCCCGGAGCGCTGCGTCTGGTCTCCTGCAGCGCCCCGGTCTCTCACTCTGACGGGAGTGCTGCTACAGTGCTGCCGACGGGGATGCGATCCACATGGCGGCACTAGTCCGCTTGCGGATCGCATCCCGCTCTGATTACCTGCCCCGTCCTCTGTCTCAGCCCCGGCGCGCGATCCCGCTCTCTAGGGCGCGCGCGCGCCGGGTCTCTCAGATTTAAAGGGCCAGTACACCATTAATTGGTGCCTGGCCCAATCTGTTCCTAATCAGTCCTAATTATTGTGAATACTATATAAACTCACTTCCCCTTCCTGTCCCTGCCGGATCTTGTTTAGTGTGAGTCATAACCTGTGTATCCAGACCTTCTGCTGTTGCCCCTGACTATGTACCATTGCCGCCTGCCCTGAATTTCTGCTACGTCTGACCTTGCCTGTGTCTAGTCCTTCTGTACCACGCCTATCTCAGCTGTCAGTGGGGTCGAGTCGCTATCGGGGGATACGACCTGGGAGTTTCCGCCGCAGCAAGCCCATCCCGCCTTGTGGCGGGCTCTGGTGAAAACCAGTAACTCCTTAGAACCGGTCCCCCGGTACGGCCCGCGTCATCGCCTCACTGACCAGAGGATCCACTACCTGCATACCAGTCTGGATCGTGACAGTATATCCGGCCATGGATCCCGCTGAGGTGCCACTGCCAAGTCTCGCTGACCTCACCACCGTGGTCGCCCAACAAGGACAACAGCTATCGCAGTTGACCGCCATGCTACAGCAGCTTCTGCCTCTACAGCAGCAACCATCTCCTCTGCCAGCTTCAGCTTCTCCTCCACAGCAAGTTGCCGCCCCCAGACTCAGCCTCTTCTACCTGATAAGTTTGATGGGGACTCTAAGATGTGCCGTGGGTTCCTGTCCCAATGTTCCCTGCACCTCGAGATGATGTCGGACTAGTTTCCCACTGGTGAAAACCAGTAACTCCTTCGAACCGGTCCCCCGATACGGCCCGCGTCATTGTCTCACTGACCAGAGGATCCACTACCTGCATACCAGTCCGGATCGTGACACCAGTAAAAGTAGTACACTACTTAGATGTACGTATGTGGTATGCACTTATGAGGGCAGAAAATGCACTACAGTATGCTTAAAAAACTTATTTTAGTAAAACACCAGCCCGTGATTACTTTTGCCTGGACTTTCACAGTATCTACGCCCTTGACAGATTAACAGGTAAAAAAATATTACACTACTTAGATATACGTATGTGGTATGCACTTATGAGGGCAGAAAAATGCGCTACAGTACGCTTAAAAAACTTATTTTTAGTAAAGCACCAGCTGGTGATTACTTTTGCCTGGACGTTCACAGTATCTAGGCCTTTGACCGATTAACAGCACAAAATAGTACACTACTTAGATGTACGTATGTGGTATGCACTTATGAGGACAGAAAAATGCGCTACAGTACGCTTAAAAAACTTATTTTAGTAAAACACCAGCCGGTGATTACTTTTGCCTGGACTTTCACAGTATCTAGGCCCTTGACAGATTAACAGGTACAAAATAGTACACTACTTAGATGTACGTATGTGGTATGCACTTATGAGGGCAGAAAAGATGCGCTACAGTACGCTTAAAAAAGTATCTGAGTACAAAACCAGCCGGTGAGTACTTTTGCCTAGACTTTCACAGTAGCTACGCCCTTGACAGATTAACAGTTACAAAATAGTACACTACTTAGATGTACGTATGTGGTATGCATACCTACATCTAAGCAGAAAAATGCGCTACAGTATGCGTAATAAACGTATTGGAGTAAAACACCAGCTGGTGATTACTTTTGGCTGTCCTTTTACAGTTTGTAGGCCCTTGACAGATTAACAGGTACCGAAGAGTACACCACTTAGATGTAGGTATGTGGTATGCACTTATAAGGGCAGAAAAATACGCTACAGTACGCAAAAAAAAAATTTGCCCACATCACCAGCAGTACACAACAATGGTGGAGCACACATTCACTCTGTACTAAACCCAAAATTGCAAAAAGACTTTCTCTCAAATACTATTAGGAATGGACTGCTGGGTATGGATTATACAGTACCGTCTACAGACTAGTATAACCAATAGACTAGTTGTTGTGGAACAAAGACACATATTTGCCCTTAAAAATTATTTATCCCTCCCTTTTTGTAGCTGAGGCAACACACTGCTCTCTGTCCCTCTCTGTAATACAATGCTGTTCACAGTGACTGAGGGGTTAATCGCTGCAATAAGAATTAATTTCTGTGCAAATACGCTGTGCTCTGTGTCCTACAGAAGGCTGAGGTGACTAAGAGGTGAAACACTGCTGCAACAAGCTTTTATGTGTAACACACACACAGCGATGTCCGTCCTATCTCTATGCAGCGTAATGAATGAAATGACGAGCCGCAAAATGCCTGCCAAATATATATAGCTGTGACATCACAGGGGTGACTGGCTGCTGATAGGCTGCATCCTGCATGTGATTCAGGGTCATCCCGCCTACTTCCCTTCCCGCCTTCCCAGCCTTCCTTGCCCCATGTACTGACATGTGGATCTGCCATTTTAGATGCCCTGGAGCCTGGACCGCAGTAAATGGAGTTTAATGAAGCGATGCAAATCTAATCTTTCATGAAATTCGTAAGGAATTCGGGTTTGTCAGCTTCGATTCGCTCATCTCTAGACTACATGTCACCTATCGTGTCTGTCTATAGTATGCCTGTCACGAACCGGCAGGACTGGTGGTGGATCCTCTGGACCAGAGAGGCGATGGCGCGGGCTGTACCAGGTCGTGTCCCCCAGTAACAACTTGACCTCTCTGCCTGCTGATATAGCGTGGTACACAGGGAGAAGGCAAGAGCGTAGTCAGACGAAGCAGAGGTCAGGGCAGGCGGCAAGGGTTCACAGGCGAGGAGACGGTAGCAACGGGTTCGGCAACTGGTAAGGCAAACAACACAGTAGGGAACGCTTTCTCAGAGGCACAAGGCACAAAGATCCGGCAAGGTAGGAAGGGGGAGGCAGCTTATATATGGAGGACACAGTAGGAGGTAGAGGAACCAGCACACCAATTACCGGTGTGCTGGCCCTTTAAATTTACCGAAGCCGGCGCGCGTGTGCACTAGAGAGCGGGGCCGCGCACACCGGGATGCAGGAGTGCAGGGGGCCGCGTGCAAAAGATCGGGTGAGTCGGGCAGGGACGCGGCGCGTGAGCGGGACCCAGCCGTCATGCCAGCCGCATCCCTGAAGCTGTGGAACCCGCGCTCCCAGTCAGTGCGTCTGACCGAGAGATGCCGGGACCCCGGGACTGAGGGCTGAGGCAGCGGGCGCTCCGGTCTGGAGGTAATGACCGGAGCGCTCGCTGTGACAATGCCCTTATAGGCAAGACTTCCCTAGGCCATTAATGTTAAACGTAATACAGACTAGAAATAAATTGCTGCCATGCATGCGCTTAAAGGAAAGAACAAAAGATAAATGGTCTATGTACATTTATTACATGCCAAACTATGTCATCGAAGAATAGAGTATGTCTGCTAATGGAAATGTGCTTATTATAGACAATTACGATTCAGACACCTACCATCTGATAGGCCAACAATGAACAGTAATGAAGCAGTTCTGTATTAGAAACTTAGCTTTAAATATTCATTTCCTCACTTGTTTTTTTCTGCAGTGTTCTATAGAAATATAATTGGATATTAGAAAATTCAGAACATGTTTTACTTTACAGAGGATTTAATAACAGGAAAAGAGGAGTAAATGAAGATTTGTATCTAGTGATATGGTACAGAAACGCTTCTGATGACTGAACATTTGGACGGATTATTTTTCTAGATCTCTATATAAAGAATTGTTCAGTTTTGAACATATATTTTAATATTCCATAGGTAGAAGAAAGCAAGTATGGCACTGCCGCATACCTGAATGAGCGGGAGGCAATGTGAATACAGTCCTACACCTGGGCACATAAAACTCGGCTGGTCACCGTGCTCAATCACTGTGCACGCTCACATGCGCTTAATCATGGCCATGGTTAAGCGCATGTGAGCGAGAAACGGCCCATCGGCCAATGTTGTATCTCTGACCTCATGGAATAAACTTCACAGTGGCAGCAATGCTAGTGCCTCCTCACTTCTTCTTTTAAGTTTGAATATATTTTAATATACCTTATTAAAGAATTCTGACTTAATAGATATCCTCTGTTCAGGATCCTCATATTTTGTGTGTGTGTGCAGCTACAAAGACCATCTCTTGCTCTGAAGGACCTGTGTTACACTCCTGTTACATTCCTTTGAATGGGCACTACATAATGCTTAAAGGAAATCTGTCATAAGTCTCACCTGCACTAACCTGGTACAGAAAGGTAGTGCAGGTGACACTGATGACAATGATACTTACCTGATCCTGTTCTGTGCTCTGGTTCTCCCGCAATCTTCCGCCATATCTTCCATTTCCGCGGCCTACTTGGAGCTTGGGTGGAGCTTAGTGATGTCACCATTACTGTTTGCTAGCAATGGGACCCAGCAGAAAACAGCAGCAGTGATGTCACTAAGCTCCCTCCATGCTCCAAGTCAGCCCAACAAATTTTCTTTAATACCCCCTGTGGTGACACTGCAGGGAATTTGAACACTTACTGCCAGAAATCCCAGCTGATCACTGGGGTTCCCAGTAGGAGGACTGTTTGTGATCAACATATTAACAAGAGCCCTTCTAACAAGTGAGGATTGTCTAAAGCAGAGATCCTTTTTAAAAGTTATAACTGGCTATAGATGCACTGATAATCTGATTCACATCTAAGTACAGGTCAGTACTACATGCTGCCATATGGTACCATACATCCTCCTGTTTTGGGTAGTTTGAAACAGGAAAACATTCTGTATCTTGGCAAGTTTTAATGGTTTAAAAAAAAAAAATTATCAAAACATAACAATGAAAGGTGTTTTACTCTCGACATGAAAAGTCTCAGACAGTGCTGTCATATAAAAATCACTGGGAACATTTGCAGTGCCTGCTCCTAATGATAAATCCTGAATATTTAATCATTATTCAGATTAGACGAGAATTGCTGACGGAAACATCTGCCTCATTCTGCATCATTACTGGAAACCTCTGGAGACCAGGCATCTTTGGCTTACGCTTCTCAGTTTAAATTCTTAGCATAAATATAAGTATAGGCCTCATGTAAGCACATAACATTAAAATTAGAGATGAGCGAAGTTGACGAACCCGAATTTGTTACGAATTTCTTAAAAAATTCGATTCGCAACGAATACGAATATCACCGCGATTCTATTGCACGAATCGCTTCATTAAACTCCATTTTACAGCGTTCCAGGCTATTGGAGACCTAAGATGGCGGATCCACATGTGAGTACATGGGGCAGGGAATTATGGGAGGGCGGGAAACAGCGACGGGAATGAAGGTAAAGTACTCAGACGGATCCCTCCAAGGAACAGCCCAGGATAAAGGCAGCGCACAAGACTTCAAAGGTAAAATGGTTTATTTACCCGACATGCAACGCGTTTCGCTGGATAACCAGCTTCATCAGGCATGGCATCCTGCCTGATGAAGCTGGTTATCCAGCGAAACACGTTGCATGCCGGGTAAATAAACCATTTTACCTTTGAAGTCTTGTGCGCTGCCTTTATCCTGTGCTGTTCCTTGGAGGGATCCGTCTGAGTGCTTCACCTGTGTTGCCAGGAGCGGCTGCCGTTCTTCGCCCGTCGCAGGGTTATCCCACGCTTTCACCATAGTTGTACTTGGTCGCAGTACAACCACTCTTGGTGAGCATTTCTGCTTGTTTTCCATCTTTTCTTCATATTACGTTATCACACTAGGAGCGCTCTCCTTGTTTATATTTTGGGAATGAAGGTAAGTGGGCTGACCCTGAACCACATGTGAGATGCAGCCTATCAGTGTTCACTGACCCCTGTGATGTCACAGCCCCTATATAATCGGCGGCCATCTTGCCTCTCTTCATTTCATCTATGCACTCAGATGGAGAGGACGGGACTGCGTGTGTGTGAATAGCTCATACCACAGCGTTACACTGCAACTGCTAGTCACATCAGCATTAGGGAAAGGCAGGAGTGCAGAGTGCTGTGCTGTTACACTGAGAAGGATCATTGATAGCTAAACCTCCTATTCACATTATTGAGCATTGCAGCAGAGAGGGGCAGATAGCTGTCAGCTGCCTCAAACAGATCTCCAAGCTGCCTGAACTTTGTGAAGCATCTCATCTCCTCATTTTTCAGCCCAATTGAGTTTTTTTTTCTCCACAAATCTTCTGCTGCTCAGAATTGTGTGACAGAGTGCAATTTAGGGTTTAATCCCTGTATTTTTTTTTTTTTGTGGTGCTGCACTGTTGGGTCCTGCACCTGTTCAGAAATAAGTCATATTAGTGTGGACTAGGCAAAGGGCCTAAATACAAGCAAATAGCATACCATATACTACCTTTTTTCTGTCTCTATGCTAAATTCAGTGTTATACCACACGTTATACACCTGCCAGTGTATTAACCTCTTAAGGACCCAGGACGTATGAGTACGTCCTGGGTCCCGGTCCTGCGATATAACGTCACACGGTGATCCCGCAGCATATCGCGGCGGGCCCAGCGTCATAGTGAAGCCGGGACCCGCCTCTAATAGCGTGCGGCACTGATCGCTGTGCCGCGTGCTATTAACCCTTTAGCCGCGCGCTCGAAGCTGAGCCGCGCGGCTAAAAACGAAAGTAAAATGTGCCGGTTAGCTCAGGGAGCTGTTCGGGATCGCCGCGGTATAATCGCGGCATCCCGAACAGCTGTAGCACAGGAGGAGGTCTTCTTACCTTCTCCTGTGCCGTCCGATCGTCGAATGAATGCTTCAAGCCTGAGATCCAGGCTTGAGCATTCAATCGCCGAAAACACTGATTGATCCATTTCTATGGAGATGGATCAATCAGTGTAAAAGATCAGTTAATGCAATGTTATAGCCCCCTATAGGAGCTATAATATTGCATAAGAAAAGTGTAAAAAAAATCATTAACCCTTTCAATTATCCCTTTCCCTAATAAAAGTTTGAAACACCCAGCATTTCCCAAAAAAAAAAAAACATTATGTAAATAATAATAAAAATAAACATATGTGGTATCGCCGCATGCGGAAATGTCCGAATTATAAAAATATACCGATTTTTAAACCGCTCGTTCAATGGTGTACGCGCAAAAAAATTCCAAAGTCCAAAATAGCGCATTTTTGATCACTTTTTATACCACAAAAAAGTGAATAAAAAGTGATCAAAAAGTCTGATCAGAACAAAAATGGTACCGCTAAAAACTTCAGATGACGGCGCAATAAATGAGACCTCAAAGTGCCCTGAACACAGAAAAATAAAAAAGTTATAGGGGTCAAAAGATGACCATTTTAAACGTATAAATTTTCCTGCATGTATTCATGATTTTTTTCGGAAGTGATACAAATTCAAACCTATACAAGTAGGGTATCATTTTAACCGTATGGACCTACAGAATAAAGATAAGGTATCATTTTTGACAAAAAATGTACTGCGTAAAAACAGAAGCCCCCAAAACTTACAAAATAGTGTTTTTTCATCAATTTTGTCGCACATTGATTTTTTTTCCCGTTTCACCGTAGATTTTTGGGTAAAATGACTAATGTCATTACAAAGTAGAATTAGTGACGCAAAAATTAAGCCATTATATATAATTTTAGGTGAAAATTTTTAAGAGTTATGATTTTTTAAAGTTAAGGTGGAAAAATTGAAAATGAAAAAACGGAAAAAGCCCGGGTCCTTAAGGGGTTAAAGAAAAAAAAAGGTTTTCCTGCGTAAAAATACGCTTTTTCAGTGGCCTTATCATTGCAAAGGGCCTAAATTCAAGCAAATAGTGTACCATATACCACTTTTTTTTTGTCTCTGTGCTAAATTAAGTGTTATACCACACGTTATACACCTGCCGGTGTATTAAAGCACTTTTTTTTTTCCTGAGTACAAATACGCTTTACAGTGGCCTTATCATTGCAAAGGGCCTACATACAAGCAAATAGCATACCATATACCACCTTTTTTCTGTCTCTGTGCTGAATTCAGTGTTATACCACACGTTATACACCTGCCGGTGAATTAAAGAAAAAAAAGGTTTTCCTGCGTAAAAATACGCTTTACAGTGGCCTTATCATTGCAAAGGGCCTAAATACAAGCAAATAGTGTACCATATACAACCTTTTTTCTGTCTCTGTGCTAAATTCAGTGTTATACCACACGTAATACACCTGCCGGTGTATTAAAGCACATTTTTTTTTTCCTGAGTACAAATATGCTTTACAGTGGCCTTATCATTGCAAAGGGCCTAAATACAAGCAAATAGCGTACCATATACTACCTTTTTTTCTGTCTCTGTGCTAAATTAAGTGTTATACCACACGTTATAAACATGACGGTGTATTAAAGAAAAAAAAGGGTTTCCTGCGTAAAAATACGCTTTTTCAGTGGCCTTATCATTGCAAAGGGCCTAAATTCAAGCAAATAGTGTACCATATACCACCTTTTTTTCTGTCCCTGTGCTAAATTAAGTGTTATACCACACATTATACACCTGCCGGTGTATTATAGAAAAAAAAAGTTTTTCCTTGGTACAAATACGTTTAACAGTGCGCTCATCATTGCAAAGGGCATACATACAACCAAGTAGTGTACTATTTAGTACCTGTATTTCTGTCTCGGTCCTAAATTCAGTGCTATTCCACACATTAGTATACACTGGCTGGTGTATACAACAAAAAAAGAGTTTTTTTCTGTGTATAAAAACGCTTAACAGTGCGCTCATCATTGCAAAGGGCATACATAGAACCAAGTAGTGTACTATTTACTACCTGTTATTCTGTCCCTGTGCTAAATTCAGTGCTATTCTACACATTAGTATGCACCTGCTGGTGTATTTAAAAAAAAAAGTGTTTTTTCTGCGTAGAAATACGCATACCAGTGCACTCATCATTGCAAAGGGCATACATACAACAAAGGAGTGTACTATTTAGTAACTGTTATTCTGCCTAGGGCCTATATACTTTGAAAGGACAGCCTGCTGCTGTTCTATACCCTCATAAACGCACTAAGTATGTCAGGCAGGGAAGTGCCAGGATGTGCACAGAGAAGGAGCAGAGGCCTACATACGTCAGGCAGAGTTGGCAGCAGACTTGGGGCGAGTGGCAGCAGGAGTCGCAGTAATAGGCCTGAGCTCCCGTTAACACCCAGCGGTCGTGTCGTCGACCCATCTCTCCTCGTCAATTGGTTTGCACACTAATCCCCATCATCCCATTCGACATCTGACAACCCCAGTCAAGAGTCGGTGGGTTCCTCAGACACAACCCTCAGTTGGCATGGCCCGGGAGCAGTCCCCGTAATCCCATTGCCTTTGTCCTATGCTGTTCCCTCTCCCAAAGAAGTATCTCATGCTTTGGGTTCAGCTCCACTATTTAGTGAGGATGATGTAATAGTGGACAGTCAGCTTCTAATGGGCAGCCAAGAATGTGAGGAGACATGCGTCCCTTGCTCCGCAAGGCGGGCAAGTATTGATGCGGAGAGTGACGTGGGAGGCGGTGTTTCAATTGTTCAGGGTCCTGAGGCAGACACTGTTGTGGAACACAAGGAGGACATCAGTGACGTGCACACATCTTTTGATGCTGATGAAGCCGATCGCAATTGGGAGCCGGGTGCAGAAGCCGGGGCTTCATCATCATCAGGAGAAGAGATTTGCTCTTTGTCTATGAGGCAGCAAGGTGGTAGCATGGTTGGCAATCAGCGCGATGGTGGCAGTAGTGGAAATTCAGGAGCCAAACGTGCCAGGGGGAGACCACCTGCTTCGCGGCAAGTTACCATTCAGGGAGGTAGTGGAACAGGGGTTCCTGGAGACGGCGCCAATAGCAGTGAAATAGTGCGAACTGCGGGTGGGAAAATCAGCTACTCTGCGGTGTGGTTGTTCTTCATAAAGAATCCGGAGGACCTTAGCGAAGTCACATGCAAAATCTGTCGGCAGAAAGTGAAGCGTGGCCAGGGTCCCAATCTGGACACCACGGCCCTGCGTCAACACATGATTCGCCACCATAAAGCGGCCTGGGATAACCGTGGCTCCGAGGTAGTGGTCCAACCTGCCGTATCACCCTGTGGCCATCTTCTCCCTCCGTCATCCAGCCAAGGCTCCACCACCTCAGCCGAAGGGAGCATTGTGTCAAACCCTCCTTCTTGCACTCTTGCTTCTTCCGCTCGTAGTCAGCCATTCCGCCAACAATCGATCGGCGAAGCATTGTCCAAGAGACAACAGTATGCGCCCACTCATCCAACGGCGCAGAAGTTGAATGTGCTCCTGTCCAAGTTTCTGGTGTTGCAGTCCCTCCCTTTCCAACTGGTGGACTCTGCAGCTTTCAGGGAATTGATGGCTTGTGCCGAGCCGAGGTAGAGAGTCCCAAGCCGTTATTTCTTTGCGAAGAAGGCAGTACCAGCCCTGCATAAGTTTGTACAAGAGAAGGTGGGCCAGTCCTTGAGCCTGTCTGTGTGTTCAAAAGTGCACGGCAGCACCGACGTGTGGAACTGTTACTACGGGCAGGGACAATACATGTCTTTTACGGCCCACTGGGTAAATGTTGTTCCTGCACAGCCACAACAGCAACTTGGACAGGTCACACCTCTTCCTCCTCCACGCTCTCGCTCCCAGGCAGTTGGTCCTTTTACAGTGCGCGCCTCCTCCTCCCCTGTGTCCTCGGCCGCCACTGCACGTCCAAATCTCGGTGGCCCTTCATCGTACCACATGTGTCGGGCACAGCGGTGTCAAGCCGTCCTTCACATGGTTTGCCTTGGCGAACGGAGTCACACAGGGGAGGAACTGCTGAAGTTTATTATGGAAGAAATCTGAGTATGGCTTATTCCACGAAATCTGGAAATGGGATCCATGGTGACAGACAATGGGAAGAACATTGTGGCCGCACTGCGACAAGGAAGTGTGAACCATTCGCCCTGCATGGCACACGTATTGAATCTGGTTGTCAGGAAGTTCATCAAGTCTTCACCCCATTTGCAAGACATCCTGACAATGGCAAGGAAACTGTGCATGCACTTCAGCCACTCGTACACCGCCAAGCACACTTTGCTTGAGCTGCAGTGTCAGAACGGTATCCCACAACATAGTCTCATTTGTGACGTTGCCACACATTGGAATTCCACCCTGCATATGTTGGACAGACTAAACGAACAAAGAAAAGCCATCATGGATTTTCTGATGATACAAGCAGATAGGAGTACTCCCCTGTGTAACTTCAATGTGAACAAGTGGCAGCTCATACGTGACACCTGCCGTTTGCTGAGGCCCTTTGAGGAAGCCACATTTTTTGTTAGTCGCTCGAATTACGCCATGAACGACGTAATTCCACTCCTACATTTACTCAAAAAAATGATTGAAAACATGGCTGGTCACGGAAATGGAGATGTTGCGCCTACATCAGAAGGCTACATGAGTCCTGTGGGGGATGAACTGGAGGAGGATGATGAGGGGCAGAGCGGAGCACAGTTTACGGTGGATGAGATGGCCGGTGTTTCTGGTCATTGGACAGGAGAGGAGGAGCAGGAGCAGCCAGAGGAGCTGGAGGGTTATTACGAGGGAGGCAAGACAGAGGACCCAGACACACCATGGCAGTATGCAGTGGAGATGGAGGCAGGTAGTCCCAGTGAATCATTGTCACAAATGGCACGATGCATGCTGAGTTGCTTGCGTGGTCACCCCCGAATTGTCAAAATTCATCAGCGCAATGACTTCTGGATCTCCACCTTATTAGACCCTCGCTATCGGCCCAGAATGGGGGCCTTTTTTACACCCACTGAGAGGGAGGACAAACTGACCTCCTTCAGGGAGCTTCTACGTAGTCGGTTGGCCGATGCCTATCGGCCACATGGTCCATCCACTCGCAGGTCTGACTCGGGGGGCCCTCTGCGTTCACCTTCCACTGCCACGGCTGCTGGGGAGGAGAGGGGTGGCAGGAGCAGTACCGGCTCAATCAGCAGCAGCCTGAGTCTACAGTCACTGATGAGTAGCTTCCTTCAGCTGAATAGTGAAGCTACTCATCAGCAGCAGGTGGACATGGAGCAGGACCTGAACCAGCAGGTGGTGGCTTACCTCGACATGACCCTGCCAACAACCGTTGAAGATCCGCTGGACTTCTGGCAGCCAAACTCGATTCATGGTCGCAACTAGCGGAGTTTGCCCTGGAAAAGCTGTCCTGCCCGGCCAGTAGTGTGCCATCAGAGAGGGTGTTTAGTGCGGCTGGGGCCATAGTTACCCCAAGGCGAACTCGTCTGTCCACTAAAAATGTGGAGAGACTGACGTTTGTCAAGATGAATCAGGGATGGATCAGCCAGGATTTCCAGCCACTAATGACAGATGGGTCTGAGTAGATTGACCATGCTCCTACAACAATGAAACCCTCTGGGGCAGACCTGGGCATTGTACGGCCCGCTTGACACATACGGCCCTTTGATTGGCTCTGACCGGCCCGCGCTGATTGGGGGACAACTATGCTGCCTAATCTGGGGGACAACTATCCTCCTAATCTGGGGGACATCTATGCTGCCTAATCTGGGGGACAACTATGCTCCTAATCTGGGGGACATCTATGCTGCCTAATCTGCGGGACAAGTATGCTCCTAATCTGGGGGACATCTATGCTGCCTACTCTGGGGGACAAGTATGCTCCTAATCTGGGGGACATCTATGCTGCCTTAACTGGGGGACAAGTATGCTCCTAATCTGGGGGACATCTATGCTGCCTACTCTGGGGGACAAGTATGCTCCTAATCGGGGGACATCTATGCTGCCTAATCTGGGGGACATCTATGCTGCCTAACCTGGTGGACAACTATGCTCCTAATATGGGGATAACTGATGCTTCTGGCCTTGGGCCTATAATTTTTTGAAGTTTAGCAGTAGCTAAATACATGCTTAATGCAAATGTCAGCATTGATCTTTAAATGTAAGGGGTTATGAAACCCTCTTGGGTACTGCGAATGACTGCTCCAGACTCATTCTGTGTCTTTCACAAACTACTTGCCTCCCTGGTACCTCAGGCCTTTGGCCTATAATTTTTTGAAGTTTAGCAGTAGCTAAATACATGCTTAATGCAAATGTAAACATTGATCTTTAAATGTAAGGGGTTATGAAAACCTCTTGTGTACTGCAAATGCATGCTCCAGACTCATTCTGTGTCTTTCAGGAACTACTTGCCTACCCGGTGCCTCTGGCCTTGGACCTTAAATTTTTGGATGTTTAGCAGTAGCTAAATACATGCTTAATGCAAATTTCAACAATGATCATTAAATTCTCGTCGCTCTGCCAGGGCCTTCTCCTACCCTGCCTGGGCCGATCCGAGGACCTCACTAACCAACTCACTAACTAATCCAATCGCTTATAGCGACGGGCGGTGTGTACAAAGGGCAGGGACTTAATCAACGCAAGCTTATGACCCTCACTTACTGGTAATTCCTCGTTTTAAGGCTAAATAATTGCAATCCCAGATCCCTATCACGAACTGGTTTCAGCGTGCAACACGCACCGGTCCTTGAAAGATAGAGACACGCTAATCTGTTCAGTGGAGCGCTAGTGTGTTATGGCCCAGGACATCTGAGGCCATAACACACCTGTTATTGCTCGATCTCGCAATTGATCAGGCAAGGTAAGGGGTTCTTAAAGCCTCTTGGGTACTGCTGAGGCCTACTCCTGACTGCTCCTGGTGCAATGAATGGGGTAATTAAACACTCTTGGGTAGTGTTATTGTTAAATTTACTGGTAATTTTATCAGTAATAAGATTGAATTTTGCAGAATGCTAACCGTTACACAACGGAACGCTTTTTGCGTGTGATTTTTTAATGAAAATAAATAAATAAATAGATGGAGAGGGATTAACTCTGCTTAATCATTTTTGGCGATTAGAATCCTTTTGTCATCTGATTTTTTGGAGACAGATGCGCTTACACACATTTTAAACCAAATTTCAAACATTGTGTGGTTTATTATTTTTGAGAATGTCTTTTGGTGGTCCACCATCCTGCATTATAGAGTCTTCTGAACTGCTATATATGCGATTGTTTTTTTTTTAAAAAGGTATTTTGTCAGACAATTTCAATAAAAGGTTGCTGTTTTTTGGGGTGGATTGTGAAGCCCGGGTGACGGGTTTGTAGTGTGTACTCGTGCATCAGTCAACTTCAGTCTGTGTCCGTTAGGCAATATATGGGTTACTGATGCAGCAGAGGTGGGGCCTTGGTCTTGGAATTAAAAATTTTTTTTAAACTTGAACATATTGGCCCTGATTTATCAATCTGTCTGAGACAGAAACTGAAGGGATTTTTCAATCAACCAATCACAGCTCATGTTTTATATTTTAGGGAGCTCAGGTAAAATAAAAGCTGAGCAGTGATTGGTTGCTTGGGAAAATCACTCCAGTTTCTGTCTCAGACAGATTGATAAATCAGGGCCATTGTGTGGTTTATTATTTTTGAGAAGAATGTCTATTGGTGGTCCACCGTCCTGCATTATAGAGTCTTCTGAACTGCTGTATATGCCCTTGTTTTTAAAAAAAAATGGTATTTTGTCAGACAATTTCAATAAAATGTTGCGTTTTTTTGGGGTGGATTGTGAAGCCCGGGTGTGTACTCGTGCATCAGCCAACTCCAGGCTGTTTCTTTCAGGCAATATATGGGTTACTGATGCAGCAGAGGTGGGGCCTTGGTCTTGGAATTAAAACATTTTTTTAAACTTGAACATATTGGCCCTGATTTATCAATCTGTCTGAGACAGAAACTGAAGTGATTTTTCAATCAACCAATCACAGCTCATGTTTTATATTTTAGGGAGCTCAGGTAAAATGAAAGCTGAGCAGTGATTGGTTGCTTGGGAAAATCACTCCAGTTTCTGTCTCAGACAGATTGATAAATCAGGGCCATTGTGTGGTTTATTATTTTTGAGAAGAATGTCTATTGGTGGTCCACCGTCCTGCATTATAGAGTCTTCTGAACTGCTGTATATGCCCTTGTTTTTTAAAAAAACTGGTATTTTGTCAGACAATTTCAATAAAATGTTGCGTTTTTTTGGGGTGGATTGTGAAGCCCGGGTGTGTACTCGTGCATCAGCCAACTCCAGGCTGTTTCTTTCAGGCAATCTATGGGTTCCTGATGCCGCAGAGGAGGGGCCTGGGTCTGGGAATTAAACATTTTTGGATTGCAGGTGCTACCAAAAAAGATGGACACACCCTAATCTGTTCAGTGGAGCGCGCCTGCGGCCCCGGACATCTGAGGGCATAACACACCTGTTATTGTTTTTTTTAATTTACTGATAATTTAATCGGTAATAAAATAGCATTTTCCAGAATGCTAATCGTTACACAATGGAACACTTGTTGCGTGTGATTTTTTAATGAAAAAAACAAACAAAAAAAAAACGGACAGGGATTAACTCTGCTTCATCATTTTGGCCGAAAAAAGTCCTTTGGTGATCTGATCTTTTGGAGACAGATGCGCTTACACACATATTGAATTTATTATTTTTTAGAAGAATGTCTTTGGGTGGTCCACCGTCCTGCATTATAGAGTCTTGTGAACTGTTGGATATGGGCTTGTTCTTACACAAAGGTATTTCTTTTAAAAATTTCTAAAATGTTGTTGTTTTTTGGAGGGGATTATGAAGCCCGGGTGTGTACTGGTACATCAGCCAACTCCAGGCTGTATCCTTCAGGCAATATATGTGTTCCTGATGCCGCAGAGGTGGGGCCTGGGTCTGGAAATGTCTAATTTTTGGATAGCGGGTGCTACCTATGAGAAATCTTTGTCAAAAATTTCATATATTGTGTTGTTTTTTTGGGGGGGATTGTGAAGCCCTGGTGTGTAGTGTACTAGTGCATCAGCCAACTCCACGCTGTGCCATTCAGCCACTAAATGGTCTCCTCTTGCTGCCAACATGTCCACGCTGTGTCATTCAGCCACTATATGGTCTCCTCTTGCTGCCAACATGTCCACGCTGTGTCATTCAGCCACTATATGGTGTCCTCATGCTGCCAACACCTCCACGCTGTGCCATTCAGCCACTATATGGTGTCCTCATGCTGCCAACACCTCCATGCTGTGCCATTCAGCCACTAGATGGTGTCCTCATGCTGCCAACATGTCCACGCTGTGTCATTCAGCCTCTATATGGTGTCCTCATGCTGCCAACACCTCCACGCTGTGCCATTCATCCACTGTATGGTGTCCTCATGCTGCCAACACCTCCACGCTGTGCCATTCATCCACTATATGGTGTCCTCATGCTGCCAACACCTCCATGCTATGTCATTCAGTCACTATATGGTCTCCTGACACTGATGCCACCACCAGGCTCTGTCATTGTGCTGCTGTGCGGCAGTGATTCTAAGAGCGATGCCAGTAATCTGCATGCTATTCTGAATAACAATATTATTTCACTACCCCAGCACACTCCATATGCGTTTTAGGACACAGCAAAGTGTTCTATACCCCTATAGAGGCTGTATGTAGGCTAGAAATAGCCTTTTTTAATATCGATTCACCGCGAACAAATTCGGATCGAAACGGCCGAATCAAATTTTTGAAAAGTTCGCTCATCTCTAATTAAAATCATTATAAACACTGCAAATTGGACCTGTGTGTGGCAACTTATTTTGGTAAATCTAGAATGGATAGGCAAACATTTTGTATATCTCATAACTATGGGAGAGATTTATCAAAACCTGTCCAGAGGAAAAGTTGCTGAGTTTCCCATAGCATTCAATCAAATCGCTTCTTTCATTTTTAACAAGGCCTCTGTAAAATGAAAGAAGCGATCTGATTGGTTGCTATGGGCAACTCAGCAACTTTTCCTCTGGACAGGTTTTGATAAATCTCCCCCTATGTCTTTATCTTTACTAGTCTCCTTTGGTAATTATGGTGGCATACCTGGTCTTCAGAAGGTACCACCAACTCCATTATTCTGTACAGCTGGTATCAGGGAGCCATTAAAACCACTAGGTAAAAACCGAAAAAACGGATCTATGGACGGTGCTTACTCGTGATTCCAAGTACAATGGTGAACCGAGATGAGATAGCAGCATAATAGTTAATTCAAGTAGAGAAAAACACAGACATGGTCGCACATCCACAACATGCAAAGTGATCTAAGGCTTCCCAGCAAAATGTATTAAACTAACAGGTGGTTAGAGAACTTCATGATCATGAAGTGCCAGCCTGCTAGCCACATCATGGGCAACTGTAAGCACCGGGTCCCTAACATCCCTAACACAAAATGGCGATGCACCAAGCGGCAACCACCACCACCACTGCAACACCAGTGCCTACAGGGGGAACGACTCACTGGCAGAGGAGCCCTAATGCCGCCCTAACAGACCCTGGGCCATGCCACCCCACAGACATGGTGCTGCGGCACCAATGTAAACAGATGACAGCACCAGTGTAAATAGATGACAAAACACACTTACTGTGTGTTCCCAGTGAAAGACTGAGAGACTGCCAGAAGAAACAGGGCCCTATGCAGTTTCCTGCCAATTTAAAGGGGTACTCCAGTGGAAATTATTATTTTTTAAATAGACTGGTGCCACAAAGTTAAACAGATTTGTAAATTACTTCTATTTAAAAATCTTAATCCTTCCAGTACTTATCAGCTGCTTTACGCTCCAAAGGAAGTTGTATTTCTTTCTGGAGTTCTCTTCACTCTGACCAAAGTGCTCTTTTCTGACACCTCTGTCCGTATCAGGAACTGTCCAGAGCAGGAAAGCAGGATTTGCTTGTACTCTGGACAGTTCCTGACATGGACAGAGGTGTCAGCAGAGCGCACTGTGGTCAGACAAAGAAAAAAGAATTTCAGAAAGAAATACAACTTCCTGCGGAGCATACAGCAGCTTTTAAGTACTAGGAGGATTAAGATTTTCAAATAGAAGTAATTTACAAATCTGTATAACTTTCTGGCACCAAATGATTTTAAAAGAAAAATTAGTTTTCCATCGGAGTACCCCTACAAATATGCCTGTGCTGGGGGGGGGGGGGGGGGTTGAAAGCAGAACAGAGGGTTAGAAATTACATTTTTTTTTCTCTTTTTGAATCCACATTGTGCTTCCTATTTCTTTTGCTTTGTTTTCACTAGGTCAACACTCTGCCCCAGGCCTGTTTAAATTGGCAGGAAACTACTTAGGGCCCTGTTTCTTCTGGCAGTCTTTCACTGGGAGCACATGGTAAGTGTGTTTTGTCACCTGTACACACTGGTGCTGTGCTTTGCGGCGGCCATTGCTGCCGCGTTGCCGTATCTGTGGGTCGCACAGGTTCTGATCTGACGGCATTGGGGCTGTTCTGCCAGTGGGTTGTTCCCCTGTGGGCACTGGTGTTGCAGCGGTGGTGGTTGCCACTCAGGGCAGCACCATTTTATGCTATGGATGTTAGGGATCCGCTACTTACAGGTGGCTGTCACCATGTCTGTTTTTTTTTTAAGTTTGAATTAGCAAATAGATAATGAGATCGGCAGGCGTTATAATGCCCCTGTTGACTCCTGGAAAATGTACTTCCAATGTTGTAGTGCAGCACTGGCCACGATAGTCATTTTCCCTAATCACTTTTTACACTGTGTGAACAATACCCTAAATGATTAATAACATAACATCTAACCACGTGTCTTGGATGGGGTCCCTGTGGGAAAGTACAAAAGAGACAAGACACTTCTTCCAAAATGTGCACTGGAAAATAATAAACACCCAACAAAAATAATAGGCATCCTAGACGCATTGCACATCTTGTGCATTATAAATACTGGCAAATTGTCCATGGAGTTATGTAATATATCTATTATGTAGTATGTCACTTTAGCATTGTAATTTTTATTTGGAATGTGAACAATATATTCTGCTAAAACATTTTTTTTTTTATTACAAGATAAAGTTCTGCATATTTTTGGTGTTTCAGTGACATTTATGGAGCCATGATTAGCTCTCCCTAAGTCATCTGTGAATAGGGATATCATTAGCATACAGTAGATTACTATGCCACGAATGTAAACTGGCCTCGCAGCGCAGCGCAGAACACTGATGTCTATTAATAAGCAACTTTTCTTGGGGAAATCACATTAGCCGCTTTCTGCACAGTTGAGATCGGTCTCTGGCGTGTGCTTCTCTTCTATGTTTTAACCACCGCGGTCATCAAATTAATTGCTGCAGACTGTAGTGAGAACAATGCGTCTAGGGTCTCAGTCCTGAGAGCAATGTGTCTATTTGTTAGCATGATTCGAAGAGGTTGGATGGTTCTGTGCTAGCAAAAGAAAAATGAGGTTGCCTGTTACATCAAGGTCTGTCCAATGGGAAATGCACTTACTACAGCTGCTGACATACATAAAGCATATCTAAATAATAGTGATTCCATGTGATATCCTTCCTGTAGTTATTCTATGGTCACAAGGGCAAGATCTCTCCTAAAGGAAGCGTGCCAGCATTTTTAGTTGGACAGCTTACCAATGTTATATATGCCGGTGTAGATGGAGAACAATTGATTTGGAATGGGACTTCATTCAGAGTGGAAGCCAAGGACCCCATGCCTGCAGCCTACAAAAGTGCAGCAATTGAACACAAAACAATGCATTACATCGAAGCTGGTGAATAGTACTAATAGTAATGACTTTCATCATATAAATGTAGTTGTAGAAAGCTGTGATTAAATTATTAAAAGACTCAAGACTGTATCTCCACCTTGCCAGAAAGTCTGCAGCAGCACCTGTATTCATTCGCTGTCTGCTCCTCTGCCTGAAAAATTGTTCAGCTCAAGACAGCACTCTATAACCGCATCTCATTGTTTCCTAATTGTCCCAATAAAGACATATATGTTTATATGTATATGATACATTTTGTTTTCCCCTAAATTTGCCATATGTGCTACAAAAACCTCCTGAAATGTAAGCCTAATTGTATAGCCCAGAGACATTCACAACTGTATGCATTCATTGCTCAGCCATGGAAAGTATACCACATGGCTTAAAGGGTACCTCTTATCAAATAAACTTTTGATATATTTTAGATTAATGAATGTTGAATAACTTTCCAATAGCATGTTAATGAAAAATATGCTTCTTTCTATTGTATTTTTCCCGATCAGTCCTGTCAGCAAGCATTTCTGACTCATGCTGGAGTCCTAAACACTCAGAGCTGCCAGCCTGCTTCGTTCACAGCCAAACAGGCTGTGAACAAAGCAGGCTGGCAGCTCTGAGTGTTCTCCTTTGTGAACAAAGCAGACTGGCAGCTCGTAGTGTTTAGGACTCCAGCATGAGTCTGAAATGCTTGCTGCCAGGACTGGTAGGGAGACCCCTAGTGGTCATTTCTTCAAAGTGGAAAATTAAATAGAAAGAAGCATATTTTTTGATAACATGCAATTGTAAAGTTATTCTGCATACATTAATCTATAATATATCAAAAGTGTTTTTGATGAGAGGTACCCTTTAAGTTTCAGTGAAACTTCTCCAAAATACCACCTCTCTGCATACAGTCCATCTGTTAAGAGCAGACCACCACCCTCTCTGGGAGACCATTTTTAAGGCAAGCATATGCTATTCAATTCAGTTTAAAAAAATTCATACTACATTTTTATTTATAAAAGGAAATTTTTTATGCTTTGAAGCCCATTAAACTCTATTGATACATTCAGCTGATACAAATGTGACCTTTCTTGTTTTTTCTCTTTACATGATTTCACAATAATCTGTTAGGAGACATTTATTCTACCTGTGTTTATGTCTATGGAGCCTATGCAGCCTGTTTTTGCTAGCATATTACAATGCTGTATACACGTACATGGCACACTGAATAACATACCATTACCAAATAATATAGACATACTAAAACCATTATATGTACAGCTACCTCAACAGTTCACTGAAAAGTATATGTCAATGGATCCAATAATATATATATAAACATATATATATATATATATATATATATATATAAACACAAGGGTGTCGCTGGGGGAGAGGGGGGGTGGTGGTTGGTTGTTTTAATGGGGCTTCGGCTTCTTCCCTGTCTCAGGCCCATAGCCTTGGGTCTCAGGATGACGAGATCATCACCGCCAAATGTATATATATATATATATATATATATTTGCTTTTCCTTTCTTATTTTAGCCACCGCTGCTTTAAAACAGCAGTGGCTTCTGGGAAGTGGCGTGTCACGCCACCTCAATGCAAATTTTTGCCTCTGGACTGGCCCCCTAATCTCATTAGATGGGGCAGGACACTGCTGCTTTAACAGCAGGCACAATGCTTTCTGGGAGCAGACGTGTCCCGCGCAGGAACACATATCTGCTCCTAGCTCCTGCCTTCTACTCCTCACCGGCGCCTAGTGGGAGGAAGGAGTGAAGGTCGGTGTAATGAAGAAAGCTACACTGGCATCGTTGGCTGTGAGCTCTGCCTCAGACCTGCGCTACATCCCCCGCACCAGATGAGTGCAGGCCATGGTGCTGATCTCCAGGTGAGTAAACTGGGGGGGGGGGGGTGAGGTTTGCATGATAGATGTGTGCATGTATGTATGATGTATGCATGTATGATAGATGGGTACATTTATGGTATATGTATGATAGATGTGTGCATGTATGTGTGATGTATGATAGATGTGTGTATGTATGTATAATAGATGCATGTATTTATGATGTATGCATGCACGTATGAAAGATGAGTGTATGTATAATAAATGTATGCATATATCATAGATGTGTGTATGTATAATGTATGCATGTATGATAGACGGATGTGATAAAATGCAATCGCATCACAAGTTTAGCAAATTGCAATATGTCAATAAGAAAATTTGGGAATAACCGGCACCATATCACGCATGCACGCAGGGGGTGCCGAAATTTAAATGTTAAGTCAGTGTTCCCCAACCACGTGCCTTCAGCTGTTGCAAAACTACAACTCCCAGCATGCCCAGACAGCCAAAGGCCA
Source organism: Hyla sarda (assembly GCF_029499605.1). Taxonomy (NCBI): domain Eukaryota; kingdom Metazoa; phylum Chordata; class Amphibia; order Anura; family Hylidae; genus Hyla; species Hyla sarda. Next base: position 173,743,979 of record NC_079196.1, on the reverse strand, counting down.
CCTGGATATGCTGAGAGTTGTAGTTTTGTAACAGCTTGAGCTACATTGGTTGTGGAACACTGCCTTACAGTGGGAGCTGTTCCCCGTCTATAGTTAAGATGGCGGTGAGGAGGTACAGGCATGCTTTTGCCATTTGGGACATAACACACCAGGCATCTTTAATCCATTTTTAACTTCCAAGCCAGTGTTCCACAACCAATGTGCCTCCAGATATTGCACAACTACAACTCCCAGCATTCCCAGACAGCCAGAGGCTTTCCAGGTATTCTGGGAGTTCTAGTTTTACAACAGCTTAAGGCACCCTGGTTGGGAAACACTGACCTACTGTCACACCTGGCTACCTAACTTCCCATCTACATACTTGCCCACCTAACTACTTATATACCTATCTACCTAACTGCCTAGCTACAGACCTGGCTACCTACCTACTTACCTAAAAAAACTGGCTAAACTACATACCTTGCTACCTAACAAGTTACCTACACACCTGGTGGCTAGTTACCTACCTACATACCTGGCTACCTAACTACCTGGCTAATTACCTACCTACATACCTGACTACTTAACTACCTACTTAGATGCCTACCTGGCTACCAATGTGCCCAATTTTACTGAGTGGGAAACCAAGGGGGCATTTTTATAATGTGGAGACCTATAGATGGGCAGATTGTGTGGAGGATGGCACTGGAAAAGTCTAACATGTTTGTTCTGCAGATGCCGAAGAGAGGAAGTTTTGACTGGAAGAAGTTGACATGTTGGTCTGATCTGAATGAAGAAGAAAAGGAAAGAGGATGCCGCTGATCGGAAAAGATGCCCTCTGTGAGTCCCTAGATGTAACCTTTATCACTTATGGTATACAGATCCTGTGTACAGCTGGTATCTACCTCTATATGGTCCTGGATATAATCACTTATATGTTATATAGATCGTGTGTACGACTGATACAGTGGTGAAAAAAAGTTTTTAGTCGGCCACCAATTGTGCAAGTTCTCCCACCTAAAAGATGAGAGAGGCCTGTAATTTTCATCATAGATATACCTCAACTTTGAGAGACAGAAGGGGGGGGGGGGGGGAGAATACAGGAAATCACATTGTAGGATTTCTAATGAATTAATTGGTAAATTCCTCAGTAAAATAAGTATTTGGTCACCTACAAACAAGCAAGATTTCTGGCTCTCACAGACCTGTAACTTCTTCTTTAAGAGTCTCCTCTGTCCTCCACTGGTTACCTGTATTAATGGCACCTGTTTGAACTTGTTATCAGTATAAAAGACACCTGTCCACAACCTCAAACAGTCACACTCCAAACTTCACTATGGCCTAGACCAAAGAGCCATCAAAGGACACCAGAAACAAAATTTTAGACCTGCACCAGGCTGGGAAGACTGAATCTGCAATAGGCAAGCAGCTTGGTGTGAAGAACTCAACTGTGGGAGAAATTATTAGAAAATGGAAGACATTCAAGGCCAATGATAATCTCCCTCAATCTAGGCTCCATGTAAGATCTCACCCCGTGGCGTCAGTAACACACTACGCCGCCAGGGACTCAAATCATGCAGTGCCAGACGTGTCCCCCTGCTTAAGCAAGTACATGTCCGGGCCTGTCTGAAGTTTGCTAGAGAGCATTTGATTCAGAAGAGGATTGGGAGAATGCCATATGGTCAGATGAAACCAAAGTAGAACCTTTTTGCTAAAAACTCAACTCGTCGTGTTTGGAGGAGAAAGAATGCTGAGTTGCATCCAAAGAACACCATACCTACTGTGAAGCATGGGGCTGGAAACATCATGCTTTGTGGTAAAGGACCAGGATGACTGCACCGTGTAAAGGAAAGAATGAATAGGGCCATGTATCATGAGATTTTGAGTGAAAAACTCCTTCCATTAGCAAGGGCATTGAAGATGAAATGTGGCTGGGTCTTTCAGCATGACAATGATCCCAAACACACTGCCCAGGCAACGAAGGAGTGGCTTCGTAAGAAGCATTTCAAGGTCCTGGAGTGGCCTAACCAGTCTCCAGAGCTCAACCCCATAGGAAACCTTTGGAGGGAGTTGAAAGTCCATGTTGCCCAGCAACAGTCCCAAAACATCACTGCTCTGGAAGAGATCTGTGTGGAAGAATGGACCAAAATAACAGCAGCAGTGTGTGAAAACATTGTGAAGACTTACAGAAAACGTTTGACCTCTGTCATTGCCAACAAAGGGTATATAGCAAAGTATTGAGATGAACTTTTGTGATTGACCAAATACTTATTTTCCACCATAATTTGCAAGTAAATTCTTTAGAAAATCAGACAATGTGATTTTATGGATTTTTTTTCTCATTATGTCTCTCATAGTTGAGGTATACCTATGATGGAAATTACAGGCCTCTCTCATCTTTTTAAATGGGAGAACTTGCACAATTGGTGGCTGACTAAATACTTATTTTCCCCACTGTATCTACCTTTATATGGTCCTGTATATAATCACTTACATGGTATACAAATTCTGTGCACAGCTAGCAATGTGCACCTGTGCACGTGTTTAATTTTGTTTGGAAATGCTGACCATTTTTGTTTTTTGTACTGGTATTATTGGAAACATTGGTCTTAGTTTTGGTTAGATATGGTCAGTAACAGTATGGTGATAATATGTATGGTGGTAATATTTATCCTTGTATACTGGTATACTGTGCGTGATTGGGCGTGAATGAGGGTGTGGTTTGGGGCATGATTGGGGTGTGGTTAGGGGCATGACTGGTATGTGGTTAGGGGCGTGGCTTGGGCTATGGGCTCTAGCCCCCGGTCTTTTGGAGACATAGCAATGCCCCTGGGTGTGTGTTTATATATATACAGTGGTCCCTCAACATACGATGGTAATTCGTTCCAAACGACCCATCGTTTGTCGAATCCATCGTATGTTGAGGGATCCGGGCAATGTAAAGTATAGGAAGTTATACTCACCTGTCCCCGCCGCTCCGGATTGCATCCTCACCGCTCCCGATGCTGTCCCAGGGGCTCCAGATGCTGTCCCGCTGCTCCGGTGTCTTCTTCGGGATCCTCCGGCTTCTTCCCCATCTTCTGCAGGGTCCGGGCCTCGCTTTCTGGTGACGTTATTACGCTGCTGCGCCGGCACGGCGTGCGTAGTGACGTAATAACGACGCCGGAAAGCGAGGCCCAGACCCTGGAGAAGATGCGGAAGACGCTGGAGGATCCCGAAGTGGACCTGGAGCAGCGGGAATTGGTGAGCGAACCTGTCTGGGATGCTTAAACTGCTAGCCAACAGCAGCTTAAGCATTTTGCGCTGTCGGATAGCAGTTAATGCGATGGCCCGACATATAAAAGCATCGATTTTGAGAGGCCATCGTATGTCGATTTTATCATATGTCGGGGCCATCGTAGGTCGGGGGTTACTGTATATATATATATATATATATATATATATATATATATATATATATAAAACTCAACGTGTGTGTGTATGTATGTATGTATGTATGCATGTATGTGTGTATGTTCCAGCATCACGTCCAAACGGCTAAAGATATTAACATGAAACTTGGCACACATGTTACTTATATGTCAACAACAAACATAGGATAGGTGATTTAACCCTTACACCCCCCCCCCATTTGCCAGGGGCGGGGTTTATGTTTAAAGTCCCATACAAGTCAATGGGAAATATATGTTACTGCATAACTTCCAAACGGCTGGAGATATTTCGATAATACTTGGTCACATGTTACTTATATGTCCACTTAAATTATGGGATAGTTAATTTAACCCTTAACTACCTCCATTTGTGAGGGTCAGGGTTTTTATTTAAAGTCCCATGCAAATCAATGGGAAATGTATGTTCTCACATAACTTCCGTATGGCTGGAGATATTTCAATACCTGGTACACATATTACAGGTCGGGATATGAGGACAGGATGGGAGGTCGAGATAGGAGGTCAAGATAGGAGGACGGGATGGTCGGGATAGCAGGTCGAGTTAGGAGGTCGGGATATGGAGGACGGGATATGAGGACGGGATAGGAGGATGGGATAGGAGGACAGGATAGGAGGTCGTGATAGGAGGTCGAGATAGGAGGACGGGATAGGAGGACGGTATAGGAGGTCGGGATAGTTGGTTGAGATAGGAGGACGGGATAGGAAGTCGGGATAGGAGGTCGGGATAGGAGGACGGGATAGGAGGACAGGGTAGGAGGACGGATAGGAGGACGGGATAGGAGGTCGGGATAGGAGGTCGGGATAGAAGGATTGGATAGGAGGTCGGTATAGGAGGATGGGATAGGAGGTCGAGATAGGAGGTCGGGATAGGAGGTCGGGATAGGAGGACGGGATAGGAGGTCGGGATAGGAGGACGGGATAGGAGGTCAGGATAGGAGGTCGGGATAGGAGGACGGGATAGGAGGCTGGGATATAAGGACGGGATATGAGGACGGGATATGAGGTTGAGATATGATGACGGGATAGGAGGTTGGGATATGGGGTTGGGATATGACAACAATATATGAGGACTGGATATGAAGTCAAAAGCTTCCTCTTTTGTTTATTTTCCTCCCCAACAAGGATTAGGAAGGAAAAACTGGGCAACGCCGGGTACTCAGCTAGTATATATATGTAATCTATGCATATCTTTAAATGCACAAGTGAACTTAGTCTTGGGAAAGGAAGAAGAAGGTCATTGATACATTTCTTTATATACTGTTAATACATCTATGGATCAGAATTCTTTTTGCCTGTCAGCAGTTCCCTCTAGCTATGAATCAACAATGATTTATATGCACTTTAGGTGTTTTTCTATATAATCTTGCTTTCATGTGAATTTTACCTTGTCCTTTACACTCCAAACAACAAAAGAACTATAAAAGCAGTCTTCACTTATTTTCCTGCACAGTAACCTTATGATGTGATATACTAAACATCCGTTTTAAGAATGAAAAAAATATCAGGATGTAACCCGTAAAGCTAAATCCTGATATTTCTTTCTCCATTCTAATTTCATATTCGGTCTTGTGCTGCTTTGATCTTATATTTTGCTGTAGCAAAGAAAATGTAAACGTTATATTAAAATAACAGAAGGCATGCTGGGAAATGGAGTGATGAGCTCCAGTCCGCAGCATACACTACATATATGCAGTGAAATGTTTCTCCTTAATAAATAACAACCTCCAATTATTTTCTAGGAGTGAAACTGTATTTTCTTACCCACCACAAATAATGACTCCATCAACTGTGTTAATTCACGTTGCTTTGGTAATTACACACAAGTAAACCTCCTACTCCTTATGGGAGCATATACTGTGCATGGAAATTGTCATATTGATATAATTGCTTCCTTTGTAAAGTTTTTTTTTATCATAAAAGGGAATGTAAGCAACTTACTAATAAGGCACTTGTGTTAGCCTGTCTGTTGCCAAGCAATAAAAAAAGTTATAGGGTGCGTTCAAATGGTAGTGCATCCGCGTGGTATTGGATGCCGTGGATGCGCTGTCGGCACACACAGAGTTACAGCTGAAAACATCTTATCCCCTATCCAAAGCATAGGGGATAAGATGTCTAATCACGGTGGGATTGCTGGGGACCCCCGCGATCTCCACTGAGGCACTCCTGTCATTCGGTGCACGGAGCAAACTCTGCTCCGTGCCCAATGACTGGCGATGCCAGCCGCCACGCCTCCTCCATTTACATCTATGGAAGGAGGCATGACAGTTATGTACTAGGTGCAAGCTTCTGTGTTGCGGGACCCCCACGATCTAATGTCTTATACCCTATTCTTTGGATAGGAGATAAGATGTTTTCAGTGGAGTACCCCTTTAAGGCAGAGCAAACTCCCTGCTGCTGCTGCTGCTGCAGTAGCTCTATGTTTCTGCTCGTGACTACCGGCGGGAAATCCGCAGATACGAGCAGACACACACAGAGCTACAGCAGCAGCAGCAGAAGTGAGCTCACTCTGCCTTAACTCTGTGTGTGCCGGCAGTGCATCCGAGGCATCAAATAAGCTACGGATGTGCTGCTGTATGAACGTACCCTAAAACTTTTTTTTATTTTATTAGTAATTGTGGACTTGAGAAAACTCTCTGATATAAACCTTTTGTCTTTTTCCACTATATTTTCCTTTTTTTTTTTTGCTTTGTTTTAAAGTAACCTACAATATAAAGAATAGCTTTTTCCATTTTGGTTGCAATGGCTATATCCAGGAGCATACAATATATGGCCAAAAGCATTGGGTTCCACCCAAATGAAGTACTGCAGTGCTAGAGAACTTAGAGGATAAGTTGTCTAGTACTGCATTGCCACTTTAATCATTGGATTCAGGCTTCTCATTCAGTCCCATTGCAACCAGTGTGTAAAATCCAACCCCTACCAAGGCAGATCTAATTGTGGAAGAAGTCAGTTTATGAAATTATCGATGTTTTAGGTTTCTTGTGGCGCAATGTGGCAAAAAATCTGGCACACTGCATCGCATATTGGTGCAGAACATGACAAAAGCAGATTGAGTTTACAATAGTAAATTAGGGCCAATATATATTGTTGATATCAGTGGTCAACAATTCTTTAACCCCTTACCAACCCATGACCTACTGGTACTTCATCGTTTGGGTGAGGGGAATATGGCACGGGCCCGCACGTTGGGTCCATGTCATAACCGGCACATACCCGCCGATATAATCAGCTGACATCTGCTGGTAATGACAGACATTGGAGCTGTTTCCAATGTTCGTCAATTAAATGCTGTGATCAATAGCTATCATGGCATCTAAACATTAAATACCAGTTATTCCTTGTGTCTATGGAACCGATGTAACATCTTTTTTTGTTAAAAAAAAAGGAAAAGAAATACCCCCCACCAATAAAAATTTTTAGCACCCCCCCCCCCCTTTTCCCATTTTTCAAATAAAACACTGTGAGAAAAAATTAATGATAAGCATATTTGGTATATGTAATTGTATAATTACATGTGTAAGTGTCCAAAGTTAAAAATTATATAACGCCAAAATTGCTGCTTTTGGTCACATCACACCCCAGAAAAAATTTAAAAATAAGGGATCAAAAAGTCAAATATATGCAAAAGGGGTTATTTTAAAAGGTGCAACTAATAGCACAAAATATAAACCCTAACACAGCTCCATAGGTGGAAAAATAAAAAAAATTATAGGGGTCAGAACATGGCACTGAACAATTATACCATAAAACGAAACAAAAATCATCCAAGGTTGGTATCTTTGGAATCAAACTGACCCATAAAATAAAGTTAGCATGTCAGATTTACTGCCCCGCAAAAAATTATTGCACCACAAAATTGCACAATTCCATTTTTTTTTCAATTTTGCCTTACATATATATTTTTTCTGCCTCAACAATAGATTTTACTGTAGAATCTCCCAATAGCGGACACTAGAGATGAGCGGACTTTAGAAAATTTTGATTCGGCCAATTAACCGAATTTTTCCCAAAAATTTGTTTCGGTCCGAAATTATTTGCAGCATACCGCTATTAAAACGGCGATTTCTGGCCTACAGAGAGCCCAAATAGGGGTGTAGAACACTTTGACTTTCTGTAACACGCATAGGCTGTGTGCTGGGTTAGGGAAATAATGCTGTTATACAGTATGACATGCAGATCAGAGCCATCCCTATTAGAATCATTGTCACAGAGCAACATAATGACAGAGCCTGGAGGTGGCATCAGTAAGAGGAGACCATATTGTAGCTGAATGACACAGCATGGAGGTGGCGGCAGCATGAGGAGACCATATAGTGGCTTAATGAGACAGCCTGCAGCTAGCATCAGCATGAGGAGAACATATGGTGGCAAAATGAGACAGCCTGGAGGTGGCAGAAGCATCAGGAGTCCTGAAAGTGGCCCGGTGACAGAGTGGTGCAGTGGGTGGCAATACCAGTACCCGTGATGAAGGTGGGTGAAAAAAGGAGAACTTGACATCAGATGTGTGGCATCAGGCGGGTGGCAAGATCAGAATAGTAGCTGAGGCAGATAGGCAGAAGAAAACGTTCTCTTTTGTAAAAGTGTTAGTATGCACAAGTAAGTATTGAGGATGTGCATTACGTAAAACTTATCTTTTAATAATATGCCTAGGATAAAATAGATGGACCCCAATTTTTTGTTTAATCAAACAATAGGAAAGGTGTGCAAAAAAACACCATGTGCCACCTACACCACCAAGTACTGATGTGATGCAAAGACCTCTAAAAGATGGAAGGGAACAATGTATGGTCCATTGTAACCGGTGGGGGTAAACACTTCCCTAGAAAAGGTGGAAGGGAACAACGTATTGTCCATTGTAGCAGGAGGGGGTAAAAACTTTCCAAGTAAGGCCCTACTCTTGCCCTATTAATTCCCTTCTTGGCAATTGTTACTCACTATAAAAAAGGGCGGCCCCACACAGGAAACTCTCTGTTTCCCCCTAAAAACCCTAGGAAATGGCAGTGTTTGTAGGGGGAAATAGGGAAGGGTTCCTTTGTCGGGCCGCCCTTTTTAGGGCGAGTAACACTTGCCAAGAAGGGAATTAATAATGTGAGAGTAGGGCCTTACAGGGAAAGTTTTTACCCCCACCAGTTACAATGGACCATACGTTGTTCCCTTCCACCTTTTAGAGGTCTTTGCATCACATCAATACTTGGTGGTGTAGGTGGACAGCTTCACAAGGGCAAACTCTGCTATTGTGGCCATAAATCAAGGCCCACAAGTCCAGTGGATCTTCAAGGTGTGTTGGCATGGTCATGTAAAGGTATGCCACCACCTGCTGGTTCAGGTTCTGCTCCAGGTCTACCTACTGCTGATGAGTTGCTTTACTATGCGGGTGAAGAAAGCTACTCATCAGTGACTGCAGACATAGGCTCCTGCTAATGGAGCTGGTACTGCTTCTACCAACCCACCCCTCCCCAGCAGCCATGGAAGTGGAAGGTGAGCTCAGAGGGCCCCCCGAGTCAGACCTGTGAGAGGATGGACAATGGCGCAGATAGGCATCGGCCAACTGACTACGTAGGATGTCTCTGTGGTAGGTCAGTTTGTCTTCCCTCTCAGTGGGTGTAAAAAAGGCCCCCATTTTGTGCCGGTAGCGAGGGTCCAAAAAGGGGAAGAGCCAGAAGTCATCCCGCTGCTGAATAGTGACAATTCGCGGTCACAACGCAAGCGAGCATGCATCGTGCCATTTGTACAAATGACTCAGAGGAATTCCCTGCCTCCATCTCCACTGCATACTGCCATGGTGTGTCTGGGTCCTCTGTCTCACCTTCCTCGTAACCCTCTAGATCCTCTAGCTGCTTCTGCTCCTCCTCTCCTGTCAGATGACTAGAAAAACCACTCATCTCGTGAAACCTAAACTGTGCTCCACTGTGCCCCTCCCCCTCCTCCTTCTACTCCAGTTCAGCCCCCACAGGGCTCATGTGGCCGGGAGATGTAGGGGCCATGTCTCCAGTGCCCTGACCAGCCATTGTTTCCAACACGTGTTGTAGTAGATGAAGCAGTGGAATGACATTGTTCATCCCGTAATCCTGGCGACTGACTAATAATGTGGCTTCCTCAAAGGGCCTGAGCAAATGGCAGGTGTCACTTATGAGCTGCCACTGGTTGACATTGAAGTGACACAGGAGGGGAGTCCCCCTATCCGCTTGGATCATCAAGAAATCGGTGATGGCTTTTCTCTTTTCGTGTAGTCGGTCCAACATATGGACGATGGAATTCCAACGTGTGGAAACGTCGCAAATCAGACTATGTTGGGGGATGCCGTTCTGACGCTGCAGCTCAAGGAGGGTGTGCTTTGCGGTGTACGAGTGGCTGAAGTGGATGCAAAGTTTCCTTCCCATTGTTAGAATTTGTAATGCAATTTACATTAAAGTTGGACGTGAAAATGAAAACTTTTTATTTTTTGACTAAAATGCTGGTGTTATCCCAAATGTTTCATTTTCACAAGGGGTAATAGGAAAAAGCCCCACAAAATTTGTAACCTCATTTCTTCTGAGTATATAAATACGTATATAATATGTGTGGACATAAAGTGCTTTGCTGGCGCACTACACGGCTCAGAAGAGAAGGAGCGCCATTGGGCTTTTGGAGAGAGAATTTGGCTCTAATTGAAGGCCATGTGCATTTACAAAGCCCCCATGGTGCCAGAACAGCGAAACCCCACCCCCACATGTGACCCCATTTTGGAAACTACACCCCTCACGGAATGTAATAAGAGGTGCACTGAGTAACACTTTTTATAAACTTTTTTTTTGCAGTGTTATAGGTCCCATAGGGACCTATAACACTGCACACACTCATCTCTCATGCTGATCACTGGCGTGTATTAACACGCCTGTGATCAGTGTTATCGGCGCTTGACTGCTCCTGCCTGGATCTCAGGCACGGAGCAGTTATTCGTCGATCGGACACCGAGGAGGCAGGTAAGGGCCCTCCCGGTGTCCTGTAAGCTGTTCGGGACACCAATTTCACCGCGGCGGGCCCGAACAGCCCGACTGAGCAGCCGGGATACTTTAACTTTCACTTCAGACGCGGCGGTCAACTTTGATCGCTTCGTCGGAAGGGTTAATACAGGGCATCACCGCGATCGGTGATGTCCTGTATAAGCCGTGGGTCCCGGCAGTTGACAGCCGCCGGGACCGACCCGATATGACGCGGGGACACCGCTTGACCCCGCGGCATATCGCGGGAGCTGGCGCAGGACGTAAATATACGTCCTGCGTCGTTAAGGGGTTAATTAAATAAAATTATTAAGTATCTCCATATTGATATTGTACTTCTAAGATATTGCGAGACTTCATTCTACCTGCAGAAGCATCAAGACTCATAATCTTTCAAAGCATTAAATAATTTCTTAGACATATTGATAGAATTCCTACTCGCCAAACTAAGTGTTATAAGTATATTTCCCACACAGGAAACTTGTTTCAAGTTCTTCCTCCTAAAATATAGCCTAGCAAAGGTCATATATCTCTGCTATCAGTCTTAATAATCTTACCAAAGTCATGTTTAGAAAAAATAGTCCAGAATGGGGCGGAAGTATATCATAGTTCTTCCATGTTTATAGCCTTAGATGGATTTGCACATTCTTGGAATCATGTGATATGTAGTTGGTTAGAAGGGGGCGGAGTGTATTTAGCATTCCATATTGAGATGTCTATGATTAGATATTGCCCATCTTGATATCATAAGGTTTCCTCTGGACACAGTGATATGTAGCCTTTTTCTTATATGATATTCCTAACTAGTGTTGAGCGGCATAGGCCATATTCGAATTCGCGAATATTCGCGAATATATGGACGAATATTCGTCATATATTCGCGAATATTCGCATATTCGTTATATTCTCGTTTTATTTTCGCATATGCGGAAATTCGCGTATGCGAAAATTAACATATGCGAATATTAGCATATACAAAATTAACATGCGCGAAAATTCGCATATGCAAATTTTCGCATATGCGAATTTTCGCACTACAGTCTCACACAGTAGTATTACAGCCTTCTTTGCACCACACAAGCTGGAAGCAGAGAGGGGTGATCACTGTGATGTGTACTGTGAAAAAAAAAAAAAAAAAAAAACGAATATTCGTAATTACGAATATATAGTGCTATATTCGCGAAATTCGCGAATTCGCGAATATGCGATATTCGCGAATAATATTCGAATTGCGAATATTCGTGAGCAACACTATTCCTAACGTAGTAGCTTTTATTTTAGTGTAACAAGTTACTTACATGTATTGTTTTACTATATGTAGTCAATGAACAATTGAATTCATTTGCATATATCATTGTGTTTATTACTCATTTATGTTTAGAATCTTATAACCAATAAATCTGCATACTTTTATAATACCTGTGTATTATTGTACATCAAATTTTGATATTTTTAACCCCTTAAGGACTCAGACAATTTTATTTTTACGTTTTTGTTTTTTCCTCCTCGCCTTCAAAAAATCATAACTCTTTTATATTTCCATTCACAGACTAGTATGAGGGCTTGTTTTTTGCGCGACCAGTTGTCCGTTGTAATGCCATCACTCACTTTACCATAAAATGTATGGCGCAACCAAACAAATACTATTTGTGTGGGGAAATTAAAAAGAAAACCGCAATTTTGACAAATTTTGGAATGTTTCATTTTCACATTGTACAATTTACGGTAAACATGTCATGTGTTCTTTATATTTTGAGTCAATACAATAAAAATGATACCCATGATAATATACTTTTCTATTACTGTTGCGCTTAAAAATTTTTTAAAACTGTTTAACCAAATTAGCACGTTTAAAGTCCCCCTATTTTGAAAACCTATAACTTTTTCATTTTCCTGTATAAGCGGCGGTATGAGAGCTCATTTTATTGCACCGTGATCTGTGCTTTTTATTGATACCATATTTTACCATATAAAATGTTATAAAAAAAAAGCAGCTATTTTGGACTTTTTATTTTTTTACGTTCAGGCCGTTCACCGTACGGTATCATTAACATTTTATTTTAATAGTTGGGATATTTACGCACGCAGCAATACCAAATATGTATATAAAATATTTTTTTTACACTTTTTGGGGGTGAAATAGGGAAAATGGGACAATTTACGTGTTTTTTTGGGAGGAGGGGGTTTTTAACAAATTTTTTTACTTGAATTTTTTCCTTTTTTTCCTTTTATTTTTACACTTTAATAGTCCCCATAGGGGACTATTTATAGCAATCATTCGATTGCTAATACTGTTCAGTGCTATGTATAGGACATAGCACTGATCAGTATTATCGGTCATCTCCTGCTCTGGTCTGCTCGAACGCAGACCAGAGCAGAAGACCCCAGGAGATGTCCGGCGCAAGGTGAGGGGACCTCTGGCCACCATGCTGGATGATCGGATCACCGCGGCAGCGCTGCTGGCGATCCAATCATCCATTCAAAGTACCGCGATGCTGCAGATGCCGTGATCTGTATTGATCATGGCATCTGAGGGGTTAATGGGGGACATCCGTGCGATCGCGGATGTTCACCATTATGGGCGGGTTCCTGGCTGCTATCAGCAGCCAGGACCAGCGGCCCATGACGCGAGCATCGCTCCTATGCTGGCGGTTATGCATGGGTTCCCGACAATGGACAAATTGGACTCCATCTGGGAAACAGACCTGTATATGGTGACAGCTATACCCCACCCCTAGTCTGATGTGTACGAAGCTCGGAAGCCTGGGTATGAGCCACAAGTCAAGCCTGGGTATAAGCCACAAGCCGTCCACTGAAATCGTATCAAGATCTGCCAGAAGGAAGATCTACCAGTACTTCCTCCACCGCCTCTTCCAGATGTCAGACCTGTGAGGGAATATGTTCCTGGCAAAGGGATCCATCCATCCATGGATTTCCCTATGTTCTCTCCCAGTCAGCCAGCATTCATCTTCTTTGCCTCCAGCATCGGGAATGGTCCAGCCAGTATTAGTCAACACTCCAGTTCCTGCTCTATGACTGTTGGCTCCAGCTTATATACCTGTTTCCAGAGTGCCAGCAATAGCTCCGACTTCTCCAGTTCACGTACCAGCGGTCCCAATTCCAGCAACTCCTGAACAAGTTCCAGCTCCTGTGATTGCTGAGGAAGAACCTGATGAAATTTCAGAATTTCCGTCAGTTCAAGATTCTCCCAAGGTGGTGCTGTGCAGATCCCAAAGGTCCACACAAGGTCAAATACCAGCAAGGTATGGAGAGTAAAAGTACCTTTGTGTATAAAATGTATCAGTTTATGGCACATAAATGTCTAGTCAGTATAGAATAATTCTAATCTCATTTATTTTGTGTACAGATAGTCAGTGATGTACAGGGCATCTATAATGTATCTAATATAGTCACATGTCTAGTCAGGAGTGTAGCTAACCAGTCTATATATTCAGCCCATATCAGTTATAAAAAAAAATGTCTAATGTCTATTGTTTCCTGTTCATCATGTACAATGGACAAATTGGACTCCATCTGGGAAACAGACCTGTATATGGTGACGGCTATACCCCACCCCTAGTCCGATGTGTACGAAGTTCGGAAGCCTGGGTATGAGCCACAAGTCAAGCCTGGGTATAAGCCACAAGCCGTCCACTGAAATCGTATCAAGATCTGCCTGAAGGAAGATCTACCAGTACTTCCTCCACCGCCTCTTCCACATGTCAGACCTGTGAGGGAATATGTTCCTGGCAAAGGGATCCATCCATCCATGGATATCCCTATGTTCTCTCCCAGTCAGCCAGCATTCATCTGCTTTGCCTCCAGCATCGGGACTGGTCCAGCCAGTATTAGTCAACACGCCAGTTCCTGCTCTATGACTGTTGGCTCCAGCTTATATACCTGTTTCCAGAGTGCCAGCAATAGCTCCGACTTCTCCAGTTCACGTACCGGCGGTCCCAATTCCAGCAACTCCTGAACAAGTTCCAGCTCCTGTGATTGCTGAGGAAGAACCTGCTGAAATTTCAGAATTTCCGTCAGTTCCAGATTCTCCCAAGGTGGTGCTGTGCAGATCCCAAAGGTCCACACAAGGTCAAATACCAGCAAGGTATGGAGAGTAAAAGTACCTTTGTGTATAAAATTTATCAGTTTATGGCACATAAATGTCTAGTCAGTATAGAATAATTCTAATCTCATTTATTTTGTGTACAGATAGTCAGTGATGTACAGGGCATCTATAATGTATCTAATATAGTCACATGTCTAGTCAGGAGTGTAGCTAACCAGTCTATATATTCAGCCCATACCAGTTATAAAAAAAAAATGTCTAATGTCTATTGTTTCCTGTTCATCATGTACAGGGTGCTCTTTTGGCCAGATAGTTCTCCTGGAGGTGGTAAGACACACCTGCAGTGACAGAGGTACTGTGTATGAATATGTAACATATATGAGTTGTTAGAAAATGTGTATTTACTAGTCTAATGTTATGGGGAGAAGTAGCTTAAAGCCGAAGGGTCCCATTAGCACAGGTATCCGGGTAGAAAGCTTCAGGCAGCCCGATCCGAACCAAAGTATTCACAAAAGGAAAAGAAAAGCAGTTAAAAAATCTCAAGGATTTCATATGTTTTCATCTCATTTGAGCATGTAAGGACGTTAATTGTAATGGCACATGTTTCTCAGTTCATCAACCCTGTGAAGGACATTGTCTCAATACCCCAGGAAGTGTCTGTATTGTTGTTACATGGCCTCAGTGGCCACCTTATTTTCATCAGCCCTCTAGGACTGGGCACCGAGGATGGCTGTTTTTAAGAGGGGGAGTTTGTGGTGGCCCAGTACAGGAGTTGCACCCCTGTACCCTTGCTGTTCTGTCAGGCGGACTCTATTGTGGTGTCCCCTGAGTCCCTCTTTACCCTATGCAATGTAAATGGTTAATTATATCTAATATTATCTATTTTAATGTATATATACTGTTCTGTGCCTTTTAAATACTGTTGCCATGTTTTGTAACCAAGGAAGGTACCAGTGGACACATGACTCATAGAGTGACCTATGGGAACCCTCCAGAGTCTCCCCCATATAAACCCTGGGAGGAGCTAGCTAGTCAGTCTAAGCTAAGCTGAGCTACAGTGAAGTCTAGTCCTGAGAGAGTGTCTGGTGTCCTGAGGAGGCCTAAAGCCTACCACACAGCCACGCTTCCACTAATCCAGTGCCCCACAGGCGAATGTCAAAACCTAGTAAGCTACATACGGGGTGAAGTAAGTCTAGTCAAGTCAGTCAAGCTCAGTCTGTATACAGTCAGCGTGGGCCTGCAGCAAATTGTGAAAATCCACTATAAGTCCCAGCGAGCCCTAGAGTCTCTGAAATCACTGGTCACCTTCTTGGAACTAACTGAGCTGTCAAGACTATTATACCAGTCCACCTCAGTAAAGCTGCCGTTGTTCCGTAACTTGGTGTTGGAGTCATTATTCGCCCTGTGCCTAGCCCAGGATCCAGCGGCATACCTTCGGGTGGTGTAGAGGTTAAACCACACCCTGGTGTCACGAATACAAGGGGTTAATGCCATCTGCCTCTAGGGTAATAACATCTGCCCCCAACACACCCTCACCACAGAAACATTGATACATAAATAATGGAAATGCATTGGGAGAAATCATTCTTTTCCTTCTTGGACCTGAGGAAGAGGGAAACTGTACCTTCAAAAGTGTTGTAATTGGTGAGAATAATCTGATTATTGCAGGTAGTGCCGGTAAAGCATCCCCTTTGTTGCTTGAGCCTTGGATTTCATTCTAGGATATTCTCTACATTACATCCTTTCACTGGGACACATTGAACATATGCTTGTATACGTCAAACATACACAGAGCACTTCTCTGCATAGCTCTGCCCTTATAACTGAATGCCCAGGGATAAGTGTAAGAACCTGGCCAGAGGCAGCTCTACCATTAGGAGAGTTACGCGGCCGCCTAAGTAAAATGAGTGGCGATGTGTACAATGTAAGCATCGCCACTCATTATTCTGCAGGAACAGAGAACAGGAATTCCTGCTCCAGTACTTTACCAGAGATCTGCGGTGCATATGGTGCAAGTGGCCGGGCCTGGGCTAACCCTCTGGTGCGGCGCAGGACTTCTAAGGCAGACTGCACATGATCACATGATGTCATTGCACGGAGCTTGCATTAGAAGTCCGGCGCACCAGAGGGACAGACATAGGCCCGGGAGGAAGAGATGAGGAGGTGAAGAGGAGGTGCAGCAGCTCCGGAGCTCACACTGTGCGCTGCTGCGCCAGACAGAGAAAAGTGTGAGCCTTGGACAGCAGGGGAAGGGGGCAACACAGAGCTTGGGGACTATTATTGGAAGCAGAAAGGGAGGAGGCGGCACTAACAGTGGGGCATTAAGAAGGGGAAGCAGGATATCCCCGGGCGGGGGGGGGGGCGGAATTTTAAAGGAAGTCGGGGGTCACTAAGGGGAAAGGGGTGGGGGATATGAGGAGTCAGTTAGGGGGAAGAGGAGGACATTGATTTTATAGGAGAAAGAGGCTCTATATAAGGGTGTACAGGAGGAAAGGAGGGGTATTGAAGAGTTGACAAAAGGAGAAGCTGAGTCTTTTAGGGGGAACAGGAGGAGTGGAGGGAGGAGGGAATTTGTAATGGTAAAAAGAAGGTAAGGAGAATGTGTATAAGGAGGGGGAAGAAGGGGAGGAGCACATTGGGCAAAGGAGAGTCTGTGTGGGGTGCAGGAGGAGGCATCCATACAGAGGGGAGGATAGGTAGTATCTGGGTGACCAGATATTTATAGGGTTCGCAGGTGAAGAGCTGCAGGACAGGGGAAGGTTCTTCAGGGGAGTGTTGGGGAGGACAAACAGGGCAACAGAGCCTTAGGGAGAGTGCCCGCTTGTCCTTTGAGGGAGTTGGAACAGTTTTATCCCATATTTTTTGTATGGGCCATTTATATACTTATATACGTTGATCATGTCCCCCCTTAAATGTCTCTTTTCAAGGCTAATGTAATTCTTTTAATCTTTCCTCATAGCTTAGATGTTCCATGCCCCATATTAGTTTAGTCGCACGTCTCCACTTTCTCCAGCTCCACAAAGTCCCTTTCATGAACTAGTGACCAAAACTGAACAGCATATTCCAGGTGAGGCCGTACCAATGCTTTATAATGGGGTAGTATTATCTCTGTCTCTTGAGTCCATGCTTCTTCTGATACACGACAATATCCTGCTGGCCTTAGAAGCAGCTTCCTGACATTGCATGCGATTCTGTAGTCTATGATGTACAAGTTCACCCAGATCCTTCTCTACCAGTGACTCACCAAGTTTAAGCCCCCCCCCCCCAAAAAAAAAACATAGGAGGAGGATAGTATAGGATCATTAGGAGGTGAGTACAGTTTTTTTTTTGTACATATGAGAATGTTTCTCTGGACAACCCCTTTAAAGGAGTGCTGCAGTGTAGGAAAATGTATAGGTGTCTAATCATGGAGGGTCCAAGTGTCTAATCATGGAGGATACAACCACTGTGACCCCTCGCGATCCTCTCCATGAAGGTTCATCTCTCATCACGCACAAAGCCGGGGTCGGCACACACCCTCCATTCATCTCTATGAGAGAGCTGGAGATACCCGAGTACAGCGCTCAATCTCTCCAATAGAGATGAATAGAGGGTGCATGCCAACCCCCGCCTGGAGTGCCATGCAGGAGATAGTTGGGGGTCCCAGTAGTTGGACCCCCCGCAATCAGACACGTATCCCCTATCCTTCGGATAGGGGATAAATTTTCCTACACTGCAGTACTCCTTTAGGGTCTATTCACACGTACAGTATCCTGCGCAGATTTGATGCGCAGGATTTGAAGCCTTGTACAGTCATTTAGTTTACATTGAAATCTGCAGCATATTATCCTGCACATCAAATCTGGGCAGGAAACTGTACGTGTGAATAGACCCTTAAACTAGAAAGTAGAACAAGTAACTTTGGTCAGGAATTCATTAATCAGGGCCTTAATAATGGTTGTAATCTTTTGAAGGTCCAGGAAAGACTGGAAAGGTTAGGTCCTACAGAGCAGTAAGCTGCATGTGTTCAAAAACCATAACCACCTGTACAGTAACCCCCCGACATGCGATGGCCCCGACATATGATAAAATCGACATAGGTTGGCCTCTCAGAGGCCATCGCATGTTGATGTCAGCATCGACATACGATGCTTTTATATGTCGGGGCCATCGCATCAAAATGCTTAAGCTGCTGTCGGATAGCAGTTTAAGCATCCCGGGCAGGTTCGCCTTCCTATTCCCACTGCTCCGGGTCCACTTTGCGATCCTCCGGCGTCTTCCGCATCTTCTCCAGGGTCCGGGCCTCGCTTTCCGGCGTAGTTATTACGTCACTATGCACGCCGCGCCGGCGCAGCAGCGTAATAACGTCACCAGAAAGCAAGGCCCGGACCCTGCAGAAGATGCGGAAGAAGCCGGAGGATCGCAAAGAAGACACCGGAGCAGTGGGACAGCATCGGGAGCGGTGAGGACCTGGTCCGGAGCGGCGGGGACAGGTGAGTATGTCCACATGTGGGAACATACCTTTAAGACCTAGGTTACACAGGTTTTTTCTTGTAAACCTCCAGATTGATCCCCTGCCACTATATTCTAATATATACCTGTTCCCTGACCTGTTTCTACCTTGTTTCACTCATCATGTGATCACTGTTTCAGGGGGTGATTACCAGGTGGGGGAACAGCTATGATTGCTGCAGTGGTCACACGTCCTTTCTCAAGGGGCACTGGCAACTATAGACCAGTGGGGCACTAAATCGCCTGGCAACCTCTTTAAGACCAAACATAAAAGTAAAATAAATAGTATGTACTGAAGGTATAAAATTAATCTGAGATTAAATGTGTGTAAAAATGTACTCTCCCAGTATTCCCAGTGGAGTGTGAATGGCCTATGAATCTCCACACACCCTTGTTCACCTCAAGGAGAAATCTTACCCCTTAGACTCAAGTCAAACGGCCTCACCAGCCAAGCTAGCACACCCTGCTCTGTACTGCCGAGGGGCAATCACCCTGAAACAGTGATGTCTGCACGATGTTATAGTAGTGAATGGAAATTACTTTCCTCCTTAAGTGCCTAAATGTTAAAAACTGGCAGTGATACATTATTTGCATGACAAGATTGACAACCGACCAGTGTTGAATGTTGTAGGGATAAAGTTTGTTATAAAGGTTATAGTTTTCTCACTGCTGTAAAGTAAATACATATTAGCATCTGCAAAACAAACAGACCTGTGAAGGTATTCATATTCTTAACATTCACCACAACAACCCATACTACATGTATAATGGTAATTTAAAAAAAAGCACGTTTTTATTTGTCTATGTACCTTGCATTTCTTTTTACAGATATTTGTCTTATATCTCTTATATGCATGCTTTACACTTAGTACTTGGGCAGCGTATTCGGATGTCAATCAATATGCATTACATAGATCACATACAATAAAAAAAATAACATTTACCCTGATGCATCACTTCTGAATGCTGATGTCTTCTATATACAATATATACAATAAACTTTAATAATGTTTTAATCATAGAAAAATCATATAAATATAAAATATATTTTACACAATCATTGTGCATCAGTTTATTTACATATTTACAATTATAAATGTTTAGAGATGTTTTCATCATCAACATCTCAGAAGGAAAGCGAAGAGAATCAGGGGCAGGTCTCAGGATCGGATCAAAGTAATAGTATCAAAATATGGGGTTTCTGTACATAGAAAAGAAGTATAATAGTATGTAATTTAATTCTTATTTAAAGGGTTCACTTCTATGGGAAAACAGTTTCTGAAACCCCAGACCCAGTTCAGTCACAGCCTTAAAAGGGTACTCCGCTCCTAGACATCTTATCACAGCTCCTCCCATAGACATGAATGGAGGGGGCGTGGGCTGACGTCACGAGGTAGGGGTGTTGTGACGTAACGACTGCCGCCGGAACCCAGCGTTCGTTCAGAACGCCGGGCGCTGCGTGGAGATCATGGGGGTCCCAGCTGTTCTTTCGTTAGGGTATAAGATGTCTAGCAGTGGAGTACCCCTTTAATGCATTGGCCAGCAGCTTCTTTACCAGGTGGGATGGGGTTGAGGGACCCCATTTTTGAGGTGGAACCTGCATCTATTTCACATTTATGGTATATCCCGTGGGTGTGGCATAAATGTCTAAGATGGGAAAAACTCCTTTAACCAGTGTGGGTAATGGGTGGCAGTAGAATAAATTCACCTCCTATACTGGGGATACTTCCTCTACACAGTGTAGGCACCATTCTTTGGAGAATTCTTTGACTTCTGATCTAGACTCTGTAAATGGAAAGACGAATTGTAGGCACATTTTTTGGTCCAAATTACAGCCACAACACCTAAAATCCCTTTGGGTCTAAAAAACACCAAAATAAGATCACAATGCAACCCTAAGTTTGCTCAGCAGAACTACAGTGGGCCAAGATTTTGCATATGTCATATGGACATATAAATGTGGACATATTACAACCCTATGAAACTGACACAGCGTTGAAAACCTGCCCTGATCATGTCCTGCTTATGTTTCTCATTTGTTCCTTCAAAGAGCCACTGACCGCTCTCCAGGAATATCCATGTGATGAGTCCAGTGCCGATACAATGCTCGCAGTTCGAAATTCCTAAAACTTCTGACAGGTTCCCGTTTATTATAGAAGAATCGCTTTAAGTGGTTGACAGTTATGATGTGTCACCCAAACACTACTCCAGTCCACACACATGATAAATGAACCCATTTCCAGATCTGTTTGTGAGATCATGATAATGGTAAATTGCAAAAGTACCGTATATACTCGAGTATAAGCCGACCCGAGTATAAGCCGAGGCCCCTAATTTCAACCCAAAATCCCAGGAAAAGTTATTGACTCGAGTATAAGCCTAGGGTGGGAAATACATCATCCCCCCCTGTCATCATCCAGACCCCCGTCATTAACATCCTCATCATCATCACCGTCTGTCATCATCCAGACCCTCATCATCATCACCTGTCATCATCCCTTTGTCATCATCCCACACCCCCCCTTGTCATCATCCCCACCCCCCTTCATCATCCCCTTGTAATCATCCCACACCCCCCTTTCATCATCCCCTTGTCATCATCCCCACCCCCTTCATCATCCCACACCCCCCCCCTTCATCATCCCACACCCCCCCCTTCATCATCCTCTTGTCATCATCCCACACCCCCCCTTCATCATCCTCTTGTCATCATCCGCCCTCAGTGGTCTTCAACCTACGGACCTCCAGAGGTTTCAAAACTACAACTCCCAGCAAGCCCGGGCAGCCATCGGCTGTCCGGGCTTGCTGGGAGTTGTAGTTTTGAAACCTCCAGAGGTCCGCAGGTTGAAGACCACTGCGGCCTTTGACATCATCCACCCCCTCTCACCCCCTTTAGTTCTGTACAGTACTCGCCTCCGCTCGGCGCTGGTCCGGTGCTGCAGGACTGTCCGGTGGGGAGGTCGTCCGGTGGGATAGTGGTTCCGGACTGCTATCTTCACCGGGGGGCCTCTTCTCCGCTCTTCGGGCCCAGAATAGAGGCGTTGCCTTGACGATGACGCAGAAGTACGTTGGTAATGAACGTACCTCTGCGTTGTCGTCAAGGCAACGTGACTATTCTGGGGCCGGGCCTGAAGCGCTTAGAAGAGGACTCCCCGGTGAAGATAGCAGCCCGGAACCACTATCCCACTGGACGACCTCCTCTCCGGACAGTCCTGCAGCACTGGACCAGCGCCGAGCGGAGGCGAGTACTGTACAGAACTAAAGGGGGTGAGAGGGGGCTGGATGATGTCGAAGGCCGCAGTGGTCTTCAACCTGCGGACCTCCGGAGGTTTCAAAACTACAACTCCCAGCAAGCCCGGACAGCCGATGGCTGCCCGGGCTTGCTGGGAGTTGTAGTTTTGAAACCTCTGGAGGTCTGCAGGTTGAAGACCACTGCGGGTGGAGAGTTCACTGGAGTATAAGCCGAGGGGGGTGTTTTCAGCACGAAAAATCGTGCTGAAAAACTCTGCTTATACTCGAGTATATACGGTAAGCTCAGATTGTAAGTACAGATTGTCTTCTCCACATTCCCAGAAAATGAATCAAAGGATTCATGTCTAGACTATAAATAGCAAGGTAGTCCATTATTTGTAGTTTACCTAATAATTCAAGATTAATTAAAATTGTACATTGTAATTGAAGGGACCAATTACAGATTCTGTCCTGGAATCTTTGAGCTTTAAAGGGGAACTCTGGTGGGATTTTTTTTTTTCCAAATCAACTGGTTCCAGAAAGTTAAACAGATTTGTAAACGACTTCTATTTAAAAATCGTAATCCTCCCAGTACTTATCAGCTGCTGTATATTATAGAGAAAGTTGTGTAGTTCTTTCCAGTCTGACCACAGTGCTCTCTGCTGTCACCTCTGCTGAGTACAAGCAAATCCCCATAGCAAACCTCTCCTGTTCCAGACAGTTCCTGACATGGACAGAGGTGTCAGCAGAGAGGTGGTCAGACTGGAAAGAACAACTCAACTTCCTCTGTAGCATACAGCAGCTGATAAGTATTGGAAGGGTTAAGATTTTTAAATACATGTAATTTACAAATCTGTTTAACTTTCTTGCATCAGTTGATTAGAGAAAGAATGTTTTCCACTGTAACCCTTTAAGTTACAACCCCCCTGGTTTCTAGTAAACATAAAAAAATGTAATAATTTTTTTTATTAATTCACTGGATTTGCTGTACTGAAGCCTGTACCCAACCTGCTTCCAGTAAGTACAACAATAAGAAGGAGCCACCCCATATATTACATCATTGCATTATTTGCTGTTTTTGTGAATGCTCAGAGTAACTGAGGGAAATCATCCTGAAAACCATTCACACAGATCCGATGAGAAGCTTCAGCATGTCCTCAGGCATTTTTATTTAATTCACCCCACTGCTGTTATCCCTGCCAAAACACAGGTACAGATGACTGCAGAGGAAATGATAAAAACCTTGCCAGAAAACTGCTTTGTTATTTATTTTTTTTTTTTATCAATTAATATAGAATAATTGAGAAATTGGGAAATGATTGTCTATTATTCTGCAATAATAAGCCAACTAAATAATAACCACATTTATTAAATACATCTTAAATAAATAAATTGCCTTATTGCCTATAGCAACCAATCAAAGCTCAGCTTATATTCTTCATGTAGTTCTGCTCTGTGATTGGTTACTATAGGTAATAAGGGCAATTTTATATTGGGCTATGTTCACACACAGTCAAGGACACAGTCAATTTTTTCAATAGTCACTGCTATTGCAAAAGAGATCCAGACAATCTCGAAACACGTCTAGCCACAATATCCACTGTATACAGCAATCTACAAACAGCCGCAGCACTTCACAGCCTCCCGGTGCGCGTAGCACACTAACCGGACTACAAGACACGCTGACCTTCCTCGTGCGCATAGTGCATGAAACATTACATCACTACGCCAGCAAGCAGACCTCTTCCTCCCCTGGCTCACCGGCGCTGACAACTCGCCACTCCAGAAAACGACCAGGCGTTCGGTTGCCGCAGCGTGTAAGTAGCAAGATCACCGTGGGACCACATCAGGACAGGTGAGAAACACTGTCCTGCAACCACCAATCATTGTACATTCTTACAACTACTGCATAAGACTTTCAAATCTCTCTGAGCCACACGAAGTACCTAATTCACGGACCCTACCCACTGAACTACAGAGTGTATAATATCACACTCACAACGGCTGCCTAATATCAAGATTGCTCAATACAGACTTTCTTTAAGCAATCTATACAAGTTTTATTTTCTTTGGATTTCTTTAATTAATATTTTTTTTATTAATTTTATATACCGTATTTATCGGGGTATACCACGCACCGGCCTAAAACACGCACCCTCATTTTACCAAGGATATTTGGGTAAAAAAAGTTTTTTACCCAAATATCCATGGTAAAATGAGGGTGCGTGTGTGTGCGCGTGTATACCCCAATACACCCCCAGGAAAGGCAGGGGGAGAGAGGCTGTTGCTGCCCGCTTCTCTCCCCCTGCCTTTCCTGGGGTCTAGAGCCCTGCTGCCGGCCCTTCTCTCCCCCTGGCTATCTGCTCCGCTGCCCGTTCTCTCCCCCTGACTATCGGTGCCGGCACCCCATTGCCGGCGCCGATAGCCAGGGGGAGAGAAGCGGCGCCGACAGCCAGGGGGAGAGAAGGGGCAGCGGCACCCATTGCCGGCACTGCTGCCCTGTTGCCTCCCCCCATCCCCGGTTGCATAATTACCTGTTGCCGGGGTCGGGTCCGCGCTGCTTCAGGCCTCCGGCGTGCGTCCCCTGCCTCGTTGCTATGCACTGCACCACGCGGCACACTGACGTCATGCGCCGCACCGTGCAGCGCATAGCAACGACGCAGGGGACGCACGCCGGAGGCCTGAAGCAGCGCGGACCCGACCCCGGCAACAGGTAATTATGCAACCGGGGATGGGGAGAGGCATGCAATGGCTGCCGCTGCCCCTTCTCTCCCCCTGGCTGTCGGCGCCGCTGCCCCAATGCCGGCGCCGCTTCTCTCCCCCTGGCACCGATAGTCAGGGGGAGAGAACGGGCAGCGGCGCCGATAGCCAGGGGGAGAGAAGGGCCGGCAGCAGGGCTCTAGACCCCAGGGCAGGCAGGGGCAGAGAAGCCGGCAGCGCTGGCTGTCTCTGCACCTGCAAAGCCGTTGCAGTTCATTGATTTAAAGCGCCCGCTTTAAATAATTGAACTGCAGCGGCTATCGGCGTATAACACGCACATAGACTTTAGGCTAAAAATTTTAGCCTAAAAAGTGCGTGTTATACGCCGATAAATACGGTATCATATATCTACTGGCACTGCTGCAAGGGCCCTGCAGGCAGATGTCATGGACATTATACACCAATAAATAAATATATAATTGTTTAATTTATATTGCATCCTTCTTCTTTACCCAACTGTGTACACAATATACAAGATCCACACATGCTTTCATCCATAAGCACATAAAAGACCAGATTCGAGGAAAGTGCTTCCCCCCCTTTTTTTATATATTGTTTAAATACATAGTTTAAACTTTTTAAGTCCCCATAGGGGACTATTAATAGCAATCATTAGATTGCAATGTACTGTTCAGTACTATGTAATATTATACAGTAGTACAAATCAGTACTTGGCAGTCTTCTTGTACAGCCTGCCTAGGCAGCCTGCACAAGAAGATCACCCATCCTGCATGCCAGAGGAAGGTAAAAGACATCTGGCTGCCATTTGTACTAATCGGACAACCACAATTACACTGCGGGGGTCTGATGAGCCTATCCTAGGACACTGGCACCTCTATTTTATTTATAGATAGGGCTAATGGCAGACATCAGCATGAATGATCACATTACCAGTGAGTTCCGCTATGAAGCTATGAAGTGAGCGTAGCTCCTGAGCCCAATTTATAGCTATGTTGTAAATGTACGACAAGTACATGTGAAGTAGCTTGCTGCAGCAACATGTGTCCTTAGACGGTCAAAAAACAAAAAACATCAGAACATTTTCTCACACTTTTTGAGGCTGTTTTTCTCACAAAAAAAAGCTTGCTTGCCAATTGCAGAATAGCATTTGCTGTAGCAATAAAATAAATAAATTAATTAATAAATAAATTACATCAATACTTATTCTTAAAAGCAATATATATATATACATATATTAATAAAAACATTACTATATAATTTCACATTTATTTTTATAGCTAACGTAACTTTATCAAAATAGAAATACTGACAATGTTAAAACACAGAACACGTGTGCAGTACTAGCTGTAGACAACTGTCAGCACATTAAGACCAATCCAAGGATGAAATCGGTTTCTTCTTCATGGATCAAACTGTGTACATTTTTTATGCATTTCTCTTAAAAAGGTTGAAGGTTTGCTACTATTGTAAATATTTAGACCTCCTTTACAGGTATTTTTGGTTTGTCTTAACACTATAAGGCTATGGTAACATTCTGATTATTGAGCCTAATTTTAAGTCGTAAACAGTTTATGGGTCAATGAAGACAAAGAGAAATGCGGCACTCACCAGTTTGCAGTTCTGTGTATCCAAAGTATCAATGTACGGCTGAGACAATACAGACTTCAAGGGCGCACTTCATTAGGTCTTGCAAAGGCCTGAAGAAGTGCATAGGCTGCCCAAAACAATTGTTGGCTATTTATCATTGAAGTCTGCATTGTCTCTGCCCTCTGCAAGTTGGTGGTCACATTCTTCTCTTTATTTGTTTTCATTGCAATGAATAGTGTTGAGCGTGAATATTTGAAATGCAAATTTTTACTGTGAATATTAGCACTTCGCGATTTCGTGAATACTTAGAATATAGTGATATATATTTGCAATGACAAATATTCTTTTTTCTATATATGCGAATTTATGCAAATATTTATGCAAATATCGGCACTTCCAGACTGGACACTGATCCCTCCTTTCTTTTAGGTGAAATATATAATTGCGCATGCGCACTATGCAAATTTCCTTACGAATTTTTGCATGAAAAAAAGAGAGAACGAACATAGCGAATATGCGAATTTTGCGAACATATGACGAATATTCATCCATGTAGTCACTAAATATTGCAAATTTGAATATGGCCCCTGCCGCTTTTCACTAGCAATGAACTGTCACATCTACACAAAACGCAAAATGTATTGTGTCCAGTCTCTCAGTGACGTTTGCTCTAATCATCTGTACTTGCAGATTTAAACCCTTACAAACTTTTTTTTTTTTGCTTTTGATAAATTTTCCACTGTTTGCAGCTCAATGTGAGTTCGAAAGTGTAAACATTGGCAAATACGCTACTTGTGTTGTCACACAGGAAGATGAAGATTATGGAGAATTTTATATAAAATTTGAGGTGTATGGGTAAAAAATGTCATCAAAAATATGATGCATTTGAGAAAAATATGTTGCAAAATGATAAATAAATATTTCATATTAGTTAGCAGAACAGCATGTTTAAAAAACTGTTTTCAAATACCCTATGCCCTTGTGCACATGGAAATCCCATTGAAATCAAGTCAGATACCAGGTGAAGTCCATGTTGAATTTGACATGGAATATACTACTCATTGTGCGCATTCCTTATCAGGGAATTCTGAACTAAAAGATGGTGTTCTTCCATTTTGGACTCTCATCAATGATCCACAGAGGAGAAAACATATAAAGAGCGTCATTCTCTCTGAAGAACTTGGCACACTCATGTGTTACATAGAAAGCCCACTGATTTCATAAGGAACTCTCTGTCCCCTAATGACTAAAGTTCATTCGTTAAACAGGACAACAAGGCCACGTGTCAAGCCACCTTTACATTGGTAATGCCCTTTAATGAACCATGTTACCCATCTAATGTCTGGAGATTTCTATACAGAAGATATGATTTCCCATACATTACGTACACTTGATTTTTTTTCTCCCTATTTTAGATATGACAGACTGGTCAGCAGGATAAACAAATAAAAAAATACATCTTAACCTACTATATAAAAAAAAAAATCTATAGTTATTTGTTATGCTGTAGCCATAGCAAGTACACACATAAGGAGCCACAGTATGAGAGTTGCCAAACCCTTATTAACTCTTCATGACTAAGCATGCGGAAATAGTGAGATACCCAAATGTACCAAAAACACAGTATTTAGGTATGAGTTTGATTTTAAACAACAAATGTGAAGTGCACAGCAAATTTAAAGCAATTTGAACGGATGACAAGACAAAGGACATCATTCTAATATACTCGGTAAGGGGTCTACATCAGAATTTAATACAACCACTTTACTATGATAAATACCACAGTGCATCTAGATGTTTCCAAAGAAGAGTTAATTGAAGTCACTTTTTACATCCTGTTCCTCAGCTCCCAGAGGAAACAGGAACAAGGTGAAGCAATGGTTGACCACTACCTGAAGGGGGATCTGTGCCAAACTTCATCCTGATCCTGCCCGGTGGGAGGTCTTCCGCTGGTCGGACAGAAACAATAAACCTACGCCTAAAGGTTTCGCACAAGATAATATAGATGAAAGGGTTAATACAGCTATTAGCATAGCCCATGCTGATAGCCACACAGTAAGCATAATGAAAGGCAAGTGTAGGCTGTTCCATGACTAGTTGAATTATCTGCAGTACATAAAACGGAGCCCAGCAGATGAAGAACACCAAGCAGATGGCTATAGCTGTCCTCGTCACTTTCTTTGTCCTTATCCTGGAGCTCCTTTGAGCTGTAAGAGCTTCTGAGGAAGCCATTTTCAGCAGAATCCTCCTATAAGCTAATGAAATAACAGCAAATGGAATAGCAAAGGCCAAAAAGAACTGATACAAGGTATACCAATAAATATCACTTTCTGGATTTGGTAAGGTGATTCCACAGCCCAGGACTCCACCAGGAAGTGAAATAAGTCTAGCATACATCCAAACTGGAGTGATACTGAGGAGAGACAGCACCCACAGGATGCAAATGACCATGATGGCTATAGGTGGCTTTCTGTACTTTGCTGAGGTAAATGGGTAAACTGTTGCAAGGTATCTGTCAATGGACATGGCTGTGAGTATATAAGTGCTGGTAAACTGACTGTTGGTATCCAGTGCTGTGATAAGGGTACACATGGTTTCTCCAAAATGCCATACACCATTGCCAAGTAGCTGGTGAATCAAGAAGGGCATCCCAAGAAGAAACAATAAGTCTACCACTGAAAGGTTGATGATAAAAATATCAGGAACACTGCTGGTACATCGGAATTTGGATTTCTTGAAGACTGTGTAGATGACGACACTATTGCCAATAATTCCAAGCAAACAAATTATTCCAAAAACAGTTGGCATTATTACGTTGGCATAGGCAACATTGCCACTGGGATCTGTAAGGAAAAGGATACAGTGTCAGAAATATACCATGACTACAAAATATTGCAATTTCACTTTTTTACATACTGTACAGTAAAATAAACTTTGAAAAGAAAAATAAGAATTCATCATATTATCACGAGCAAGACAACTCCATTGTTGGGCACAGGACCACCAATGCTGAGCTGGACCCACAGTGTATAGTGGTTAACACCATAAAGGTACTGGCACATGTTGTCTTACATGATGATACAGGGCTACAGAGCTCTTTATTCTGGCTATAAGTGCAGGAGAATCAATCTATGGAGTCCATAGGACTTATCAGAACATATAGAAAAGGCTTTTTCTTCATGATGGGACAATTTATTTAACCAAAAACAGGAACAGATTACAGTAGAGCCAACAAAGGATGTTTCCAGTCGGCATCCATTCCAATATCTAATCATAGAGAAAGGAAGGGGGGGAAAAAATTTAAATTACTAGTTTAAATTTAAGGGATTGTCTCATAAAGATGACTTCAATACACATACCTCATTAGGACATAAGGAAGTCTTTGAGAAGTGCTACTGTTCTGGCAGACACAAACTATCCATGGCTCAAGTCAGCCACAACAATGGCTGCTACAGGGGGAGATCCTGGCTGTTCACTGCTCTCCCTTTATGCAAAGCAGTATTTTCTGGTGACATTTGATCTATTGCAGTGGACTCCTGATGAACCCCATGAGTCAAAATAAGAACAAAAATGGACATTAAAGTTAAAAAAAGCAGATAACTAACACAGCTAAAGCAAGTCCTTACATACCAATGGAGCACACAATAAACTGGAAAAAAAGGAATCTCTCCTCATGTTATGTCCAAAGGAGCAACTCATCCTGACACAGGTAAATAGTAGTACAGAATATAAATACATATGCAATGTACTATAAGGAAGCACTAGAAGACACTCAATCAGTGGATAAACTTCAAGCGTTACTGTCGTTAGAAACAACTTTTTTCTATTTAATACTACCTTAAAAACGAAGCATTTTCCTAATATACTTCATAAAAAAATTTGATTGCTAAAGATGTTAAAAATGAAAAATGGCCACTATGGGTCTCTGTCATTTTAATTTAGCAAACGAACCCTATAAATCCATTTAAAAAAAAAAACACCAAAATATCTAAAGGGAGGGGGAGGGAGGTGTGGTTATCTCCATTCTGTTCCTCAGAGTACAGACAAGATGCAGACAGCCTGCAGTCTTTAAGAAGAGAAGCATTTCCATTCAGAGTGACAAGCAATGCAAGGTGCTTACCTATTATTTATATGCAAAATGGTTTCTTTTTGGTCATTTTATGAACTTATTTCTTGTTGTTTTTCACCATACACGTTCCACATGGCTGCTTTAGGGTTTTAAAAAGCATGCATTTTGGTTACACAGCTGTGAAAATTGTTTATTTTGTGGCCCAAAATGCAGGTTTTTATTCTGTCCTTGCATCATATAGTTTCACATGGCTGCATTAGAGTTACATAGAGCATGCATTTAGGTAGAAAGCTTTGCAAATGTAAAAATGTTTGTGCAGACCTCATGACAGGGGAGAGGGAGGTGGAGGAGAGGAGCTCATCATACACCAGGGGAAACGCCCCCCGCCTCTCAGAGAAATTCAGCAATATTCATCACAGTAATTCATAGATCAAAAGGTATTTAGCATATTAAAGGGGTGCTCCGACCATAAGACATCTTATCCCCTATCCAAAGGATAGGAGATAAAATGCCTGATTGCGGGGGTCCCGCCCCTGGGGACCCCCACAATCTTTCATGCAGCACTCAGCTATCATCAGCATCTGGAGCGAACATCGCTCCGGGTCTGATGAATCACAATCACGGGGCCGGAGTATCGTGACAGCCACCATGCCCCCTCCCATAGGCTTGCATTGAGGGGACGGAGCGCCAGGTCACGATACTCCGGCCACGTGATCGTGATTTATCAGACCTGGAGCGATGTTTGCTCCAGAGGCTGATGATAGCGGGGTAGTGCATGAAAGATTGCGGGGGTCCCCAGCGGCGAGACCCCCATGATCAGGCATCTTATCCCCTATCCGTTGGATAGGGGATTAGATGTCTTATGGCTGGAGTACCCCTTTAACACATGCATATTATTATGCATACAGGTCTTTGGCAAATTACTATACTGATTTAAGCATTTATTTTAGTTTAACTAATGATAGTAATGCTTTCAGAAATACAGATGTTTCACAAGTAAAATGCCAAATTTAGTAGGTGGGATCTTGCAGCCATTGACAAACAGTGTGGATTCAGACGGCCTGTGCCATTGTATGTTGAGCATTGTTTCATTTTACAATAGTCCAGAAAACACATTCTGGGCCTCATTTACTAAGAATGTCAGGTATTTACTAATGGGAAATGTTGTTTCAGACTTGCAGGATTCCGCTCTATTTACTATGGGAACAGCTTTTCACAGTGTAAGGGTACGTTCACACGCGCGGATTTACAGTGTATTTTATGCTGCAGATCCGCTGGTGAAGGCCCGCTCTATGCTGGCTTTACATGTGCCTGCTGGTAGCAGCAATACGCCGCTACCGAGTCGCAGTATACTCGCGCATTGCGGGAGCTCTCTGCCTAGCTCAGAGCAGGGAGAGGGGCCGCGATGTGCGAGTGCGCCGCGCACATCGCTGCACTGTGTCTGCTGGTAGCGGCGTGTTGCCGCTACCAGCAGGCACATATAAAGCCAGCATAGAGCTGGGCCTTCACCAGCGGATCTGCAGCTAAATATGCTGCAAAAATACGCTCGTGTGAACGTACCCTAAGGGTGCATTCACACGGGCGTATTTTTCAGTGGATCCGCAGCTGTGGATCCGCTGACAAAGGCCCCTAAAGTGCTGCCCTCTTTGTGCCTGCTAATAGCGGCAATCCGCCGCTACCAGCAGACACACTGGGAAGTGCGAGTCGCAGTGTATTCGCACATCCCGCACATCACGGACGCTCCCCGGCTCCCTGAGCTACACAGAGAGCGGCCGCGATGTGTGTGAGTACACTGCAGGGTAACTCGCACATCGCAGTGTGTCTGCTGGTAGCGGCGGATTGCCGCTATTAGCAGGCACAAAGAGGGCAGCACATAAGGGGCCTTTGTCAGTGGATCCGCAGCTGCGGATCCGCTGACAAATACGCCCGTGTGAATGCACCATAATGTTGGGTTTCTTGGATTCTCCTGGCACAAACTGGCGCAGACATGTCGCAGACACTCTGCTCCGAAATAACAAAACTGGTCAGTTTTAATTAAGTAAATGAGGGCCTCTTTGTTGAAAATATTGTAACTAGATATAAGCAAAAATTCCAAAATGCCACTTTAACAGAACCTCAACAAAAGTTCAGACAGAATTAGTTCTGTCGGAATCAGGTGTTACTTTATATTACTTTTATGTTACATATAATACCAATGCACCTGACCTCAAGAATCTTTCCCCTGTCTTACAAAGCAAACCAAACTGCTGTTCACAGTGTTTTCTTGCTGGCAATTGCTGACTGCTATGGGGTTTCCTAGGCAGCAGCAGAAAGTTACCCTGTATTGCGTATCATTCTCTTTCAGTTTTAACAATGCATGCATTCAATTCTCAAAATATCGAATCTGACGAACCCGAATTTGTTACGAATTTCAGGAAAAATTTGATTCTGATCGAATACGAACTTCGACGCGATTCGATCGCACAAATCGCTTTATTAAACTAAATTTTCCTGCGTTCTAGGCGGTTTTAGGCCTAAGATGGCGGCTCCACATGTCAGTACATGGGGCAAGGCACCATGGGAGGGCGGGAAGCTGGCGCGGGAATCAAGGTAGGCGGGCTGACCCTGAATCACATGTCAGATGCAGCCTATCAGTGTTCACTGACCCCTGTGATGTCACAGCCCTATATAATCGGTGGCCATCTTCCCTCTGGTCATATCTTCTCCACACGAGATAGGGAAAGGAAGTGACTGCACGTCTGTGTGCTGATCGCATACAACGGCGTTATACAGCATCCGACCGCTACGAGTAGCAGTGACATCAGCATTAGGGAAAGATACAGGGCACATTGTTGCTGCAGTTCTGACCGAGAACGATTCTAGCAAAACCTTGTATTCTCCTTACTCAATATAGCAGGCATAGAGGTGCTGCATAGCAGTCACCTACGTCATAGATCTCACAGCTGTTTTACCTGCATGGAGCATCTTATCTCCTCTTTTTTCAGCCCAATTGAGTTTTTTCTTTTGCTCCACCAATCTGATTCTCACAATTGTGTGACAGAGTGCAATTTAGGGTTTAATCCCTGTAAAAAAAAAAAATTCTGTGGTGCTGCCCAGTTGGGTCCTGCTGCTGTTCAGAAATAAGTCATATTAGTGTGGACTTTAGTGCCTTTTTACCATTTTTCACCTGTTACTCTGTCTCTGTGCTACATTCAGTGTTTTACCACACTTTATACACCTGCCGGTGTATGAATAAAAAAAAAAAGGGTTTCCTGCGTACAAATACGCTTTTTCAGTGGCCTTATCATTGCAAAGGGCCTGCATACAAGCAAATAGCGTACAATATACCACCTTTTTTTCTGTCTCTGTGCTAAATTCAGCGTTATACCACACGTTATAGACCTGCCGGTGTATTAAAGAAAAAAAAAAGGTTTTCCTGTTTACAAATACGCTTAACAGTGGCCTTATCATTGCAAAGGGCCTACATACAAGCTAATAGCGTACCATATACCACCTTTTTTCCGTCTCTGTGCTAAATTAAGTGTTGTACCACACTTTATACACCTGCCGGTGTATGAAAGAAAAAAAAAAAGGTTTTCCTGTGTACAAATACGCTTTTTCAGTGGCCTTATCATTGCAAAGGGGCTATATGCAAGCAAATAGCGTGCCATATACTACCTTTTTTTCTGTCTCTGTGCTAAATTCAGTGTTATACCACACGTTATACACCTGCCGGTGTATGAAAGAAAAAAAAAGTTTTTCCTGCTTACAAATATGCTTAACAGCGGTCTTATCATTGCAAAGGGCCTACATACAAGCAAATAGCGTGCCATATACTACCTTTTTTTCTGACTCTGTGCTAAATTCAGTGTTATACCACATGTTATGCACCTGCCGGTGTATGAAAAAAAAAAAAAAGGTTTTCCTGCGTACAAATGCGCTTAACCGTGGCCTTATCATTGTAAAGGGCCTACATACAAGCAAATAGCGTACCATATACCACCTTTTTTTCTGTGTCTGTGCTAAATTCAGTGTTATACCACACGTTAGACACCTGCCGGTATATTAAAGAAAAAAACTTAGTTTTTCCTGCGTACAAATAGGCTTAACAGTGCGCTCATCATTGCAAAGGGCATACATACAACCAAGTAGTGTACTATTTAGTACCTGTATTTCTGTCTCTGTGCTAAATTCAGTGCTATTCCACACATTAGTATACACTGGCTGGTGTATTTAAAAAAAAAAGCGTTTTTTTCTGCGTAGAAATACGCATACCAGTGCGCTCATCATTGCAAAGGGCATACATAGAACCAAGTAGTGTACTATTTACTACCTGTTATTCTGTCCCTGTGCTAAATTCAGTGCTATTCCACACATTAGTATACACCTGCTGGTGTATTTAAAAAAAAAAGCGTTTTTTTCTGCGTAGAAATACGCATACCAGTGCGCTCATCATTGCAAAGGGCATACATACAACAAAGGAGTGTACTATTTAGTAACTGTTATTCTGTCTAGGGCCTATATGCTTTGAAAGGAAAGCCGTAAGTAATCGCCTGCTGCTGTTCTATACCCTCATAAACGCACTAAGTATGTCAGGCAGGGAAGTGCCAGGACGTGCACAGAGAAGGGGCAGAGGCCTACATACGTCAGGCAGAGTTGGAAGCAGACTTGGGGCGAGTGGCAGCAGGAGTCGCAGCAATAGGCCTGAGCTCCCATTAACACCCAGCGGTCGTGTCGTCGACCCATCTCTCCTCGTCAATTGGTTTGCACACTCATCCCCATCATCACAAGCGAAATCTGACAACCCCAGTCAAGAGTCCGTGGGTTCCTCAGACACAACCCTCAGTTGGCAAGGCCCGGGAGCAGTCCCCGTAATCCCATTGCCTTTGTTCTATGCTGTTCCCTCTCCCAAAGAAGTATCTCATGCTTTGGGTTCAGCTCCACTCTTTAGTGAGGACGATGTAATAGAGGACAGTCAGCAGCTAATGGGCAGCCAAGAATGTGAGGAGACATGCGTCGCTTGCTCCGCAAGGCGGGCAAGTATTGATGCGGAGAGTGACGTGGGAGGTGGTATTTCAATTGTTCAGGGTCCTGAGGCAGACACTGTTGTGGAACACGAGGAGGACATCAGTGATGTGCACGCATTATTTGATGATGATGAAGCCGATCGCAATTGGGAGTCGGGTGCAGAAGCCGGGGCTTCATCATCACCAGGAGAAGAGATTTGCTCTTTGTCTATGAGGCAGCAAGGCGGTAGCACGGTTGGCAATCAGCGTGGTGGTGGCAGTAGTGGAAATTCAGGAGACAAACGTGCCAGGGGGAGACCACCGGCTTCGCGGCAAGCTACCATTCAGGGAGGTAGTGGAACAGGGGTTCCTGGAGACGGCGCCAATAGCAGTGAAATAGTGCGGACTGCAGGTAGGGAAAATCAGCTACTCTGTGGTGTGGTTGTTCTTCATAAAGAATCCGGAGGACCTTAGCGTAGTCACATGCAAAATCTGTCGGCAGAAAGTGAAGCGAGGCCAGGGTCCCAATCTCTGCACCACGGCCCTGCGTCAGCACATGATTCGCCACCATAAAGCGGCCTGGGATAACCGTGGCTCCGATGTAGTGGTCCAGCCCAGCCTGCTGCATCACCCAGTGGCCATCCGCTTCCTCCGTCAACCAGCCAAGGCTCCACCACCTCAGCCGAAGGGAGCATTGTGTCAAACCCTCCTTCTTGCGCTCCTGCTTCTTCCGCTCGTATTCAGCCATTCCGCCAACAATCGATCGGCGAAGCCATGTCCAAGAGACAACAGTATGTGTCCACTCATCCAACGGCGCAGAAGTTGAATGTGCTCCTGTCCAAGTTGCTGGTGTTGCAGTCCCTCCCTTTCCAACTGGTGGACTCTGCAGGTTTCAGGGAATTGATGGCTTGTGCCGAGCCGAGGTGGAGAGTCCCAAGCCGTCATTTCTTTGCGAAGAAGGCAGTACCAGCCCTGCATAAGTTTGTACAAGAGAAGGTGGGCCAGTCCTTGAGCCTGTCGGTGTGTTCAAAAGTGCATGGCAGCGCCGACGTGTGGAGCTGTAACTACGGGCAGGGACAATACATGTCTTTTACGGCCCACTGGGTAAATGTTGTTCCTGCACAGCCACAACAGCAACTTGGACAGGTCACACCGCTTCCTCCTCCACGCTCTCGCTCTCAGGCAGTTGGTCCTTTTACAGTGTGCGCCTCCTCCTCCCCCGTGTCCTCGGCCTCCACTGCACGCCCAAATCTCGGTGGCCCTTCATCGTACCACGTGTGTAGGGCACAGCGGTGTCAAGCCGTCCTTCACATGGTTTGCCTTGGCGAACTGAGTCACACAGGGGAGGAACTGCTGAAGTTCATTAGGGAAGAAATCCGAGTATGGCTTACTCCACAAAATCTGGAAATGGGAATCATGGTGACCGACAATGGGAAGAACATTGTGGCCGCACTGCGACAAGGTAGTGTGAACCATTCTCCCTGCATGGCACACGTGTTGAATCTGGTTGTCAAGAAGTTCATCAAGTCTTCACCCCATTTGCAAGACGTCCTGACAATGGCAAGGAAACTGTGCATGCACTTCAGCCACTCGTACACTGCCAAGCACACTTTACTTGAGCTGCAGCGTCAGAACGGTATCCCACAACATAGTCTCATTTGTGACGTTGCCACACGTTGGAATTCCACCCTCCATATGTTGGACAGACTATACGAACAAAGAAAAGCTTCCACGGATTTTTTGATGATACAAGCAGATAGGAGTACTCCCCTGTGTAACTTCAATGTGAACGAGTGGCAGCTCATACGTGACACCTGCCGTTTGCTGAGGCCCTTTGAGGAAGCCACTTTTTTTGTTAGTCGCTCGAATTACGCCATGAACGACATAATTCCACTACTACATTTACTCCAAAAAAATATTGAAAACATGGCTGGTCACGGCAATGGAGACGTTGTGCCTACATCAGAAGGCTACTGTCACGATGCCGGCTGGCAGGTAGTGGATCCTCTGTGCCAGAGAGGGATTGGCGTGGACCGTGCTAGTGGACCGGTTCTAAGCCACTACTGGTTTTCACCAGAGCCCGCCGCAAAGCGGGATGGTCTTGCTGCGGCGGTAGTGACCAGGTCGTATCCACTAGCAACGGCTCACCTCTCTGGCTGCTGAAGATAGGCGCGGTACAAGGGAGTAGGCAAAAGCAAGGTCGGACGTAGCAGAAGGTCGGGGCAGGCAGCAAGGATCGTAGTCAGGGGCAACGGCAGAAGGTCTGGAAACACAGGCAAGGAACACACAAGGAACGCTTTCACTGGCACTAAGGCAACAAGATCCGGCAAGGGAGTGCAGGGGAAGTGAGGTGATATAGGGAAGTGCACAGGTGAACACACTAATTGAGACCACTGCGCCAATCAGCGGCGCAGTGGCCCTTTAAATCGCAGAGACCCGGCGCGCGCGCGCCCTAGGGAGCGGGGCCGCGCGCGCCGGGACAGAACAGACGGAGAGCGAGTCAGGTAGGGGAGCCGGGGTGCGCATCGCGAGCGGGCGCTACCCGCATCGCGAATCGCATCCCGGCTGGCAGCAGAATCGCAGCGCCCCGGGTCAGAGGACGTGACCGGAGCGCTGCCGCGGGGAGAGTGAAGCGAGCGCTCCGGGGAGGAGCGGGGACCCGGAGCGCTCGGCGTAACAGTACCCCCCCCCTTGGGTCTCCCCCTCTTCTTAGAGCCTGAGAACCTGAGGAGCAGACTTTTGTCTAGGATGTTGTCCTCAGGTTCCCAGGATCTCTCTTCAGGACCACAACCCTCCCAGTCCACTAAAAAAAAATTTTTCCCTCTGACCTTTTTGGCAGCTAAAATTTCTTTGACCGAGAAGATGTCCGAGGAGCCAGAAACAGGAGTGGGAGGAACAGATTTGGGAGAAAAACGGTTGAGGATGAGTGGTTTGAGAAGAGAGACGTGAAAGGCATTAGGGATACGAAGAGAGGGAGGAAGAAGAAGTTTATAAGAGACAGGATTAATTTGACACAAAATTTTGAAAGGACCAAGATAGCGTGGTCCCAACTTGTAGCTAGGGACACGGAAGCGGACATATTTAGCGGAGAGCCATACCTTGTCTCCAGGGGAAAAAACGGGGGGAGCTCTTCTTTTCTTATCCGCGAACTTCTTCATGCGTGATGAAGCCTGTAAGAGAGAATTTTGGGTCTCTCTCCATATGATGGAAAGGTCACGAGAAATTTCATCCACAGCGGGCAGACCAGAGGGCAAGGGAGTAGGGAGGGGGGGAAGAGGGTGACGGCCGTACACCACGAAAAATGGGGATTTGGAGGAAGACTCAGAGACCCTGAAGTTATACGAGAATTCGGCCCATGGGAGGAGATCTGCCCAGTCATCCTGGCGGGAGGAAACAAAATGTCGCAAATAATCACCCAAGATCTGGTTAATCCTTTCTACTTGTCCATTGGACTGGGGATGATATGCAGAAGAAAAATTTAATTTAATCTTGAGTTGTTTACAGAGAGCCCTCCAGAATTTAGACACGAATTGGACGCCTCTATCCGAGACAATCTGCGTAGGCAACCCGTGAAGACGAAAAATGTGTACAAAAAATTGTTTAGCCAACTGAGGCGCAGAAGGAAGACCAGGAAGAGGGATGAAATGTGCCATTTTGGAGAATCGATCAACGACCACCCAAATAACAGTGTTGCCACGGGAAGGGGGTAAATCAGTAATAAAATCCATACCAATCAGAGACCAAGGCTGTTCGGGGACAGGCAGAGGATGAAGAAAACCAGCAGGCTTCTGGCGAGGAGTCTTATCCCGGGCACAGATAGTGCAGGCTCGCACAAAGTCCACAACATCCGTCTCCAGAGTCGGCCACCAATAGAAGCGGGAGATGAGTTGCACAGATTTCTTGATACCCGCATGACCTGCGAGATGGGAGGAGTGACCCCATTTGAGGATTCCGAGGCGTTGGCGAGGAGAAACAAAGGTCTTTCCTGGAGGAGTCTGCCTGATGGAGGCAGGAGAAGTGGAGATCAGGCAGTCAGGTGGAATGATGTGTTGCGGAGAGAGTTCAACTTCTGAGGCATCCGAGGAACGAGAGAGAGCATCGGCCCTAATGTTCTTATCGGCAGGACGAAAGTGAATCTCAAAATTAAATCGGGCAAAGAACAGAGACCACCGGGCCTGGCGAGGATTCAGCCGTTGGGCAGACCTGAGGTAGGAGAGGTTCTTGTGGTCGGTGTAGATAATAACAGGAGAACTTGATCCCTCCAGCAGATGCCTCCATTCCTCAAGTGCTAATTTAATGGCTAGAAGCTCTCGATCCCCGATGGAGTAGTTCCTCTCCGCTGGAGAGAAGGTCCTAGAGAAAAAACCACAAGTGACAGCATGCCCGGAAGAATTTTTTTGTAGAAGAACAGCTCCAGCTCCCACTGAGGAGGCATCAACCTCCAATAGGAAGGGTTTGGAAGGGTCAGGTCTGGAGAGGACGGGAGCCGAAGAAAAGGCAGACTTGAGTCGTTTAAAGGCGTCTTCTGCTTGAGGAGGCCAGGACTTGGGATCAGCATTTTTTTTGGTTAAAGCCACGATAGGAGCCACAATGGTAGAAAAATGTGGAATAAATTGCCTGTAATAATTGGCGAACCCCAAAAAGCGTTGGATAGCACGGAGTCCGGAGGGGCGTGGCCAATCTAAGACGGCAGAGAGTTTGTCTGGATCCATCTGTAGTCCCTGGCCAGAGACCAAATATCCTAGAAAAGGAAGAGATTGGCATTCAAACAGACATTTCTCAATTTTGGCATAGAGTTGGTTGTCACGAAGTCTCTGAAGAACCATACGGACATGCTGGCGGTGTTCTTCTAGATTGGCAGAAAAAATTAGGATATCGTCCAGATATACAACAACACAGGAGTATAACAGATCACGAAAAATTTCATTGACAAAGTCTTGGAAGACGGCAGGGGCGTTGCACAGTCCAAAGGGCATGACCAGATACTCAAAGTGTCCATCTCTGGTGTTAAATGCCGTTTTCCACTCGTCCCCCTCTCTGATGCGGATGAGGTTATAGGCGCCTCTTAAGTCCAATTTAGTGAAGATGTGGGCACCTTGGAGGCGATCAAAGAGTTCAGAGATGAGGGGTAAGGGGTAGCGGTTCTTAACCGTGATTTTATTAAGACCGCGGTAGTCAATGCAAGGACGTAGGGAGCCATCTTTTTTGGACACAAAGAAAAATCCGGCTCCGGCAGGAGAGGAGGATTTACGGATAAAGCCCTTTTTTAGATTCTCCTGGACGTATTCGGACATGGCAAGAGTCTCTGGGGCAGAGAGAGGATAAATTCTGCCCCGGGGTGGAGTAGTGCCCGGGAGGAGGTCGATAGGGCAATCATAAGGCCTGTGAGGAGGTAGAGTCTCAGCTTGTTTTTTGCAGAAAACATCCGCGAAGTCCATATAGGCCTTAGGGAGACCGGTTACTGGAGGAACCACAGAGTTACGGCAAGGGTTACTGGGAACCGGTTTTAGACAGTTCTTGGAACAAGAGGACCCCCAACTCTTGATCTCCCCAGTGGACCAATCCAGGGTAGGGGAATGAAGTTGAAGCCAGGGAAGTCCAAGGAGAATTTCCGAGGTGCAATTGGGGAGGACCAAAAGTTCAATCCTCTCATGATGACATCCGATGCTCATAAGAAGGGGCTCCGTGCGGAAACGTATGGTACAGTCCAATCTTTCATTATTTACACAATTGATGTAGAGGGGTCTGGCGAGACTGGTCACCGGGATGTTGAACCTGTTGACGAGAGAGGCCAAAATAAAATTTCCTGCAGATCCTGAGTCCAAGAAGGCCACTGTAGAGAAGGAGAAGGCAGAGGCAGACATCCGCACAGGCACAGTAAGACGTGGAGAAGCAGAGTAGACATCAAGGACTGTCTCACCTTTGTGCGGAGTCAGCGTACGTCTTTCCAGGCGGGGAGGACGGATAGGACAATCTCTTAGGAAGTGTTCGGTACTAGCACAGTACAGGCAGAGGTTCTCCATACGGCGTCGTGTCCTCTCTTGAGGTGTCAGGCGAGACCGGTCGACCTGCATAGCCTCCACGGCGGGAGGCACAGGAACAGATTGCAGGGGACCAGAGGAGAGAGGAGCCGAGGAGAAGAAACGCCTCGTGCGAACAGAGTCCATATCTTGGCGGAGTTCCTGACGCCTTTCGGAAAAACGCATGTCAATGCGAGTGGCTAGGTGAATAAGTTCATGTAGATTAGCAGGAATTTCTCGTGCGGCCAGAACATCTTTAATGTTGCTGGATAGGCCTTTTTTGAAGGTCGCGCAGAGGGCCTCATTATTCCAGGACAATTCTGAAGCAAGAGTACGGAATTGTACG
Source organism: Hyla sarda (assembly GCF_029499605.1). NCBI lineage: Eukaryota > Metazoa > Chordata > Amphibia > Anura > Hylidae > Hyla > Hyla sarda. Next base: position 173,702,052 of record NC_079196.1, on the reverse strand, counting down.
GCATACTCGCCAACGGAAGAATTACCCTGGACCAGGTTCAACAGGGCAGTCTCAGCAGAAGAGGCTCGGGCAGGTTCCTCAAAGACACTTCGGATTTCCGAGAAGAAGGAGTGTACAGAGGCAGTGACGGGGTCATTGCGGTCCCAGAGCGGTGTGGCCCATGACAGGGCTTTTCCGGACAGAAGGCTGACTACGAAAGTCACCTTAGACCTTTCAGTGGGAAACAGGTCCGACATCATCTCCAGATGCAGGGAACATTGGGAAAGAAAGCCACGGCAAAACTTAGAGTCCCCATCAAATTTATCCGGCAAGGATAAGCGTATCCCAGGAGCGGCCACTCGCTGCGGAGGAGGTGCAGGAGCTGGCGGAGGAGATGACTGCTGAAGCTGTGGTAGTAACTGTTGTAGCATAACGGTCAGTTGAGACAGCTGTTGGCCTTGTTGCGCTATCTGTTGTGACTGCTGGGCGACCACCGTGGTGAGGTCAGCGACAACTGGCAGAGGAACTTCAGCGGGATCCAGGGCCGGATCTACTGTCACGATGCCGGCTGGCAGGTAGTGGATCCTCTGTGCCAGAGAGGGATTGGCGTGGACCGTGCTAGTGGACCGGTTCTAAGCCACTACTGGTTTTCACCAGAGCCCGCCGCAAAGCGGGATGGTCTTGCTGCGGCGGTAGTGACCAGGTCGTATCCACTAGCAACGGCTCACCTCTCTGGCTGCTGAAGATAGGCGCGGTACAAGGGAGTAGGCAAAAGCAAGGTCGGACGTAGCAGAAGGTCGGGGCAGGCAGCAAGGATCGTAGTCAGGGGCAACGGCAGAAGGTCTGGAAACACAGGCAAGGAACACACAAGGAACGCTTTCACTGGCACTAAGGCAACAAGATCCGGCAAGGGAGTGCAGGGGAAGTGAGGTGATATAGGGAAGTGCACAGGTGAACACACTAATTGGGACCACTGCGCCAATCAGCGGCGCAGTGGCCCTTTAAATCGCAGAGACCCGGCGCGCGCGCGCCCTAGGGAGCGGGGCCGCGCGCGCCGGGACAGAACAGACGGAGAGCGAGTCAGGTAGGGGAGCCGGGGTGCGCATCGCGAGCGGGCGCTACCCGCATCGCGAATCGCATCCCGGCTGGCAGCAGAATCGCAGCGCCCCGGGTCAGAGGACGTGACCGGAGCGCTGCCGCGGGGAGAGTGAAGCGAGCGCTCCGGGGAGGAGCGGGGACCCGGAGCGCTCGGCGTAACAGCTACATGAGTCCTGTGGGGGATGAACTGGAGGAGGATGATGAGGGGCAGAGCGGAGCACAGTTTACGGTGGATGAGATGGCCGGTGTTTCTGGTCATTGGACAGGAGAGGAGGAGCAGGAGCAGCCAGAGGAGCTGGACGGTTTTTATGAGGGAGGCGAGACAGAGGACCTAGACACACCGTGGCAGTATGCAGTGGAGATGGAGGCAGGTAGTCCCAGAGAGTCACTGTCACAAATGGCACGATGCATGCTGAGTTGCTTGCATCAAAATTCGTCAGCGCGATGACTTCTGGATCTCCACCTTATTAGACCCTCGCTACCGGCCCAGAATGGGGGCCTTTTTTACACCCACTGAGAGGGAGGACAAACTGACCTACTTCAGGGAGCTTCTACGTAGTCGGTTGGCCGATGCCTATCGGCCACATGGTCCATCCACTCGCAGGTCTGACTCGGGGGCCCCTCTGTGCTCACCTTCCACTGCCACAGCTGCTGGGGAGGGGAGGGGTGGCAGGAGCAGTACCGGCTCAATCAGCAGCAGCCTGAGTCTACAGTCGCTTCCTATGAGTAGTCTATGAGTAGCTTCCTTCAGCCGCATAGTGAAGCTACTCATCAGCAGCAGGTGGACATGGAGCAGGACCTGAACCAGCAGGTGGCTTACCTCGACATGACCCTGCCAACAACCGTTGAAGATTCGTTGGACTTCTGGGCAGCCAAACTCCATTTATGTCCGCAACTAGCGGAGTTTGCCCTGGAAAAGCTGTCCTGCCCGGCCAGTAGTGTGCCATCAGAGCGGGTGTTTAGTGCGGCCGGGGCCATAGTCACCCCAAGGCGAACTCGTCTGTCCACTAAAAATGTGGAGAGTTTGTCAAGATGAATCAGGGATGGATCAGCCAGGATTTCCAGCCACCAATGAAAGATGGGTCTGAGTAGATTGACCATGCTCCTACAACAATATTTTCTCTATTGTGGTTGGTTATGAAACCCACAGGGGCAGACCTGGGCATTGTACGTCCCGCTTGCCACATACGGCCCTTTGATTGGCTCTGACCGGCCCGCGCTGATTGGGGGACAACTATGCTGCCTAATCTGAGGGACAACTATGCTCCTAATCTGGGGGACATCTATGCGGCCTAATCTGGGGTACATCTATGCTGCCTAATCTGGGTGACATCTATGCTGCCTAATCTGGGGGACAACTATGCTCCTTATCTGGGGGACACCTATGCTCCTAATCTGGGGGACAACTAAGCTCCTAATCTGGTGGACATCTATGCTGCCTGATCTGGGGGACAAGTATGCTCCTAATCTGGGGGACAAGTATGCTGCCTACTCTGGGGGACAAGTATGTTCCTAATCTGGGGGACATCTATGCTGCCTAATCTGGGTGACATCTATGCTGCCTAATCTGGGGGACAACTATGCTCCTAATCTGGGGGACATCTATGCTGCCTAATCTGGGGGACATCTATGCTGCCTAATCTGGGGGACATCTATGCTGCCTAATCTGGGGGACATCTATGCTGCCTAATCTGGGGGACATCTATGCTGCCTAATCTGGGGGACAAGTATGCTCCTAATCCGGGGGACATCTATGCTGCCTACTCTGGGGGACAAGTATGCTCCTAATCTGGGGGGCATCTATGCTGCCTAATCTGGGGGACAACTATGCTCCTTATCTGGGGGAGAACTATTCTCCTAATCTGGGGGACATGTATGCTGCCTAATCTGTGGGACAACTATGCTCCTAATATGGGGAAAACTGATGGTTCTGGCCTTGGGCCTATAATTTTTTGAAGTTTAGCAGTAGCTAAATACATGCTTAATGCAAATGTGAACATTGATCTTTAAATGTAGGGGGTTATGAAACCCTCTTGGGTACTGCGAATTACTGCTCCAGACTCATTCTGTGTCTTTCACAAACTACTTGCCTCCCTGGTGCCTCAGGCCTTGGGCCTATAATTTTTTGAAGTTTAGCAGTAGCTAAATACATGCTTAATGCAAATGTAAACATTGAACTTTAAATGTAAGGGGTTATGAAAACCTCTTGGGTACTGCAAATGCATGCTCAAGACTCATTCTGTGTCTTTCAGGAACTACTTGCCTCCCTGGTGCCTCTGGCCTTGGGCCTTAAATTTTTGGATGTTTAGCAGTAGCTAAATACATGCTTAATGCAAATTTCAGCATTGATTGTTAAATTCTCGGCCCTCTGCCAGGGCCTTCTCCTACCCCGCCTGGGCCGATCCGAGGACCTCACTAAAAAAACTCACTAACTAATCCAATCACTTATAGCGACGGGCGGTGTGTACAAAGGGCAGGGACTTAATCAACGCCAGATTATGACCCTCACTTTCTGGTAATTCCTCGTTTTAAGGTTAAATAATTGCAATCCCAGATCCCTATCATGAACTGGTTTCACCGTGCAACACGCACCTGTCCTTGAAAGATAGAGACACACTAATCTGTTCAGTGGAGCGCTAGTGCGGCCCAGGACATCTGGGGCCATAACACACCTGTTATTGCTCGATCTCGCAATTGATCGGGCAGGGTAAGGGGTTATTAAAGCCTCTTGGGTACTGCTGAGGCCTACTCCTGACTGCTCCTGGTGCAATGTATGGGGTAATTAAATACTCTTGGGTAGTGTTATTGTTAAATTTACTGATAATTTTATCAGTAATAAAATTGAATTTTGCAGAATGCTAACCGTTACACAACGGAACGCTTGTTGCGTGTGATTTTTTAATGAAAAAAAATATATATATATGGAGAGGGATTAACTCTGCTTAATCATTTTTGGCATTTTAGACGTTGCGCCTACATCAGAAGGCTACATGAGTCTTGTGGGGGATGAACTGGAGGAGGATGATGAGGTGCAGAGCGGAGCACAGTTTACGGTGGATGAGATGGCCGGTGTTTCTGGTCATTGGACAGGAGAGGAGGAGCAGGAGCAGCCAGAGGAGCTGGACGGTTTTTATGAGGGAGGCGAGACAGAGGACCCAGACACACCGTGCAGTTTGCAGTGGAGATGGAGGCAGGTAGTCCCAGAGAGTCACTGTCACAAATGGCACGATGCATGCTGAGTTGCTTGCATCAAAATTCGTCAGCGCGATGACTTCTGGATCTCCACCTTATTAGACCCTTGCTACCGGCCCAGAATGGGGGCCTTTTTTACACCCACTGAGAGGGAGGACAAACTGACCTACTTCAGGGAGCGTCTACGTAGTCGGTTGGCTGATGCCTATCGACCACATGGTCCATCCACTCGCAGGTCTGACTCGGGGTGCCCTCTGCGCTCACCTTCCACTGCCACAGCTGCTGGGGAGGGGAGGGGTGGCAGGAGCAGTATCGGCTCAATCAGCAGCAGCCTGAGTCTACAGTCACTGATGAGTAGCTTCCTTCAGCCGTATAGTGAAGCTACTCATCAGCAGCAGGTGGACATGGAGCACGACCTGAACCAGCAGGTGGTGGCTTACCTCGACATGACCCTGCCAACAACCGTTGAAGATTCGCTGGACTTCTGGGCAGCCAAACTCGATTTATGTCCGCAACTAGCGGAGTTTGCCCTGGAAAAGCTGTCCTGCCCGGCCAGTAGTGTGCCATCAGAGCGGGTGTTTAGTGCGGCCGGGGCCATAGTTACCCCAAGGCGAACTCGTCTGTCCACTAAAAATATGGAGAGACTGACGTTTGTCAAGATGAATCAGGCCAGGATTTCCAGCCACCAATGAAAGATGGGTCTGAGTAGATTGACCATGCTCCTACAACAATATTTTCTCTATTGTGGTTGGTTATGAAACCCTCTGGGGCAGACCTGGGCATTGTACGTCCCGCTTGCCACATACGGCCCTTTGATTGGCTCTGACCGGCCCGCGCTGATTGGGGGACAACTATGCTGCCTAATCTGGGGGATATCTATGCTGCCTAATCTGGGTGACATCTATGCTGCCTAATCTGGGGGACAACTATGCTCCTTATCTGGGGGACAACTATGCTCCTAATCTGGTGGACATCTATGCTGCCTAATCTGGGGGACAAGTATGCTCCTAATCTGGGGGACATCTATGCTGCCTAATCTGGGTGACATCTATGCTGCCTAATCTGGGGGACATCTATGCTGCCTAATCTGGGGGACATCTATGCTGCCTAATCTGGGGGACATCTATGCTGCCTAATCTGGGTGACATCTATGCTGCCTAATCTGGGGGACAACTATGCTCCTTATCTGGGGGACAACTATGCTCCTAATCTGGGGGACAACTATGCTCCTAATCTGGTGGACATCTATGCTGCCTAATCTGGGGGACAAGTATGCTCCTAATCTGGGGGACATCTATGCTGCCTACTCTGGGGGACAAGTATGCTCCTAATCTGGGGGACATCTATGCTGCCTAATCTGGGTGACATCTATGCTGCCTAATCTGGGGGACAACTATGCTCCTACTCTGGGGGACATCTATGCTGCCTAATCTGGGGGACATCTATGCTGCTTAATCTGGGTGACATCTATGCTGCCTAATCTGGGGACAAGTATGCTCCTAATCCGGGGGACATCTATGCTGCCTACTCTGGGGGACAAGTATGCTCCTGATCTGGGGGGCATCTATGCTGCCTAATCTGGTGGACAACTATGCTCCTTATCTGGGGGAGAACTATGCTCCTAATCTGGGAGACATGTATGCTGCCTAATATGTGGGACAACTATGCTCCTAATATGGGGAAAACTGATGCTTCTGGCCTTGGGCCTATAATTTTTTGAAGTTTATCAGTAGCTAAATACATACTTAATGCAAATGTCAACATTGATCTTTAAATGTAAGGGGTTATGAAACCCTCTTGGGTACTGCGAATTACTGCTCCAGACTCATTCTGTGTCTTTCACAAACTACTTGCCTCCCTGGTGCCTCAGGCCTTGGGCCTATAATTTTTTGAAGTTTAGCAGTAGCTAAATATATGCTTAATGCAAATGTAAACATTGATCTTTAAATGTAAGGGGTTATGAAAACCTCTTGGGTACTGCAAATGCATGCTCCAGACTCATTCTGTGTCTTTCAGGAACTACTTGCCTACCTGGTGCCTCTGTCCTTGGGCCTTAAATTTTTGGATGTTTAGCAGTAGCTAAATACATGCTTAATTCAAATTTCAACAATGATCGTTAAATTCTCTGCGCTCTGCCAGGGCCTTCTCCTACCCCGCCTGGGCCGATCCGAGGACCTCACTAAAAAAACTCACTAACTAATCCAATCACTTATAGCGACGGGCGGTGTGTACAAAGGGCAGGGACTTAATCAACGCCAGCTTATGACCCTCACTTACTGGTAATTCCTCGTTTTAAGGTTAAATAATTGCAAACCCAGATCCCTATCACGAACTGGTTTCACCGTGCAACACGCACCTGTCCTTGAAAGATAGAGACACACTAATCCGTTCAGTGGAGTGCTAGTGCGGCCCAGGACATCTGGGGCCATAACACACCTGTTATTGCTCGATCTCGCAATTGATCGGGCAGGGTAAGGGGTTATTAAAGCCTCTTGGGTACTGCTGAGGCCTACTCCTGACTGCTCCTAGTGCAATGTATGGGGTAATTAAATACTCTTGAGTAGTGTTATTGTTAAATTTACTGATAATTTTATCAGTAATAAAATTGAATTTTGCAGAATGCTAACCGTTACACAACGGAACGCTTGTTGCGTGTGATTTTTTAACGAAAAAATATATATATATGGAGAGGGATTAACTCTGCTTAATCATTTTTGGCGATTAGAATCCTTTTGTGATCTGATCTTTTGGAGACAGATGTGCTTACACACATGTAATAATTTTTTTTAACCAAATTTCAAACATTGTGTGGTTTATTATTTTTGAGAAGAATGTCTTTTGGTGGTCCACCATCCTGCATTATAGAGTCTTCTGAACTGCTGCATATGCGCTTGTTCTTAAACAAAGGTATTTCTTTAAAAATGTTGTTGTTTTTTGGAGGGGATTGTGAAGCCCGTGTGTGTACTGGTGCACAAGCCAACTCCAGGCTGTGTCCTTCAGGCAATATATGGGTTCCTGATGCCGCAGAGGTGGGGCCTGGGTCTGGAAATTTCTAATTTTTTGATAGCGGGTGCTACCTATGAGAAATCTTTGTCAAAAATTTCATATATTGTGTTGTTTTTTTGGGGGGGGAATGTGAAGCCCTGGTGTGTAGTGTACTAGTGCATCAGCCAACTCCACGCTGTGCCATTCAGCCACTAATTGGTCTCCTCTTGCTGCCAACATGTCCACGCTGTGTCACTCAGCCACTATATGGTGTCCTCATGCTGCCAACACCTCCACGCTGTGCCATTCAGCCACTATATGGTGTCCTCATGCTGCCAACACCTCCACGCTGTGCCATTCAGCCACTATATGGTGTCCTCATGCTGCTAACACCTCCACGCTGTGCCATTCAGCCGCTATATGGTGTCCTCATGCTGCCAACACCTCCACACTGTGCCATTCATCCACTATATGGTGTCCTCATGCTGCCAACACCTCCACGCTGTGCCATTCAGCCACTATATGGTGTCCTCATGCTGCCAACACCTCCACGCTGTGCTATTCAGCCACTATATGGTGTCCTCATGCTGCCAACACCTCCACGCTGTGCCATTCAGCCACTATATGGTGTCCTCTTGCTGCCAACACCTCCACGCTGTGCCATTCATCCACTATATGGTGTCCTCATGCTGCCAACACCTCCACGCTGTGCCATTCAGCCACTATATGGTGTCCTCATGCTGCCAACACCTCCACGCAGTGCTATTCAGCCACTGAATGGTCTCCTCTTGCTGCCAACATGTCCACGCTGTGTCATTTAGCCACTATATGGTGTCCTCATGCTGCCAACACCTCCACGCTGTGCCATTCAGCCACTATATGGTGTCCTCATGCTGCTAACACCTCCACGCTGTGCCATTCAGCCGCTATATGGTGTCCTCATGCTGCCAACACCTCCACGCTGTGCCATTCAGCCACTATATGGTGTCCTCATGCTGCCAACACCTCCACGCTGTGCCATTCAGCCACTATATGGTGTCCTCATGCTGCCAACACCTCCACGCTGTGCTATTCAGCCACTATATGGTGTCCTCATGCTGCCAACACCTCCACGCTGTGCCATTCAGCCACTAATTGGTCTCCTCTTGCTGCCAACATGTCCACGCTGTGTCACTCAGCCACTATATGGTGTCCTCATGCTGCCAACACCTCCACGCTGTGCCATTCAGCCACTATATGGTGTCCTCATGCTGCCAACACCTCCACGCTGTGCCATTCAGCCACTATATGGTGTCCTCATGCTGCCAACACCTCCACGCTGTGCTATTCAGCCACTATATGGTGTCCTCATGCTGCCAACACCTCCACGCTGTGCCATTCAGCCACTATATGGTGTCCTCGTGCTGCCAACACCTCCACGCTGTGCCATTCATCCACTATATGGTGTCCTCATGCTGCCAACACCTCCACGCTGTGCCATTCAGCCACTATATGGTGTCCTCATGCTGCCAACACCTCCACGCAGTGCTATTCAGCCACTGAATGGTCTCCTCTTGCTGCCAACATGTCCACGCTGTGTCATTCAGCCACTATATGGTGTCCTCATGCTGCCAACACCTCCACGCTGTGCCATTCAGTTGATGGTTGACAACATTTATTTGCATTCCCTTAACGCTGTTACTAAGACCTGTGGTAATGGTTTTCTGCTGTGAAATCTGGATGGTCTTGTTAATGTTTATGGATGGGGACCATTGAGCCATGGCGGAGTTCATAGTGATGGCCGGCACGCTCCTCTTCAGGCTGATATTTTCCCGGGCTTCCATCAATTTTGGAGGTTTTACTGCAAAACCCACCTGCTGCTTTTTAGAATTCAACATGTCTCAGGCATCTTGCACTTTACCCTTTATTCTGAAACGTGCATCTTTGACGACCATTTTCTCGCGGGCATCCTTCATGCCTAGCTTCAGACGGGCATCTGTCACGTCAATCTTCTGATGGGCATCAAACGTTCTCTGGAAACTGGGTGCAGGGATGCACGTTTCAGAATAAAGGGTAACGTGCAAGATGTCATTGCAAGCCAGCTTGTCCTGGTATGGTATAGTAAGTTTTATCTTCCGTGGATGTCCTACATTTGGGAAACGGTAATAAATTAGAAATTTCCAGAAGGATAACCATTACACAACGGAACGCTTGTTGCGTGTGATTTATTAAGTGAAATTTTACTAAAAAAATACATAGAGGGATTAATTCTGCTTCATCATAATTTTTTGTGAAAATTATGATTTTTTGGGGTCCACCGTCCTTAATTTTTAGGCCTCCTCAATTCGTTAATTTGCGCTTGTTTTAAAAAAAAATGTAAAAATCTTTGTCAAAAAATTATCATTATGTTGTTCTTGGGGGGCCTTGGTGTGTACTGGTGCATCAGCAAACTCCAGGCTGTGTCCTTGAGCCAATATATGGGTTACTGATGCCGCTGTGGTAGGGCCTGGGTCTGTGAATTTCAATTTTTTTGTATAGCGGGTGCTACCTATGAGAAATCTTTGTCATAAATTTCTCATTCTGTTGTTTTTTGGTGGGGATTGTGAATCCCTGGTGTGTACTCTTGCATCAGCCAACTCCAGGCTGTGTCATGCAGGCAATATATGGGTTACTGATGCCGCAGGGGTGGGGCCTGGTTCTGGAAATTTCTAATTTTTGAATAGCGGGTGCTACCAATGAGAAATCTTTGACAAAAATTTCTCATTGTGTTGTTTATGGAGGGGGGATTGTGAAGCCCTGGTGTGTACTGGTGCATCAGTCAACTCCAGGCTGTGTCCTTCAGGCAATATATGGGTTACTGATGCCGCAGAGGTGGGGCCTGGGTCTGTTAATTTCAAATTTTTGGATAGCGGGTGCTACCAATGAGAAATCTTTGTCAAAAACTTCTCATATTGTGTTGGTTTTTTTTTGGGGGGGGGGGGGGGGGGATTGTGAAGCCCTGGTGTGTAGTGTACTAGTGCATCAGCTAACTCCACGCTGTGCCATTCAGCCACTAAATGGTCTCCTCTTGCTGCCAACATGTCCACGCTGTGTCATTCAGCCACTATATGGTGTCCTCATGCTGCCAACACCTCCACGCTGTGTCATTCATCCACTATATGGTGTCCTCATGCTGCCAACACCTCCACGCTGTGCCATTCATCCACTATATGGTGTCCTCATGCTGCCAACACCTCCACGCTGTGCCATTCATCCACTATATGGTGTCCTCATGCTGCCAACACCTCCATACTATGTCATTCAGTCACTATATGGTCTCCTGACACTGATGCCACCACCAGGCTCTGTCATTGTGCTGCTGTACGGCAGTGATTCTAAGAGCGATGCTGGAAATCTGCATGCTATTCTGAATAACAGTATTATTTCACTACCCCAGCACACTCCATATGCGTTTTAGGACACAGCAAAGTGTTCTATACCCCTATAGAGGCTGTATGTAGGCTAGAAATAGCCATTTTTAATATCGATTCGCCGCGAACAAATTCGGATCGAAACAAACTTTTCGGGAAAATTCGGAGAATCGGGCGAATCAAATTTTTGAAAAGTTTGCTCATCTCTATATATGATATTTGTTTTTCTGTCCTAGAAGTAATAAAGGCATACATAAAAATTATGCTTTAGCCTATTCTTTTGTAATGGTTTGTATTTGACTTTACACAAGCAGAGTTTATCAGATGTTCTGTGATGGGTTTAAGTCATTTCGATCAGTTATTGGGTAGAACTACTTTTTATGGCCCCAAGCAAGTGTCTCTCACACAAAGAGTGTCATTTTGGAATATTAGCAGCTCACAAAATATTGACAGTACATAAGAGTGTCATACATTCCTACTTTGTACAGTTTTCATTTTGTGACCTTTTGGAAACTATGTAGATGTGCATTTTCTAGATGAAAAAAACTCATGGTTTCGAATGACAACTGTGAGCTGGGGCATAATGCAGGACAATATTTTTAAAGAATGAAATGGAAAATACTATAGCCAAATTGAATTTGTACTATGGGGCTTTTATGAATAGTTACTATGCGTATTGTATTCTGGTAGGAATCGGTAGAGAAAACAAACTTATCTGTTATACAGGGTCTAAGGGGGGGGGCACACAACATTTAAAGAGGCACTGTCATTGTTAAAAACTTTTCATATATTGCAGGACTCGTTATAATATGACATTTCACAATATACACCTGTTACATTTTTTTTTCATTTTCACCTGAAATTCAAGCTCAAAATAGCCGCCACTAGGGGTCTAGATTTTACAGCATACTGGATACCGGCCGTAAAGCATACCGGTATCCAGTATAGGAGATTTCTATTGAGTGCAAAACTACAGATAAAGGATGTGTGGACATGCTGGGAGCTGTAGTTTTACAACAGCTGGAGGCAACACTGCTCTAACACAGTTATTTACAAACATTGCAGCTTCAGTTGTTACTAAACGACAACTTCCAGCATGCTGAAATAGTCAAAGAAGAATGACAAAGAAGTTGATCAGACATTCAGGAGTCTGTGAAAGATGAATGACACACATAGTGACAGCTATGCTGATTAGCATCCAGCTTTACTAGGAGAAGAAACAGATAGAACATGTATTCATAAAAATGCTGTACTTTTATCTAAAAAATCCTTGCACAAATTTTACAAAGATCTATTCTTATATTTATACATTTTATCCTGTTATGAATTCACCATAATGTCTTCTGATTACTGCAGGCAGGCTCCAAGCATCTTCCTCTGACACATGACACAGCATAAAACCAGAGAGGAAAGGGTTACAGAGTAGAGAGTACTGATTGGCTGACTGCCCAGGCTTGCTCCTGTGAGTGAGACAGACTGACACGCCCCCTCCAGCCTGCACAATGAAAAAGTAACTCACCAGCAGATAAATGCTTACATCTCTGGATATATAGGTCCGAGACACATAAAAATGATATGCACATGATCAGGATTGGGTCCTGAGTAACATATCACTTTTTTTATTTTTTTGCACTATGACAGGTACGCTTTAAGATCTCTGTGTCATGAACTATCCCCTTGGTTATTAGTTTTGCTCTAAGTGGGTTTGGTACACCTTGCTGAAAATGTTAGACACGTTTATCCTCCTCATGCCCCTCTTGTGCCAAAACTTTGGTAGAGTTTTGTTACACTTCTTGAGGGGAACTGATCAATCTGTTTAGACTGCTTTTTTGGTCAAAATTTTCTGCAGGAAAAGTTGCAGGCTGGCCCTGTATCGTGACGGCCGCCATGCCCCCTCCCATAGACTTGCATTGAGGGGGCAGGCCGTGACATCACGATGGGGGCGGGGCCGTGACAATATGATAATCCAGCCCTGTATCCCCTATCATCAGGCACGGAGTGAAGTTCGCTCCGTGCAGCAGATGACAGGGGGTGCTGCAGGAGAGATTGTGGGGGTTCCCAGTGGCGGGACCACCGCGATCAGACATCTTATCCCCTATCCTTTGGATAGGGGATAAGATGTCTAGGGGCAGAGTACCCCCTTTAAGGTTCATGCGCCATTTGATAAATTTGGCGCATGGCAGCCACTTTCACTGCAACTTTTTTGCTCAAAAGTCAACAAGAAGAAAGTACAGATTTGATAAATACCCATCCTTTTCTCTGCTCCAGGTCTCTTTTCTACATAATTTAATTTTCCAAACTGCCTAGTAAGTAGCATAAATACATTTTCCAAACTGCCTATGCTCACACATAGTAACATTTGCAGTTGTTTTTTTTATCGCAAAGCTGAATTTTATGGTTTAAAAATCTATAAAAATTCTGCCAATTTTCGAATAATAATGTGTTCCATCGCTGTCAGGCCAAAGCTGTATTTCATACAGAATAAAACTCTTTAGCGTAAGTGGACAAAAGTTGATATATAAGTTACTTATATAGGCCTCAGAGCAGGTGCAGTGAAGAGACTCCACTGCCTCTTTTTGAAAAGCCAGGGGCATTATGGAGAATGTGGAAGTATTAAGAATGGAAACAGTGAGAAAATAGGAATTAAAGGGGTATTCCAGGCCAAAACTTTTTTTTATATATCAACTGGCTCCGGAAAGTTAAACAGATTTGTAAATTACTTCTATTAAAAAATCTTAATCCTTCCAATAGTTATTAGCTTCTGAAGTTGAATTGTTGTTTTCTGTCTAACTGCTCTCTGATGACTCACGTCCCGGGAGCTGGGCAGTTCCTATGGGTATATTCTCCCATCATGCACAGCTCCCGAGACGTGACATCATCATTGAGCAGTTAGACAGAAAACTTCAGAAGCTAATAACTATTGGAAGGATTAAGATTTTTTAATAGAAGTAATTTACAAATCTGTTTAACTTTCCAGAGCCAGTTGATATATAGATATATATATATATATATATATATATATATATATATATATATAAAAAAAGGTTTTGCCTGGAATACCCCTTTAAGATGGCTGGAAACCCATGCTTGCTCCATCAGCTAAAACAGGCATGCACAAGACATATACAAGAACGTCTATATTATGCTTAAATAATACACTATATAAGCAAGGAAATTCCTGAGTGCTTCTTTAATCCCGGGTCATATTGTAAAGCTTCTTACAGAAGTCAGACATGTAGGGATGATATCTCCAATAGATGGCACCAGAGAACAAGTACTTTCCTTTTGGCAAACAGCTACTTTGCATATCCAATTGAGCTGACCTATATTGATTCACATGTATGATATGTAGAAGAGTTATTTTATAAGTATATTGTCCTTAATCTTATTCCCAGCAAGTGGTAAAGCGAAATCTTCATCCTTATGAAGATAGAACTTTTAAGGCATTTTTATCTCCTTCAAATGCCTTTTTTTTTTTTTTTTTTTAGAACATCTGAAATAAAGTGGGCTAAGAGAGCCATGGTGGTTCAGTGGTTAACACTGTTGTCTTGCAGTGATAAGTAGAGATGAGCGAATCGAAGTTGACGAACCCAAAATCGTCACGAATTTCATGAAGAATTCAATTTGCAACGAATACGAATATCGCCACGATTCTATAGCGCGAATCGCTTCATTAAACTCCATTATACAGCGTTCCAGGCTATTGGAGACCTAAGATGGCGGATCCACATGTGAGTACATGGGGCAGGGGATTATGGGAGGGCGGGAAACAGCGGTGGGAATGAAGGTAGGCGGGCTGACCCTGAATCACATGTGAGATGCAGCCTATCAGTGTTCATTGACCCCTGTGATGTCACAGCCCCTATATAATTGGTGGCCATCTTGCCTCTCTTCATTTCATCTATGCACTCAGATGGAGAGGACGGGACTGCGTGTGTGTGAATAGCTCATACCACAGCATTACACTGCAACTGCTACTCACATCAGCATTAGGGAAAGGCAGGAGTGCAGAGTGCTGTGCTGTAACACTGAGAAGGATCATTGATAGCTAAACCTCCTATTCACGTTATTGAGCATTGCAGCAGAGAGGGGCAGATAGCTGTCAGCTGCCTCATACAGATCTCCAAGCTGTCTGAACTTTCTGAAGCATCTCATCTCCTAATTTTTCAGCTCTATTGAGTTTTTTTTTTTTGCTCAACAAATCTTCTGCTGCTCAGAATTGTGTGACAGAGTGCAATTTAGGGTTTAATCCCTGGATTTTCTTTTTGTGGTGCTGCACTGTTGGGTCCTGCTGCTGTTCAGAAATAAGTCATATTAGTGTGGACTTTAGTGCCTTTTTACCATTTTTCACCTGTTACTCTGTCTCTGTGCTAAATTCAGTGTTATACCACACGTTATACACCTGCCGGTGTATTAAAGAAAAAAAAAGTTTTTCCTGCGTACAAATACACTTAACAGTGCCCTTATCATTGCAAAGGGCCTACATACAAGCAAATAGCGTACCATATACCACCTTTTTTTCTGTCTCTGGGCTAAATTCAGTGTTATACCACACGTTATACACCTGCCGGTGTATTAAAGAAAAAAAAAGTTTTTCCTGCGTACAAATACACTTAACAGTGCCCTTATCATTGCAAAGGGCCTACATACAAGCAAATAGCGTACCATATACCACCTTTTTTTCTGTCTCTGGGCTAAATTCAGTGTTATACCACACGTTATACACCTGCCGGTGTATTAAAGAAAAAAAAAGTTTTTCCTGCGTACAAATACACTTAACAGTGCCCTTATCATTGCAAAGGGCCTACATACAAGCAAATAGCGTACCATATACCACCTTTTTTTCTGTCTCTGGGCTAAATTCAGTGTTATACCACACGTTATACACCTGCCGGTGTATTAAAGAAAAAAAAAGTTTTTCCTGCGTACAAATACACTTAACAGTGCCCTTATCATTGCAAAGGGCCTACATACAAGCAAATAGCGTACCATATACCACCTTTTTTTCTGTCTCTGGGCTAAATTCAGTGTTATACCACACGTTATACACCTGCCGGTGTATTAAAGAAAAGAAAAAGATTTTCCTGCGTACAAATACGCTTAACAGTGGCCTTATCATTGCAAAGGGCCTACATACAAGCAAATAACGTACCATATACTACCTTTTTTTCTGTGTCTGTGCTAAATTCAGTGTTATACCACACGTTATACACCTGCCGGTGTATTAAAGAAAAGAAAAAAGTTTTTCCTGCGTACAAATACGCTTAACAGTGCGCTCAACATTGCAAAGGGCCTAAATACAAGCAAGTAGTGTACTATTTAGTACCTGTATTTCTGTCTCTGTGCTAAATTCAGTGCTATTCCACACATCAGTATACACTGGCTGGGGTATACAACAAAAAAAAGGTTTTTTTCTGCATATAAATACGCTTAACAGTGCGCTCATCATTGCAAAGGGCATACATAGAACCCAGTAGTGTACTATTTACTACCTGTTATTCTGTCTCTGTGTTAAACAGTGCTATTCCACACATTAGTATACACCTGCTGGTGTATTTAAAAAAAAAAAAAGTGTTTTTTCTACGTAGAAATACGCATACCAGTGCGCTCATCATTGCAAAGGGCATACATACAACAAAGGAGTGTACTATTTAGTAACTGTTATTCTGTCTAGCGCCTATATACTTTGAAAGGACAGCCGTAAGTAATCGCCTGCTGCTGTTCTATACCCTCATAAACGCACTAAGTATGTCAGGCAGGGAAGTGCCAGGATGTGCACAGAGAAGGGGCAGAGGCCTACATACGTCAGGCAGAGTTGGCAGCAGACTTGGGGCGAGTGGCAGCAGGAGTCGCAGCAATAGGCCTGAGCTCCCGTTAACAACCAGCGGTCGTGTTGTCGACCCATCTCTCCTCGTCAATTGGTTTGCACACTCATCCTCATCATCACAAGCGACATGTGACAACCTCAGTCAAGAGTCTGTGGGTTCCTCAGACACAACCCTCAGCTGGCATGGCCCGGGAGCAGTCCCCGTAATCCCATTGCCTTTGTCCTATGCTGTTCCCTCTCCGAAAGAAGTATCTCATGATTTGGGTTCAGCTCCACTATTTACTGAGGACGATCCAATAGAGGACAGTCAGCAGCCAATGGGCAGCCAAGAATGTGAGGAGACATGCGTCGCTTGCTCTGCAAGGCGGGCAGGTAGTGATGCGGGGAGTGACGTGGGAGGCGGTGTTTCAATTGTTCAGGGTCCTGAGGCAGACACTGTTGTGGAACACGAGGAGGACATCAGTGACGTGCACACATCTTTTGATGATGATGAAGCCGATCGCATTTGGGAGCCAGGTGCAGAAGCCGAGGCTTCATCATCATCAGGAGAAGAGATTTGCTCTCTGTCTATGAGGCAGCAAGGCGGTAGCACGGTTGGCAATCAGCGTGGTGGTGGCAGTAGTGGAAATTCAGGAGCCAAACGTGCAAGGGGGAGACCACCTGCTTTGCGACAAGCTACCATTCAGGGAGGTTCCTGGAGACGGCGCCAATAGCAGTGAAATAGTGTGGACTGCGGGTGGGAAAATCAGCTAGTCTGCGGTGTGGTTGTTCTTCATAAAGAATCCGGAGGACCTTAGCGTAGTCACATGCAAAATCTGTCGGCAGAAAGTGAAGCATGGCCAGGGTCCCAATCTCGGCACCACGGCCCTGCGTCAACATATGATTCACCATCATAAAGCGGCCTGGGATAACCGTGGCTCCAATGTAGTGGTCCAGCCTGCCGCATCACCCAGTGGTCATCCGCTCCCTCCGTCATCCAGCCAAGGCTCCACCACCTCAGCCGAACGGAGCATTGTGTCAAACCCTCCTTCTTGCGCTCCTGCTTCTTCCGCTCGTAGTCAGCCATTCCGCCAACAATCGATCGGCGAAGCCATGTCCAAGAGACAACAGTATGCGCCCACTCATCCAACGGCGCAGAAGTTGAATGTGCTCCTGTCCAAGTTGCTGGGGTTGCAGTCCCTCCCTTTCCAACTGGTGAACTCTGCAGCCTTCAGGGAATTGATGGCTTGTGCCGAGCCGAGGTGGAAAGTCCCAAGCCGTCATTTCTTTGCGAAGAAGGCAGTACCAGCCCTGCATAAGTTTGTACAAGAGAAGGTGGGCCAGTCCTTGAGCCTGTCAGTGTGTTCAAAAGTGCATGGCAGCGCTGACGTGTGGAGCTGTAACTACGGGCAGGGACAATACATGTCTTTTACGGCCCACTGGGTAAATGTTGTTCCTGCACAGCCACAACAGCAACTTGGACAGGTCACACCGCTTCTTCCTCCACGCTCTCGCTCCCAGGCAGTTGGTCCTTTTACAGTGTGCTCCTCCTCCTCCTCCCCGTGTCCTCGGCCTCCACTGCACATCCAAATCTCAGTGGCCCTTCATCGTACCACGTGTGTAGGGCACAGTGGTGTCAAGCCGTCCTTCACATGGTTTGGCTTGGCGAACGGAGTCACACAGGGGAGGAACTGCTGAATTTCATTAGGGAAGACATCCGAGTATGGCTTACTCCACAAAATCTGGAAATGGGAACCATGGTGACCGACAATGGGAAGAACATTGTGGCCGCGCTGCGACAAGGAAGTGTGAACCATTCGCCCTGCATGGCACACGTGTTGAATCTGGTTGTCAAGAAGTTCATCAAGTCTTCACCCCATTTGCAAGACGTTCTGACAATGGCAAGGAAACTGTGCATGCACTTCAGCCACTCGTACACCTCCAAGCACACTTTGCTTGAGCTGCAGCGTCAGAACGGTATCCCACAACATAGTCTCATTTGTGACGTTGCCACACGTTGGAATTCCACCCTGCATATGTTGGACAGACTATATGAACAAAGAAAAGCCATCACGGATTTTTTGATGATACAAGCAGATAAGAGTACTCCCCTGTGTAACTTCAATGTGAACGAGTGGCAGCTCATAGGTGACACCTGCCGTTTGCTGAGGCCCTTTGAGGAAGCCACATTTTTTGTTAGTCGCTCGAATTACACCATGAACGACGTAATTCCACTCCTACATTTACTCCAAAAAATGATTAAAAACATGGCTGGTCACAGCAATGGAGACGTTGAGACATGAGTCCTGTGGGGGATGAACTGGAGGAGGATGATGAGGGGCAGAGCGGAACACAGTTTACGGTAGATGAGATGGCCGGTGTTTCTGGTCATTGGACAGGAGAGGAGGAGCAGGAGCAGCCAGAGGAGCTGGAGGGTTATTACGAGGGAGGCGAGACAGAGGACCCAGACACACCGTGGCAGTATGCAGTGGAGATGGAGGCAGGTAGTCCCAGCGAGTCATTGTCACAAATGGCACGATGCATGCTGAGTTGCTTGCGTAGTGACCCCCGAATTGTCAAAATTCGTCAGCGCGATGATTTCTGGATCTCCACCTTATTAGACCCTCGCTATCGGCCCAGAATGGGGGCCTTTTTTACACCCACTGAGAGGGAGGACAAACTGACCTACTTCAGGGAGCTTCTACGTAGTCGGTTGGCCGATGCCTATCGGCCACATGGTCCATCCACTCGCAGGTCTGACTCGGGGGGCCCTCTGCGCTCACCTTCCACTGCCACGGCTGCTGGGGAGGGGTGGCAGGAGCAGTACCGGCTCAATCAGCAGCAGCCTGAGTCTACAGTCGCTGATGAGTAGCATCCTTCAGCCGCATAGTGAAGCTACTCATCAGCAGCAGGTGGACATGGAGCAGGACCTGAACCAGCAGGTGGTGGCTTACCTCGACTTGACCCTGCCAACAACCGTTGAAGATCCGCTGGACTTCTGGGCAGCCAAACTCGATTTATGGCCGCAACTAGCGGAGTTTGCCCTGGAAAAGCTGTCCTGCCTGGCCAGTAGTGTGCCATCAGAGCGAGTGTTTAGTGCGGCCGGAGCCATAGTCACCCCAAGGCGAACTCGTCTGTCCTCTAAACATGCGGAGAGGCTGACGTTTGTCAAGATGAATCATGGATCAGCCAGGATTTCCAGCCACCAATGACAGATGGGTCTGAGTAGATTGACCATGCTCCTACAACAAAATTTTCTCTATTGTGGTTGGTTATGAAACCCTCTAGGGCAGATCTGGGCATTGTACAGCCTGCTTGCCACATACGGCCCTTTGATTGGCTCTGACCGGCCATCGCTGATTGGGGGACAACTATGCTGCCTAATCTGGGGGACAACTATGCTCCTAATCTGGGGGACATCTATGCTGCCTGATCTGGGGGACATCTATGCTGCCTAATATGGGTGACATCTATGCTGCCTAATCTGGGGGACAACTATGCTCCTTATCTGGGGGACAACTATGCTCCTAATCTGGGGGACAACTATGCTCCTAATCTGGGGGACAACTAAACTCCTAATCTGGTGGACATCTATGCTGCCTAATCTGGGGGACAAGTATGCTCCTAATCTGGGGGACATCTATGCTGCCAACTCTTCGGGAAAAGTATGCTCCTAATCTGGGGGCCATCTATGCTGCCTAATCTGGGGGACATCTATGCTGCCTACTCTAGGGGACAAGTATGCTCCTAATCTGGGGGACATCTATGCTGCCTAATCTGGGTGACATCTATGCTGCCTAATCTGGGGGACAACTATGCTCCTAATCTGGGGGACATCTATGCTGCCTAATCTGGGTGACATCTATGCTGCCTAATCTGGGGGACATCAATGCTGCCTACTCTGGGGGACAAGTATGCTCCTAATGTGGGGGACATCTATGCTGCCTAATCTGGGTGACATCTATGCTGCCTAATCTGGGGGACAACTATGCTCCTAATCTGGGGGACATCTATGCTGCCTAATCTGGGGGACATCTATGCTGCCTAATCTGGGTGACATCTATGCTGCCTAATCTGGGGGACATCTATGCTGCCTAATCTGGGGGACAAGTATGCTCCTAATCCGGGGGACATCTATGCTGCCTACTCTGGGGGAAAAGTATGCTCCTAATCCGGGGGACATCTATGCTGCCTAATTTTTTTTTATTTACTGATAATTTTATCGGTAATAAAATTGAATTTTCCAGAATGCTAATCGTTACACAACGGAACGCTTGTTGCGTGTGATTTTTTTAATGAAAATTTAAAAAAAATTAAATAAATAAATACGGACAGGGATTAACTCTGCTTCATCATTTTGGGCGAAAAAAGTCCTTTGGTGATCTGATCTTTTGGAGACAGATGCGCTTACACACATATTGAATTAGTTTTTGTAAAAAAATTTCAAACATTGTGTGGTTTATTATTTTTGAGAAGAATGTCTTTGGGTGGTCCACTGTCCTGCATTATAGAGTCTTGTGAACTGTTGGATATGTGCTTGTTCTTACACAAAGGTATTTCTTAAAAACATTTCTAAAATGTTGTTGTTTTTTGGAGGGGATTGTGAAGCCCGGGTGTGTACTGGTGCATCAGCCAACTCCAGGCTGTGTCGTTCAGGCAATACATGGGCTCCTGATGCCGCAGAGGTGGGGCCTGGGTCTGGAAATTTCTAAATTTTGGATAGCGGGTGCTACCTATGAGAAATCTTTGTCAAAAATTTCATATATTGTGTTGTTTTTTTGGGGGGGATTGTGAAGCCCTGTTGTGTAGTGTACTAGTGCATCAGCCAACTCCACGCTGTGCCATTCAGCCACTAAATGGTCTCCTCTTGCTGCCAACATGTCCACGCTGTGTCATTCAGCCACTATATGGTGTCCTCATGCTGCCAACACCTCCACGCTGTGCCATTCAGCCACTATATGGTGTCCTCATGCTGCCAACACCTCCACGCTGTGCCATTCAGCCACTATATGGTGTCCTCATGCTGCCAACACCTCCACGCTGTGCCATTCAGCCACTATATGGTGTCCTCATGCTGCCAACACCTCCACACTGTGCCATTCAGCCACTATATGGTGTCCTCATGCTGCCAACACCTCCACGCTGTGCCATTCAGCCGCTATATGGTGTCCTCATGCTGCCAACACCTCCACGCTGTGCCATTCATCCACTATATGGTGTCCTCATGCTGCCAACACCTCCACGCTGTGCCATTCAGCCACTATATGGTGTCCTCATGCTGCCAACACCTCCACGCTGTGCCATTCAGCCACTATATGGTGTCCTCATGCTGCCAACACCTCCACGCTGTGCCATTCAGCCACTATATGGTGTCCTCATGCTGCCAACACCTCCACGCTGTGCTATTCAGCCACTATATGGTGTCCTCATGCTGCCAACACCTCCACGCTGTGCCATTCAGCCACTATATGGTGTCCTCGTGCTGCCAACACCTCCACGCTGTGCCATTCAGCCACTATATGGTGTCCTCGTGCTGCCAACACCTCCACGCTGTGCCATTCATCCACTGTATGGTGTCCTCATGCTGCCAACAACTCCACGCTATGTCATTCAGTCACTATATGGTCTCTTGACACTAATGCCACCACCAGACTCTGTCATTGTGCTGCTGTGCGGCAGTGATTCTAAGAGCGATGCCGGTAATCTGCATGCTATTCTGAATAACAGTATTATTTCACTACCCCAGCACACTCCATATCTGTTGTAGGACACAGCAAAATGTTCTATACCCCCACAGAGGCTGTATGTAGTCTAGAAATAGCCTTTTTTAATATCGATTCGCTGCAAACAAATTCGGATCGAAACAAACTTTTCGGGAAAATTTGGCGAATCGTCCGAATCAAATTTTTTGAAAAGTTCGCTCATCTCTAGTGATAAGGTCCTGAGGATTGGACCCTAACATCTGCATGGAGTTTGTATGATCTCCCTGTGTTTGTATAGGTTTTTTTTATCTAAAGCCGAGGAACGTGCTCTCGATTCACCCAAGGTGCAAGAAAAAGTGCAAACATGTTACACTAAAAAAACGTGCACAAAGGATGCGGTCTATCGCAAGCCCTTCTCCGATAGGAGAGAGGCCCCCCAACAAACCTTACCCTTCGCCTCCGGACTAAAAGGTACCTGCGAGGTTCCAGGTTCGATGTCCCTTTTCGCCGAAGCTACTAGGGGACACAAATGCTCCCGGCATCCCCCTTGGCGTTAGCCAAGGTATCTGCCCGCAGAGCCGATGACGGTAGGTACCCTGCCAAAGCAGGAGTACCCGGGGTGTTTGCAGGTTTTCTCCTACAAGCTAAAATAATCTGTGTACAGTGTACTGACATTCTGAAGCCACTGAGCGCCCGGCAGGTTCAGAGTGTCAGTACACTTAAGGAGTGGCCCTGCCTTATCAATTATTAGGAAACATTTAGCCTTATGTTCAAGCAGCTTATATATTGCAAGTCATGATTAAGCTCAGAAACACCTATCGCATATCAGTTTGGAGGAGTGTTTTTAACCTCTTTGCGACACATGATAGATTTAGTCCATCATAGTTCTACTCAGGGTGTATGGAGCGGACTCCTGACTTGAGCCTGCTTCATACCCAGAAATCCCCACTTGATATCACTTTATATTGTGCTGTCTAAAGGTACCTTTAAACCATTCCTGGTGGTCTAATGGGGTAGATTGCTCCTTTGTAGCACAATTGCAGGGGGTGATCCACTGTAGAGGTAGTCGGAAGGCTTACCTCTGCTTCTGTCCCAGCCACAGCTCTGTAATGGATAGAGCCTGTCTGCAGCAGGCTCTATCAATAGAACACAGATTACGCAGATCAATGAATTTTAAAAGAACTACATTGATCTGTATGAGGAATCTAATGATTCCTCCTAAAAGTTATCTAAGGGGACAAATAAAGTATTAAAAAAAAAGTTTAATAAAAAGGTGTAAATAACACAAATTAACCCCTTCCATAGTAAAAGTTCATATCATCCCCCTTTTCCCATTTTAAATACAAACATAATAAAAATTTACATATTTGGTATCACTGCGTGCATAATTGTCCGAACTATCGAAATACATTATTTATCCCGTACAGTACAGGGTTTAACCACTTAAGGACGGCGGGTGTATCCATATGCCCCGTTTTAAAGTCTTTAAAGGACAACTGCAGTGGTATGACACTTATCCCCTATCCACAGGATAGGAGATAAGTGTTTGATTTTGGGTGGTCCAAACGCTGGGGCCCCCCACGATCTCCCTAACGGGGCGCCGCCATTAGCGTTCATGGTGAGCGCTAAGGCGCGTAGCATCGACCTAGAGGTCGACAGTGACGCCCCGTCTCCTCCCCGTCCCCATACAGTTCTATGGGGGAGACGGGGAGGCAGTGTTAGTGTCTCCCCGTCTCCCCCATAGAGATGTATGGAGGGGGCGTGCCGGCGGCAACGTCATGTTGCGGCCGGCACGCCCCCTGCACGGGACAGCCGCGGCCCCATACAGGAGATCACAGCAGTCGGACCCCCCGCGATCAAACACTTATCCCCTATCCTGTGGATAGGGGATAAGTGTTAATCACGCTGCAGATGTCCTTTAAGGACTGAGGGCATATGGATACGCCCGTGGGAATTTCAGTAGGGGACCGGACTGGGATGCCTGCTGAAATCTTTCAGCAGGCATCCCGTGCAAATGCCTGGGGGGGTTCTGAGACCCCTCCCCCCATGTCGGCGATCGCCGCAAATGGCCGATCAATTCAGATCAGCCATTTGCGGCAATTCTGGGCTGATTGGGTCTCTGATGACCCAATCGCCCGTAAAATAGGGATGATTGGAGCTGTCAGTGACAACCCTGATGATCCTAAGGGGTAGGAGCGAGGTGGCAGTGATGCCATCCCCTCCTATCCCCTGCCATTAGTCAGTAATGACCAATGGCAGTTGAAGGCGGGGGGGGGGGGGGGTTACCATGGAAATCCCCCGCTCTGCCTGCCCCTGGATGTCGGGCAGAGCAGGGGGAGAAGATGGTGGCTGGTACCTGGGGACTTGCGGTGGGGAACGGCGATCATCAGTGGCATCAGTGGAGATCAGCGGTGGAGGTAGGGAGGCGACGGGGCAGAGCAGCAATGAAGGTAGCAGTAAAGCAGTCTTTACTGCTGCCTTCTAGGGGTTGCCACACTGCAACTCCCAGCATGCCCAGACAGCCAAAGCCTGTCTGGGCATGCTGCGAGTTGTAGTTTTGAAACATCCATAGGGCCACAGTTAGGAGACCACTATACAGTGGTGCCCAAATGGTAGCCCTCCAGATGTTGCAAAACTACAATTCTCAGCATGCCCAGACTGCCCAGGCATGCTGGGAGTAGTAGTTCTGTAACATCTGTCCCTTCACATGTTGCAGAACTACATATCCCAGCATGCCTGGGCAGTCTCAGCATGCTGGGAGTTGTAGTTTTGCAACATTTGGAAGACCACAGTTTGGAGACCACTATACAGTGGTCTCTAAGCTATAGACCTCCAGATGTTGCAAAACTACAACTCCCAGCATGCTGAGACTGCCCAGGCATGCTGGGATATGTAGTTCTGCAACATGTGAAGGGACAGATGTTACAGAACTACTACTCCCAGCATGCCTGGGCAGTCTGGGCATGCTGAGAATTGTAGTTTTGCAACATCTGGAGCGCTACCATTTGGGCACCACTGTATAGTGGTCTCCAAACTGTTATCTTCCAGATGTTGCAAAACTACAACTCCCAGCATGCCCCTCAATAGTCTGGGCATGCTGGGAGCTATAGTTTTGAACAACTGGAGGCACACTGGTTGAGAAACATTGTCTGTTTCCTAGCTCAGTGTTTTTCCAACCAGTGTGCCTCCAGCTGTTGCAAAACTATAATTACCAGCATGCACTGACAGACCATGCATGCTGGGTGTTGTAGTTTTGCAACAGCTGGAGGAACACTGGTTGGGAAACACTGAGTTAGGAAACAGACAATGTTTTCCAACCTAACTCAGTGTTTTGCAACCAGTGTGCCTCCAGCTGTTGCATAACCACAACCCTCAGCATGCACGGACAGCCAAAGGGCATGCTGGGAGCTGTATTTTTTCAACAGCTGGAGGTTAGTACAGGGTACATTCACATGGACGGGGGTCTACAGTTAGTCTCTCGCTGCAAGTTAGAGATGCAGGAAATTTTCCGCTGCAGCTTAAACTCCCAGTGGGAAACTCGCTGTAATCCCCCAGCAGTCTTAATGTACCCTAAAAACACTACACTACACAAAATAAAGGGTAAAACACTACATATACACATACCCATAAACAGTTACCCCCCCCCCCCCCCAACCCCCAATTAAAATTAGAAACCTCAGGTACGGCATGGTTTCTAAAACGCAGCCTCCAGCTGTTGCAAAACAACAATTTCCAGTATTGCTGGACAGCCTTTGACTGTCCAGGCATGCAGGGAGTTTTGCAACAGCTGGTGGCACCCTGTTTGGGAAACACTGCCGTAGGGTAATTTTGGTATCCGAGACAAGTCTAACTCTAGCATCCGGGTCCGTCTCTATGCAAATATCTAATTTATGCATCAAATGCGCATGGCACTCTCTCACTTCGGAGCCCTGTCGTATTTCAAGGCAACAGTATAGGGCCACATATGGGGTATTTTTCTGTACGTGGGAGAAATTGCCCAACAAATTTTGGGGGGCTTTTTCTCCTTTTACCCCTTATGAAAAGGTAAAGTTGAGGTCTACACCAGCCTGTTAGTGTGAAAAAAAAAAAAAATTGACACTTACATGCTGGTGTTTGCCCATACTTTTCATTTTCACAAGAAGGAAAAGAAAAAAAAGACCCCCAAAATTTGTAACGCTATTTTTCCTGAGTACGGAAATACCCCATACGTGGACGTAAAATGCTCTGCGGACGCACAACAAGGCTCAGGAGTGAGAGCGCATTATGTACATTTGAGGCCTAAATTGGTGATTTGCACAGGGGTGGCTGATTTTACAGCGGTTCTGACATAAATGCAAAAAAATAAATACCCACATTGACCCCATTTTGGAAACTGCACCCCTCACAGAATGTAACAAGGGGTATAGTGAGCCTTAACACCCCACCGGTGTTTAACGAATTTTCGTTAAAGTTGGACGTAAAAATGAAAAAAATTATTTTCTTCACTAAAATGCTGGTGTTATCTAAAAATTTGCATTTTCACAAGGGCTAATAGGAAAAAAGCCCCCCAAAATTTGTAACCCCATTTTTTCTGAGTATATAAATACTGCATGTGTTGACGAAAAGTGCTCTGCGGGCAAACTACAATGCTCAGAAGAGAGGGAGCGCCATTGGGCTTTTGGAGAGAGAATGTGACAGGAATTGAAGGCCACGTGTGCTTACAAAGCCCCCATAGTGCCAGAACAGTGGAACCCCCCGCCCCAACATGTGACCCCATTTTGGAAACTACACCCCTCACAGAATTTTATAAGGGGTACAGTGAGCATTTACACCCCACAGAGATCTGTCAAACGCCAGTAGGGTGTAAATGCTCACTGCACCCCTTATTCCATTCTGTGAGGGGTGTAGTTTCCAAAATGGGGTCACATGATGGGGGTTTCTGCTGTTCTGGCACCATGGGAGATTTGTAAATGTACATGGCCCCCGACTTCATTTCCAGCAAAATTCTATCTCATAAAGTCCAATGGCGTTCCTTCTGTTCTGAGACCAGTACTGAGCCAGAAGAGCACTTAACATCCACATATGGGGTGTTTTCTTAACCAGGAGAAATCGGGCTTCAAATTGTGTAGTTCATTTTCTCCTATTACACCATGTGAAAATGAAAAATTTGGAGTAACACCATCATTTTAGTGTTAAAAATCTAATTTTCCATTTTCACGTCCAACTTCAACGCAAAGTCGTTCACTATACCCCTTGTTACGTTCCTTGAGGGGTGTAGTTTCCAAAATATTATGCCATGTGGGGGGGGGGGGACTTTTGCTGTTCTGGCACCCTGGGGACTTTCTAAATGCAACATGCCCCCAAAAACAATTTCAGCAAAATTCTCTTTCAAAAAGCCAAATCTTGCTCCTTCTCTTCTAAGCATTGTAGTGCGCCAGCAGAGCACTTAACGTCCACATATAGGGCATTTTCTTAATCAGGAGAAATTGGGCTTCAGATTTTGGGGTCCATTTTCTCCTATTATGCCTTGTAAAAAAGAAAAATATGAGGTAACACCATCATTTTAGTGTTAAAAATCAAATTTTCCATTTTCACGTCTAATTTCAACGCAAAGTCGTCAAACACCTGTGAGGTGTTAAAGTTCACTATACCCCTTGTTACGTTCCTTGAGGGGTGTAGTTTCCAAAATAGTATGCCATGTGGGGGGATTTTTGTTGTTCCTGCACCCTGGGGACTTTCTAAATGCAGCATGCCCCCCAAAAACCATTTCAGCAAAATTCAATTTCAAAACGCCAAATGTTGCTCCTTCTCTTCTGAGCACTGTAGTGCGCCAACAGAGCACTTAACGTTCACAAATGGGGCGTTTTCTTAATCGGGATAAATTGGGCTTCAAATTTTGTGGTCCATTTTCTCCTATTATCCCTTGTGAAAGAGAAAAATTTGGGGTAACACCATCATTTTAGTGTTAAAAATCAAATTTTCCATTTTCACGTCCAAATTCAACACAAAGTCGTCAAACACCTGTGAGGTGTTAGGGCTCACTATACCCCTTGTTACTTCCTTGAGGGGTGTAGTTTCCAAATCAGAATGCTATGTGTGTTTTTTTTCTGTTCTGGCACCATGGGGGCTAAATGCAAATGTGAGGTATTTACGTACTCAAGAGAAATTGGGCTACAAATTTTGGGGGGATTTTTCTCCTTTTACCACTTTTGAAAATGAAAAAAATTGGGCTACAAGAATATGTTAGTGTAAAAAACTCAGATTATGTTTTTTCTCCTCTACTTTGCTGCAATTCTTGTGAAACACCTAAAGGGTTAACACACTTTTTGAATGTCATTTTGAAAACTTTGAGGGGTGTAGGTTCTATAATGGGGTCATTTATGGGGTATTTCACACAGAAAGGCCCCTCAAATCCAGTTCAAACTTAACTGGTCCCTGAAAAATTCAGATTTTGAAATTTTCATTAAAATTATGAAAATTGCTGCTATACTTTGAAGCCCTCTAATGTCTTCAAAAAGTAAAAATAGGTAAATTTTATGATGCCAACATAAAGTAGACATATTGTATTTGTGAATTAATATAAAATTTATTTGGAATATCCATTTTCCTTACAAGCAGAGAGTTTTAAGTACCAACAAAAATTTACCGCTATGTTAAAGTAGAAAATGTCACGAAAAAACTATCTCTGAATCAGAATAATTGGTAAAATTAAAAATTAATGCATAAAGTGACAGTGGTCAGAATTGCAAAAAAGGGCTCAGTCCTTAAGGTGAAAAAGGGCTCAGTCCTTAAGGGGTTAAACATAAAAAAATGCCAAACCCTAGAATTATGATTTTTTTAATCATGTCAAACCCAGAAAAAATGAAGTAAAAAGCTATCAAAAACTCTGTGTTACGCCTAGCGCTCCGGGTCCCCGCTCCTCCCCGGAGCGCTCACGGCGTCTTTCTCCCTGCAGCGCCCCGGTCAGTCCCGCTGACCGGGAGCGCTGCACTGTCATGGCCGTTGGGGATGCGATTCGCACAGCGGGACGCGCCCGCTCGCGAATCGCATCCCAGGTCACTTACCCGTCCCGGTCCCCTGCTGTCATGTGCTGGCGCGCGCGGCTCCGCTCTCTAGGGCGCGCGCGCGCCAGCTCTCTGAGACTTAAAGGGCCAGTGCACCAATGATTGGTGCCTGGCCCAATTAGCTTAATTGGTTCCCACCTGTTCCCTGGCTATATCTAGTCTCCTCCCTTGCACTCCCTTGCCGGATCTTGTTGCCTTGTGCCAGTGAAAGCGTTTAGTGTGTCCAAAGCCTGTGTACCTGAACTTCTGCTACCCATCCTGACTACGAACCTTGCCGCCTGCCCCCGACCTTCTGCTACGTCTGACCTTGCCTCTGCCTAGTCCTTCTGTCCCACGCCTTCTCAGCAGTCAGCGAGGTAGAGCCGTTGCTAGTGGATACGACCTGGTTGCTACTGCCGCAGCAAGACCATCCCGCTTTGCGGCGGGCTCTGGTGAAAACCAGTAGCCTCTTAGAACCGGTCCACTAGCACGGTCCACGCCAATCCCTCGCTGACACAGAGGATCCACTACCTGCCAGCCGGAATCGTGACAGTAGATCCGGCCATGGATCCCGCTGAGGTGCCGCTGCCAAGTCTCGCTGATCTTCCCACGGTGGTCGCTCAGCAATCGCAGCAGATTGCCCAACAAGGACAGCAGCTGTCGCAGTTGACCGCCATGTTACAGCAACTTCTGCCTCTGCTACAGCAGCAACCATCTCCTCCGCCAGCTCCTGCACCTCCTCCGCAGCGAGTGGCCGCTCCTAACCTCCAAGAACTCATCCATTTGGCTACCCGCATTGACATGCGTTTTTCTGAGCGACACCAAGAGCTCCGCCAGGAAAAAGACTTTGATCTCTGGGCACCTCTCCCACAGCATCCTTTGCAGTCTACGCCTGGGCCTCCCGCCGAGGAGGCCATGCAAGTGGATCGGTCTCGCCTGACCCAGGAAGAGAGGAATCGCCGTAGAGAAGAAAACCTCTGTCTGTACTGTGCCAGTACTGAGCATTTCTTGGTGGATTGCCCTATCCGTCCTCCACGCCTGGGAAACGCACGCACGCACCCAGCTCACGTGGGTGTGGCATCTTTTGGTTCTAAGTCTTCTTCTCCACGTCTCACGGTGCCCGTGCGGATTTCTCCTACAGCCAACTCCTCCATCTCGGCCGTGGCCTGCTTGGACTCTGGTGCCTCCGGGAATTTTATTTTGGAGTCCTTTGTTAATAAATTCAGCATCCCGGTGACCCGTCTCGTCAAGCCGCTCTACATTTCCGCGGTCAACGGAGCCAGATTGGACTGCACCGTGCGTTACCGCACAGAACCCCTCCTCATGTCTATTGGACCCCACCTCGAGAGGATTGAGCTATTCGTTCTCCCCGGCTGTACCTCTGAGGTCCTCCTCGGTCTGCCTTGGCTCCGGCTTCATTCCCCCACCATTGATTGGACCACCGGGGAGATCAGGAACTGGGACTCTGCCTGCCACAGGAAGTGCCTCTCCCCCCCTCCCAGTCCCGTCAGGCAAGCCTCGGTGCCTCCCCATGGCCCCCGTCCTGGTGTCACACTGCCCCGTGCCAGGCCTCGCCCTCTGCCCTCCCTCCCCATTCCCACTCCTGCTGTACTGCCTGCCGTTGAGGAAACCCTCCGTTCTTTCCCGGTGTCCTCATCCCAGGGGAGGCAGTTACCGGACAAAGAGAAGGGGAGACCTAAGGGGGGGGGTACTGTTACGCCTAGCGCTCCGGGTCCCCGCTCCTCCCCGGAGCGCTCACGGCGTCTTTCTCCCTGCAGCGCCCCGGTCAGTCCCGCTGACCGGGAGCGCTGCACTGTCATGGCCGTTGGGGATGCGATTCGCACAGCGGGACGCGCCCGCTCGCGAATCGCATCCCAGGTCACTTACCCGTCCCGGTCCCCTGCTGTCATGTGCTGGCGCGCGCGGCTCCGCTCTCTAGGGCGCGCGCGCGCCAGCTCTCTGAGACTTAAAGGGCCAGTGCACCAATGATTGGTGCCTGGCCCAATTAGCTTAATTGGTTCCCACCTGTTCCCTGGCTATATCTAGTCTCCTCCCTTGCACTCCCTTGCCGGATCTTGTTGCCTTGTGCCAGTGAAAGCGTTTAGTGTGTCCAAAGCCTGTGTACCTGAACTTCTGCTACCCATCCTGACTACGAACCTTGCCGCCTGCCCCCGACCTTCTGCTACGTCTGACCTTGCCTCTGCCTAGTCCTTCTGTCCCACGCCTTCTCAGCAGTCAGCGAGGTAGAGCCGTTGCTAGTGGATACGACCTGGTTGCTACTGCCGCAGCAAGACCATCCCGCTTTGCGGCGGGCTCTGGTGAAAACCAGTAGCCTCTTAGAACCGGTCCACTAGCACGGTCCACGCCAATCCCTCGCTGACACAGAGGATCCACTACCTGCCAGCCGGAATCGTGACACTCTGATCAACACCACAATGAAAACAACACATTATAGCGCATAAAATGTGCTTTTATACAGCCCAGTATACAAAAAATAAAAAAGTTATTGGGTCAGAAAATGGCAAAAAAACTAATTTCTAAAAATGTTTTAATATTAGTAAAGCATTAGAGAAACTATACAAATTTGGTACTGCTGTTATAAAGTTGACCTAAAGTATCAAGATAACATGTTAGTTTGACCACACCACGAAGAGTGTAAAAAAGAAACACCACCTATATTTGCAAAATTGAGGTGTTTTTTTAACCCCTTAACGACAAGCGCCGTAAATATACGTCCTGGTGACGTGGTACTTAACGCACCAGGACGTACATTTACGTCCTAAGCATAACTGCGGGCATCGGAGTGATGCCCGAATCATGCATGGCAGGTCCCGGCTGTTGATCGCAGCCAGGGACCCACCGGTAATGGTGGACATCCGCAATCCTGCGGATGTCCGCCATTAACCCCTCAGATGCCGTGATCAATACAGATCACGGCATCTGCAGCATCGCGGTCACTTAATTGGATGATCGGATCTCCCACAGCGCTGCCGCGGCGATCCGATCATCCAGCACGGCAGCCGGAGGTCCCCTCACCTGCCTCCGCTGTCTTCCGGGAGTTTTCTGCTCTTATCTGCCTTAAAAAAAAAAAGTCCAAAATAGCTGCTTTTTTTATAACATTTTGTTCCAAAAAAATTAATAAAAATATATTAAAAGTTTTATATAAGCAAATATGGTATTAATAAAAAGTAAAGATCACGCTGCAAAAAATGAGCCCTCATACCGCCGCTTATACGGAAAAATGAAAAAGTTATAGGTCTTCAAAATAGGGTTATCTTAAACGTACTAATTTGGTTAAAAAGTTTGTGATTTTTTTTTAAGCGCAACAGTAATAGAAAAGTATGCTATCACAGGTATCATTTTAATCATATTGACCCAAAGAATAAAGAACACACGTCATTTTTACCATAAATTGTACGGCGTAAAGACGAAACCTTCCAAAATTAGCAAAATTGCGGTTTTCTTTTTAATTTCCCCACACAAATAGTATTTTTTTGGTTGCGCCATACATTTTATGGTAAAGTCAGTGATGGCATTACAACAGACAACTGGTCGCGCAAAAAACAAGCCCTCATACTAGTCTGTGGATGAAAATATAAAAGAGTTATGATTTTTTTGAAGGCGAGGAGGAAAAAATGAAAACTTAAAAATAAAACTTTCTGCGTCCTTAAGGCCAAAATGGGCTTCGTCCTTAAGGGGTTAATCACTTTTAAGTTACAAATTTTGTAAAAAAAAACAAGCCCTCAAATGGCTGTGTTGATGAGAAAATAAGAGACTTATGACTATTAAAGGGTGAGTAGGAAAAAACGAAAGCGCAAAAACAAAAATTAGCCCTGTCCTTCAGGGGTTAAAGAGAATGTAATAAAAGTCATGGATTTTATGAGCTGATGGCGAATTTTCTTTGTGCTATGAAATATACCTTCCCCTGTTGAACTAAGGGTTGCCATACATTGCGTATAAAAGCTGAGAGAGAAGACCTAATCTTATATTTTATTGAAGCTGTATAATGAAACATAGAAAATGCACTACATATTAATGCAATGTCCCAATACAATAATTATGTGCTTTTTCATGCCATTGCTTACATCTGTAATTACCCTTGTAAAAGTTGTATGAAGTTAGTAAATCTCTTATATAGGTATACAATAGGGAAGATGGTAGACCAAAGATACAATGGGCACCATTAGGCACTGTGCCAACTCCAAAAATGGTCTGGAAAAAATGATTGGCACCCTTTCAGAATTGTGAAAAAATAAGATTGTTTCAAACATGTGATGCTCCTTCAAACTCACCTGGGGCAAGTGGGCAATATAAAAATCACACCTGAAAGCAGATAAAAAGGAGAGAAGTTCACTTAATCTTTGCATTGTGTGTCTGTGTGTGCCACACTAAGCATGGACAACAGAAAGAGGAAAAGAGAACTGTCTGAGACTTGAGAACCAAAGCTATGGAAAAATATCAACAATGTCAAGGTTATAAGTCCATCTCCAGAGATCTAGATTTGCCTTTGTCCACAGTGTGCAACATTATCAAGAAGTTTGAAACCCATGGCACTGTAGCTAATCTCCCTGGGCGTGGACGGAAGAGAACAATTGAAAAGGTGACAATGCAGGATAGTCCGGATGGTGGATAAGCAGCCCCAAACAAGTTCCAAAGATATTCAAGCTGTCATGCAGGCTCAGGGAGCATCAGTGTCAGCGCGAACTATCCATTGACATTTAAATGAAATGGAACGCTATGGCAGGAGACCCAGGAGGACCCCACTTCTGACACAGAGACATAAAAAAGCAAGACTACATTTTGCCAAAATGAACTTGAGGAATCCAAAATCCTTCTGGGAAACGTCTTGTGGACAGATGAGACCAAGATAGAGATTTTTGGTAAAGCACATAATTCTTTACCGAAAAAGGGAATGAGGCCTACATAGAAAAGGACACAGTACCTACAGGGAAATATGTGGAGGTTGAATGTGTGCAAGGCATCATGAAATCTGAGGATTTACCAACGGATTTTGGGTCGCACTGTACAGCCCAGTGTCAGAAAGCTGGGTTTGCGTCCGAGATCTTGTGTCTTCCAGCAGGACAATGACCCCAAACACATGTCAAAAAGCACCAGAAATGGATGGCAACAAAGTGCTGGAGAGTTCTGAAGTGGCCAGCAATGAGTCCAGATCTAAATCTGGATTAGCTTTTTTTCCTGGATTAGCTTTTCTGGTTTAGTTCCAATACACACAAAGGGAATAAACATGTGTATAGCAAAACATGTGTTCCGGCAATCCTTTTCTTTGAGAAATACTTCAATTTCTTGAAAAATTTCATGGGTGCCAACATTTACGGCCATGACTGTATGTGTTACTCATTAGGTCACGCATATGTTTTACATGTCTTTTCTATGAGTCTAGCTTCTTTATTTGGTTTACAAATCTCTCTGTTCTGCTGCTCACTCATTCTGACATCCACTGCTCAGGAAGGGGCTTGTCTGAGGCAAACACTGAGGCTGCCCTCACTCACAAAGCATTTGCTTTCTCCCTGAGTTTGCTGTTATTTGCTGGGTCTGTCACGATGCCGGCTGGCAGGTAGTGGATCCTCTGTGCCAGAGAGGGATTGGCGTGGACCGTGCTAGTGGACCGGTTCTAAGCCACTACTGGTTTTCACCAGAGCCCGCCGCAAAGCGGGATGGTCTTGCTGCGGCGGTAGTGACCAGGTCGTATCCACTAGCAACGGCTCACCTCTCTGGCTGCTGAAGATAGGCGCGGTACAAGGGAGTAGGCAAAAGCAAGGTCGGACGTAGCAGAAGGTCGGGGCAGGCAGCAAGGATCGTAGTCAGGGGCAACGGCAGAAGGTCTGGAAACACAGGCAAGGAACACACAAGGAACGCTTTCACTGGCACTAAGGCAACAAGATCCGGCAAGGGAGTGCAGGGGAAGTGAGGTGATATAGGGAAGTGCACAGGTGAACACACTAATTGGGACCACTGCGCCAATCAGCGGCGCAGTGGCCCTTTAAATCGCAGAGACCCGGCGCGCGCGCGCCCTAGGGAGCGGGGCCGCGCGCGCCGGGACAGAACAGACGGAGAGCGAGTCAGGTAGGGGAGCCGGGGTGCGCATCGCGAGCGGGTGCTACCCGCATCGCGAATCGCATCCCGGCTGGCAGCGGAATCGCAGCGCCCCGGGTCAGAGGACGTGACCGGAGCGCTGCCGCGGGGAGAGTGAAGCGAGCGCTCCGGGGAGGAGCGGGGACCCGGAGCGCTCGGCGTAACAGTACCCCCCCCCTTGGGTCTCCCCCTCTTCTTAGAGCCTGAGAACCTGAGGAGCAGACTTTTGTCTAGGATGTTGTCCTCAGGTTCCCAGGATCTCTCTTCAGGACCACAACCCTCCCAGTCCACTAAAAAAAAATTTTTCCCTCTGACCTTTTTGGCAGCTAAAATTTCTTTGACCGAGAAGATGTCCGAGGAGCCAGAAACAGGAGTGGGAGGAACAGATTTGGGAGAAAAACGGTTGAGGATGAGTGGTTTGAGAAGAGAGACGTGAAAGGCATTAGGGATACGAAGAGAGGGAGGAAGAAGAAGTTTATAAGAGACAGGATTAATTTGACACAAAATTTTGAAAGGACCAAGATAGCGTGGTCCCAACTTGTAGCTAGGGACACGGAAGCGGACATATTTAGCGGAGAGCCATACCTTGTCTCCAGGGGAAAAAACGGGGGGAGCTCTTCTTTTCTTATCCGCGAACTTCTTCATGCGTGATGAAGCCTGTAAGAGAGAATTTTGGGTCTCTCTCCATATGATGGAAAGGTCACGAGAAATTTCATCCACAGCGGGCAGACCAGAGGGCACCTTGGAGGCGATCAAAGAGTTCAGAGATGAGGGGTAAGGGGTAGCGGTTCTTAACCGTGATTTTATTAAGACCGCGGTAGTCAATGCAAGGACGTAGGGAGCCATCTTTTTTGGACACAAAGAAAAATCCGGCTCCGGCAGGAGAGGAGGATTTACGGATAAAGCCCTTTTTTAGATTCTCCTGGACGTATTCGGACATGGCAAGAGTCTCTGGAGCAGAGAGAGGATAAATTCTGCCCCGGGGTGGAGTAGTGCCCGGGAGGAGGTCGATAGGGCAATCATAAGGCCTGTGAGGAGGTAGAGTCTCAGCTTGTTTTTTGCAGAAAACATCCGCGAAGTCCATATAGGCCTTAGGGAGACCGGTTACTGGAGGAACCACAGAGTTACGGCAAGGGTTACTGGGAACCGGTTTTAGACAGTTCTTGGAACAAGAGGACCCCCAACTCTTGATCTCCCCAGTGGACCAATCCAGGGTAGGGGAATGAAGTTGAAGCCAGGGAAGTCCAAGGAGAATTTCCGAGGTGCAATTGGGGAGGACCAAAAGTTCAATCCTCTCATGATGAGATCCGATGCTCATAAGAAGGGGCTCCGTGCGGAAACGTATGGTACAGTCCAATCTTTCATTATTTACACAATTGATGTAGAGGGGTCTGGCGAGACTGGTCACCGGGATGTTGAACCTTTTGACGAGAGAGGCCAAAATAAAATTTCCTGCAGATCCGGAGTCCAAGAAGGCCACTGTAGAGAAGGAGAAGGCAGAGGCAGACATCCGCACAGGCACAGTAAGACGTGGAGAAGCAGAGTAGACATCAAGGACTGTCTCACCTTTGTGCGGAGTCAGCGTACGTCTTTCCAGGCGGGGAGGACGGATAGGACAATCTCTCAGGAAGTGTTCGGTACTAGCACAGTACAGGCAGAGGTTCTCCATACGGCGTCGTGTCCTCTCTTGAGGTGTCAGGCGAGACCGGTCGACCTGCATAGCCTCCACGGCGGGAGGCACAGGAACAGATTGCAGGGGACCAGAGGAGAGAGGAGCCGAGGAGGAGAAACGCCTCGTGCGAACAGAGTCCATATCTTGGCGGAGTTCCTGACGCCTTTCGGAAAAACGCATGTCAATGCGAGTGGCTAGGTGAATAAGTTCATGTAGATTAGCAGGAATTTCTCGTGCGGCCAGAACATCTTTAATGTTGCTGGATAGGCCTTTTTTGAAGGTCGCGCAGAGGGCCTCATTATTCCAGGACAATTCTGAAGCAAGAGTACGGAATTGTACGGCATACTCGCCAACGGAAGAATTACCCTGGACCAGGTTCAACAGGGCAGTCTCAGCAGAAGAGGCTCGGGCAGGTTCCTCAAAGACACTTCGGATTTCCGAGAAGAAGGAGTGTACAGAGGCAGTGACGGGGTCATTGCGGTCCCAGAGCGGTGTGGCCCATGACAGGGCTTTTCCGGACAGAAGGCTGACTACGAAAGCCACCTTAGACCTTTCAGTGGGAAACAGGTCCGACATCATCTCCAGATGCAGGGAACATTGGGAAAGAAAGCCACGGCAAAACTTAGAGTCCCCATCAAATTTATCCGGCAAGGATAAGCGTATCCCAGGAGCGGCCACTCGCTGCGGAGGAGGTGCAGGAGCTGGCGGAGGAGATGACTGCTGAAGCTGTGGTAGTAACTGTTGTAGCATAACGGTCAGTTGAGACAGCTGTTGGCCTTGTTGCGCTATCTGTTGTGACTGCTGGGCGACCACCGTGGTGAGGTCAGCGACAACTGGCAGAGGAACTTCAGCGGGATCCATGGCCGGATCTACTGTCACGATGCCGGCTGGCAGGTAGTGGATCCTCTGTGCCAGAGAGGGATTGGCGTGGACCGTGCTAGTGGACCGGTTCTAAGCCACTACTGGTTTTCACCAGAGCCCGCCGCAAAGCGGGATGGTCTTGCTGCGGCGGTAGTGACCAGGTCGTATCCACTAGCAACGGCTCACCTCTCTGGCTGCTGAAGATAGGCGCGGTACAAGGGAGTAGGCAAAAGCAAGGTCGGACGTAGCAGAAGGTCGGGGCAGGCAGCAAGGATCGTAGTCAGGGGCAACGGCAGAAGGTCTGGAAACACAGGCAAGGAACACACAAGGAACGCTTTCACTGGCACTAAGGCAACAAGATCCGGCAAGGGAGTGCAGGGGAAGTGAGGTGATATAGGGAAGTGCACAGGTGAACACACTAATTGGGACCACTGCGCCAATCAGCGGCGCAGTGGCCCTTTAAATCGCAGAGACCCGGCGCGCGCGCGCCCTAGGGAGCGGGGCCGCGCGCGCCGGGACAGAACAGACGGAGAGCGAGTCAGGTAGGGGAGCCGGGGTGCGCATCGCGAGCGGGTGCTACCCGCATCGCGAATCGCATCCCGGCTGGCAGCGGAATCGCAGCGCCCCGGGTCAGAGGACGTGACCGGAGCGCTGCCGCGGGGAGAGTGAAGCGAGCGCTCCGGGGAGGAGCGGGGACCCGGAGCGCTCGGCGTAACAGGTCTCTATATACAATCACCGCAGGCTGCTCTGTAACCCCCTCCTTTCTGTTTTCATGCTGCAGTCTGATACGACAGGAGTGAGCAAAGAGATGTGCTAGTTCCCCCCTCACTTACTGGACTTTGTACCAGCCTGTGCTTCAGCTGGGACAAAGATGATGCTGCAGCCAGACAAGATTATCTTCTGGATGGTACGGGGACCCCTAGTGGTCTTTTTTTTATAAGCCATGATTTCAATAAAAATATCTTTTTTTTTTTTATGAAGCATATTAGAAAGGTGAATGTTTTGCCACGATGCACAACATATCAAAAGTTTTAAATTCTGACAGTGCCCATTTAGATAAAAACAAACAAATAAATAAATATATGAATAAGTCTAAGATGGATTTAAAATAATGAAAGAAGTCATTCTCCCTTCCGCTCCCGTTTCAGCTCTTCCCAGATCCATTGTTGGTTCCTCTCAATATAGACATGTGACCATTGCAGCCAGTCACTGGTAACATTGTGATGACTGTAGGACCAGGAAGCAGAGACCGGCATGGGACCCTTTATTTAACATTCTGAGATTTTTTTTTCTATTTAAGTGGCTGATAAACCTCTTTAACCTTCAAAAGCCTATATTGCTATCTATATCAGGTCAAGGGCCCCGTGCTCCAGTATTTACATATAAACACATACTTGACTTTCTAATGCACGTTAGTGATCTTCAGAAAATTAGATATGCTCTTGAAGAAAAACCTTTCATCCTCATTTGGAATTCCTAGTGGAGTATGTGGTTCTTACTTCCAGGACAGACAGAAATTCACATTCTCATGTACAGCTGGGTGAAATGCCCTACATTATAACCTAGAGTTGCTCCTTGGGATACGGCTCCTTGGGTCTACACCAGTGTTTCCCAACCAGGGTGCCTCCAGCTGTTGCAAAACTACAACTCCCAGCATGCCCGGACAGCCGAATGCATTCTGGGAGTTGTAGTTTTGCAACAGCTGGAGGCACTCTGGTTGGGAAACACTGGTCTACACACTATCGATGACTAGTAATGTATATGCCCCCTTATTCATTGTCCTTAGTCGACTGAGACATTTAAAGCACTGAGCATCTGATCCAATGAGAAAAAGGCAGCAATAGTGGAGGTTTATATAGCATTAATACTAGATATGTGTTAAAGATAGGGTGGAATAGCAATAGGGTATAGAAATACAGAAGAGGTGAAAGACAGGGATAGGGGACAGAGGGATTGGGGATAGATGGCATTTAGTACATTATATAGGGTCATATTAACTGGTCAATATACTTTTGTCAAAATACGTCCCAGTAGGTATAGCATGGAAATTGGATTGTAAGCTATCCCGACACATTAAAATGAACATTCTTTCCACCGTGCAGGATCACATGGATGAACTTGAGATGCATGTCTAACTATCTGCAAGGAGAATTCTTCCCCTGCAGTCCTATGTTATCAAAAACAACAGGATATCATAATGAGTTGTAACAAACACCAAACTCCTCTCTGCTACATTGGACAAATTCTGCTCCACTGCCCCTGCAATGCCATATATATATATATATATATATATATATATATATATATATATATATATGTATTAGAAAAATGGGCAGTTTTGTCATACGGAACAGAAATAATGCAGAACTGTAGAAATGCAGATGTCCTGTACAATACAGATCTATCAACATAGACTGCAATAGGTTCCATTCATGCAACTACCTACCAAAAGACGAAAAGTTGTGAAAAATCTGGGTATTGTTATCCTGCAGACTGATGTCCTCTTCCAGATCTGCTGGCACCTCCATCTTTTCTGGTCTGGCAACCTTTCAGTACAGTTTATTGGCCTCTTCAGCTGGCATTTCTCAAAGTCTCTGCCAGCTGCAGCAGCCCATTGCAGGAGCAGGCAGAGCATGTGGAATCCAGCATCTCTGATTCTAACCTGCTTTCCCTTGAAGCTGCTGTGCAGAATATAGCACAATCTGAGCAGTGATTCCGCCTGCTCCTTGCACCACCCTCTGGCTAAAGTGACAACATTTCTTAATAAAGCAAGCTGTCATCTGGATGGAGCAAGGGTGTCTTCTCCCTATCACAGCTCAAGAAAGAGAGTCAATACCCATTACTGTTTGTACTAACATCCAATGAGTCCACCTTAAAAATGGGGAAAAAATATATAGATATATATATATATGCATATATAATTTTTTTATTTTTTTGCAAAAAAACAGTGGTGCATCGACAGTGCCCAGACTCCTCATCTTCTAAATTCTTTGAAGCTTCGTGAAAATGTGTTCTCTCAGGCTGAGTTCAGACCACATTTTTGCAATACAGTTCCTGTATGCGTTTTCAATTTGAAAACCATACGGAACCGTATTGAAAACCGTATGCATTGACTATCCATTGAAAACTGTATGCCAAACAATGCATCATGTTTTGTCCGTTTTGCATCCTTTACGTTTTTTTCAATTTTTTTCCCGTACCCAAAACCATAGTCTACCACGGTTTTTGGTCCGAGTGAAAAAAAAACGCATTGAAACATATATGTTTTTTTTGAATGTGCGTATGGTTTCATCCGGTTTTCACCATACGGTTTATGACTTTGCACAGTTTTTTTTCTTGGAATTTCAATCAAACAAGTGATTCTTTATTCAGAATGAAAAGAAGAGCAAATCCAGCGCAGTACTAGATGCAGAAGGTGCAGTTTATTCAATATTGCACACAGAACACAAGACGAACATGGCAGTGACGCATTTCGGCCGGTGGCACCCGGCCTTACTCATACAAAAGAGTATGTGTAAGGCCGGGTGCCGCTGGCCGAAACGCGTCACTGCCATGTTCGTCTTGTGTTCTGTGTGCAATATTGAATAAACTGCACCTTCTGCATCTAGTACTGCGCTGGATTTGCTCTTCTTTTCATACTCCACAAAAGGTGAAGTCCGTACCTGTCCGTGTCGCAGCTGGTCTACCCACACTGCTTTCTTTTATTCAGAATGGAATGAAAAGTTAAAAACGTACATGTTTTTTTTCCTTAAAAAACGGATGCAACCGGAAAGAATTTTTTTTAACCGTATATGGTTTACAACCGTATAAGGATTAAAATTTGTACACACATTTTGATACAGTTTAGTCAGGTTTTGAGGAATCAGTTTTACAAAAACGTGGTGTGAACCCAGCCTCAGCTGTAGGAGTAACAATTGGGGACCTTTCTTGTAAAATTGGATATACAGATTCAGGAATAACATGTATCCCACAGTGGTTATTTATTTAACACACAAAATGATTACAGAGAAAATAGTAACCATACGTGACCGTACGGTCACGTATGGTTACTATTTTCTCTGTAATAATTTTGTGTGTTAAATAAATAACCACTGTGGGATACATGTTATTCCTGACTCTCTCAGCTGTTAGAATGAATGAGAGCAAAGAAGCTGAAGGGGCTCCTTGAGACTTAATAGAAGATGAGCTAAATTACCTCTGCACTGTTTTCTATATTTTGAAAGTACAAGCAGATTTTCCCGTTCTCGCGGCTTTTTGATGGAACCTTTCTAATTATCCGTGGCAGTTCCCAGAGGCAGCCTGTGTAAGTTCAAAGGCTCCTGTACTGTTGCTTACAGGTAATTGGGAGCACATAGGAAAGGGGACGAACTGTATTTTCTGCGGGGGATTCAGCGTTCGTGTAGCAGGAAAGCAGAAGGAGGTCTAGTGAGGAAAATTGCTGTGGATCAGTGATGGATTGGCTGATCTACAGAAATCACAGGGGGGGGGGTGTGATGTTCTAATTAACTTTGCATTTAATTTCAAAGATTGCGGTAATCAATTCCTGCTCTGGGACTGCAACGGAGGAGGACTACATGGGCCCTCCAGGAAAACACTTGCATTAAAGGGGTACTCTGGTGGAAAGCAATTTTTTAAATCATCTGGTGCCAGAAAGCAAAACAGATTTGTATATTACTTCTATTAAAAAATCTTAATAGTTCCAGTACTTATCAGCTGCTGTATACCACACAGGAAGTTCTTTTCCTTTTGGATTTCTTTTCTGTCTGACCACAGTGCTCTCTGCTGACACCTCTGTCCATGTCAGGAACTGTCCAGAGCAGAAAAAAAAAACATAGCAAACCTCTCCTGCTCTGGTTCATGGTATGGACAGAGGGGTCAACAGAGTACTTTAACTTTCTGGCACCAGTTGATTTTAAAAATAAATTGTTTTTCACGGGAGTACGCCTTTAACCACTTTGTCTTTGCCGACACATTTTCTCAGTAGGTAAGCACAGGAGCTCTGGGGACTGAATTAAACGAGGTTACAAAACACTCAGTAATGAATCTGACCATCCATCCAAAGGCAGAAAGATTAAGGCTCCTTTCACACTGCCGTTTGTGCAGCCGGCAGTGTGATGGACGTTATAAGATAGCGGGAGAAAAAATTGTGCTTCTCCCGCTATCTTCCGGCGGAATTACGGCAGCAATAACAGAGGTCAGAGAATCCCATTCAAGTGAATGGGTTCCTCTGTGCTTGTTATGTCTCCCGTTAGGCTTCGTTACAAAAACGGACGTTAATGGCGATGAAAAGCCCTTAACGTCCGTTTGTAATGGAGCCTTTCACATAGTGTGAATGTAGCCTAACTCTGCAGCGGATATGTGAGATGGTTCACATTATAGAATATGATTGAGGTGTAAAGGATCTGATATAGGTAAAAGAAGGGTGCAGGAGATCGTGGGCGATCTGACCACTGGGACAGACATTTATCCCCTATTCTTTGGATAGGAGATAAGATTTAATGTAGTGGAGTCATCAATAGAAAAATATTTAATGTAGTGGAGTATCTGGTGATAGACACTATATATAACTTACTTGGCCCTGCTCTGTACTCGATGGTGAAGCCTGCTACATCCAGTCATCTCTAGGAATGTGTTTAGCCCAGTTCTGTCATCTGTGGCGGCTTACTTCTCCTCTGCTCTTTAATTCACTCAAGCACTAGTTTGAAGCTGCCAACACACTTTAGCGCTGCTCTGGGGTTTGCGACTCACTTGGGCGCAGACTCAGAGTTTGCAACACAATGGAACCATTCAGTCTGACTTGGCTGCACTGGGGCTCTGCCTCTCTAGCTCAAAACTGCACTGGAACTCCTTCTCTCTTACCTGCCAACTCTGGTTGTCCTCTTTCTTGGTGTTCATTTTG
Source organism: Hyla sarda (assembly GCF_029499605.1). Lineage (NCBI taxonomy): Eukaryota > Metazoa > Chordata > Amphibia > Anura > Hylidae > Hyla > Hyla sarda. The sequence continues at coordinate 173,658,354 of NC_079196.1, read as the reverse complement.
TTACAAATGCTTGGAGCTGGTGGCGGGGTCGTGACGTCACAGCCACGTCCCCTCGTGACGTCATGTCACGCCCCCTCAATGCATAGACTTGCATTGAGGGGGGTGGTGTGACGTAAAAAGGTGCATGGCTGTGACATCACGATCCCGCAGCCCGTACCTAGCATTCTAAATAAATGCCGGTTGCTGTACAGAGATCGCAGGGATCCCAACAGGGGGACCCCCGGGATCAGACATCTTAACTCAGTCCTTGGTGTTAAGTCCTTCCCATGACTGACATTCGGTTCCTTCTGCATTGGGCAGTTAAAGTATACAGTATAATAAGTTGTTGTATAAAGGGCTACTCTGAAGACTCATGTCTTAGCTTACAGCCTATTCCTAATATGGACCAGTATGATATTTATATGTTAAAATGGGTATTCCTATAATAAGGAACAATTGTGGTACATTGGTAAATTCAAATAAAATCCAGTATTTATGGAAGATCAATAGTGTAATCAGTTAGCATCCATGGTATGGTAAGGCCTTGTGCTAAAATAAAATAAAAAATCACATTTCCCCTATATTCTATAATGAGAAAGTGAACAGAATTTGAGAACTTTTTGTAAATGTATTAAAAAGGAAAAACAAAAAGTATCCTTTACAAAGACATTTAAAATTTAGCTCTGGTTCCTCCCATTTCTCTTGTGTAACCCCTATGGAGCTGGCTGCAATACCTGAAATGCCCAGTAGATGGTGGACGAAGACCATCACAAATTAACTTAGTATGCTGTTGATAAAGACTGGAGCTGTGATCACATGATTAGCAGCCATTTCATGAGAGATGATTCAGCAGGTCCTTTGCTCTAAGGATTTGCTCAGAGTACCACAAGCCCTGCCAGAGAAAGGATGTGCATCTAGCTGTGAGAGACTGCCCCACAGAGACAGCACCTGTTAATAGAGAGAGACATGTACCACAGAGACAGCACCTGTAATAGAGAGAGACCTGCTAGCTGCACTGAGGAACAAGCACTAAGTCCAGATGTCTGGTGAGCTCAGTGAGAGGAGACTGCAGCTGGACTGACCAGGTTATGGGCGCTGTAGGGTAAACCAAAGCCCTCTCTACCCTGTTCCACCACAGAGCACCTGTTCTCTCATTTAAAGTAAAGACTCTGAGATCCAGTTGGGACATTACACAGCTCAGCCTGTTTTAGCGACGCTGCAGAGCAGGACTTGTATGGGCTTCATCTCTCCTATGTGCACAAACGGCCATTAAGGCGAAGACATGTGGGTGGGCCGCAGGTGTACAAGTGGGTTGGTAAGAAAAATCCACATTGCATTGCTTTTCATTCTATAGTGTTGTCATTGTATTTTCCTATGTTTGATTGTTCATTTGCTATTTTCTATATAAAGTTAGTTCCAGTTAGGCTGTGTCAATCTTATTGCATCAAGTATGTTCCCAGTGGGACCCCACATCCCTACCCTGGATGCTCCACTGGGTAGAGGCACTGCCACAGACATGTACCCCAGCTCCTAGATGGCGGAGGCTCAGGATCCGCCTGTTGGGCTTAGTGAGGTAACTAGGGTAAGGGACCCCAGAGATGTTAATGTGGATACCCAGTACAGAATCTCATGTTCTTCTGTATTCCTGCCCATCCTGTTTGGCAGATGCTGCTTCAATCCTGAACAATATATCTCGGGAAGGGACTGGTGTCCTAGGGTGCAGTGTGGTGACTGGGTGCTCTAGTCCCAGTAAATGTACAATCGTGAAGAAAGAAAATTCACACACACTGTTTAACTGCAACAACTTCTTCCTTTTTATATATGGATAATTTTCCAACATAACATGATACAGGAAAGCAGGAAAAATGATAATCACCCAGTGTGGATATAACAAAGTCCGCATGATGTGTCTTGGAGCAAAAAGCCGACTTCTTTACAATTTCATGTGAAGTATTCACTGCTAGAATCCTCCGGTCATCACTCTTCACACGAAGGACAGGTGAGAACAGTTGCTACGTTTCAGAGGCTACGCCTCCTTTCTCAAGCATAGTGCACGTTTCCCATCCCCAATGTGGTAGTCCTTGGGGGGGGATATAATACAGTGGAGGTGTTGCTTCGGTATTTGAGGGGTTAATTTAACTCCTGTCACTCGTGACGCCAGGGTGAGGGTTAATACGCTGAGGTAAATCTTCGGCCTATCGCCACCCTTCCCAGAAACCATAGGTGCGTGCTTAAATGAATGAAGGTCCACAATAGGGATGAACTTGAACTTGCATAAACTTTACTGAAGTACTTGCGGTACATCCAATTAACAGCAACAGTCTTAGTAATACAGTCTCTATACAGCTCAGCAATGATTGACAGATGCTGGGGACCATTGACTTATTCAAGGATTAATAGAGTTAGGATTTGTGCCGAGATCCGTCCGGATTTAGGGGTCTGTTTAGGTCCGGTGATCTTGTGAAGTTAACAGGGATTGAGATAACTCACAGTTTTGTATGGATGGCCGTTGCCGCAAGGCTTGGGCCTAGTCACTGCGGAAGATAGCTGCGCAGATCCGTCCTCATCAGCAGCGCAGGAACAAGAGAGCGATTAATGGCAACCGCTCCCTTATATGGGCAGGGCCGTTTTGGATTGGTCCATGTCAGCTGTCATTCACCGTTACAAGGCATGGTGGGTGAACACGTCACTGGGACCTCCTAAGGTCCTAAAGCAAAACCATAGAGTTTTCCACCTGATCACATGACCCGCAGGTCCTGTTACGCTACAAACAGGTAGACAATTCAATATATACAATTTTTATACTAATAACTGTATAAATATCCGATATAACTACTATACATTTAGTGGCTAAGTAAGAGGTGACAAGTGGAAGACTAGAAAAGAGTAAAAAAGACTAAAAAAGACTCTGACTATGGGGACCTCTACATAGGTAACGTATAAAATACTGTACCGGGACATCACACCAACATATATAGTCTCAAACTCTCGCAAGATTTTAATTCTACAAATACAAATACAAAAAATTTACAAAATATCTTATATATTTTGTATTAAAAACAATGCATATTATTCTAGATAGATAACCTACAAAAAAACATTAAAATAGCAACATTCATTGATCCCATGGGGCTGTAACGTGCACAGCTTTTGAATCCATTGTACCTCGCTCCTAAGTAATCTCATCTTAATTTGTTCTTTGTTGTCACCTTCAATACTCTCCAATATTTGCCATCTTAATTCGTTAATATTATGTCCTTTCTCGATAAACTGCCTTGCTACACTCGTCTCATTTTTGTTTCTGGTTCTTATTATCTGTCTCTTTTTTACATGTACGAATTGTGCTTTTGTGTTCATTTAGTCTTTGTTTAATCGGTATCATTGTCTGTCCGACATACCCCATCCCACAGGGGCAATTTAAAAGATAAACTACTTGCATACTGTTACAGGAGTCCCATCCCCTGATTGGGATTTTAGTCCCCTTCATGGGATGGGACACCGAAACTCCTTTAACCCCTTCACGACGAGCGACGTACATGTACGGCGCCGCGAAGTGTCACTTGGCGCGCGGCGACGTACATGTACGTCGCGAGGTTCCGGGAGCGCCGCGTCACCGGTAGCGGTGATCGGGCCGGGATGACTGCTGTTATCTAACAGCAGGCATCCCCGCACATCGCCGAGGGGGGTCCTGAGACCCCCCCATGACCGCGATGCGCGCAAATCGCAGGTCAATTCAGACCTGCGATCTGCGCGATTCCGGGTCATACGGGTCACTGGTGACCCGGTGACCCGGAAAATAAGAGGGATCGTAGGTGTCCGAGACACCCTAGATCCCCCTAAAGGGATAGGAGTTTGGTGGCAGGGTTGCCACCCCTACTATCCCTGCTATTGGTCGGCCGAGCGACCGACCGATAGCAGACCGGGGGAGGGGGGGTTAAAGTTCGGTTCCACCGCTTTGCCCACCTATCGGTGTCCGGGCAAAACGGGGGAACCGTCCAGGGAGGGTCGGCGCCGAAGGTCCCTACCTGGATCCCGGATCGCGATCCTCCATGCGGGGATCCCCCACGTGCGGCGGCGGCTTCCGGGTCCTGCTAGGTGAGTTGTTGCCTAGCAACATCCGGAGGGCCACAGTTTACAGTGGTCTCTAAACCGTGGCCCTCCAGATGTTGCAAAACTACAACTCCCAGCATGCCCAGACAGCTGTTTGCTGTGTGGGCATGCTGGGACTTGTAGTTTTGCAATATTTAGAGGGGTTCAGGTTGTAGATCACTAAGTGGTCTCAAACTGTAGCCCTCCAGATGTTGCAAAACTACAACTCTCAGCATGCCCAGACAGCAGTTTGCTGGCTGGGCATGCTGAGAGTTGTAGTTTTGCAACATCTGGAGGGCCACAGTTTTGAGACCACTGGACAGTGATTTACAACTTGAACCCCTCTAAATCTTGCAAAACTACAACTCCCAGCATTCAGGAACAGCATAAGGCTGTCTTGGCATGCTGGGAGTTGTACTTGCGTGCCTCCAGCCATTGCATAACTACATCTCCCAGCATGCCCTTCCGCAATCAGTACATGCTGGGAGTTGCAGTTTTGCAACAGCTGGAGGCACACTGGTTGGAAAATACTGAGTTAGGTCATAGAACCTAACTCAAGGTTTTCCAGCCAGTGTGCCTCCAGCTGTTGCAAAACTACAACTCCCAGCATGCATGGTCTGTCAGTGCATGCTGGGAGTTGTAGTTTTGACCCCCCTCCCGTGTGAATGTACAGGCTACATTCACACTGGCGGCAGATTACAGTGAGTTCCCCGCTGCAAATTTGAGATGCGGCAAATTTTCCGCCGCAGCTCAAACTCCTAGTGGGAGACTCAGTGTAATCTGCCGCCAGTGTGAATGTAACCTAAAAACACTACACTACACTAACATAAAATAAAGAGTAAAACACTACATATACACACGTACACTGCCCCACCCCCCTTCTCCAATAAAAATGAAAAACGTATTGTACGGCAGTGTTTCTAAGATGGAGCCTCCAGCTGTTGCAAAACAAAAACTCCCAGCATTTCTGGACAGCAATTGACTGTCCAAGCATGCTGGGAGTTTAGCAACAGCTGGAGGCGCCCTGTTTGGGAATCACTGGCGTAGAATACCCCTATGTCCACCCCTATGCAAGTCCCTAATTCAGGCCTCAAATGCACATGGCGCTCTCACTTTGGAGCCCTGTCGTATTTCAAGGCAACAGAATAGGGTCACATATGGGGTATCGCCGTACTCGGGAGAAATTGCCTAACAAATTTTTTTTTTTTTTTTCTCCTTTTACCCCTTATGAAAAGGAACAGTTGGGGTCTACACCAGCATGTTAGTGTAAAAAAATAAAGAATTTTACACTAACATGCTGGTGTTGCCCTATACTTTTCATTTTCACAAGAGGTAAAAGGGAAAAACGCCCCCCAAAATTTGTAACACAATTTCTCCCGAGTACGGAGATACCCCATATGTGGGCGCAAAGTGCTCTGGGGGCGCACAACAAGGCCCAGAAGGGAGAGTGCGCCATGTACATTTGAGGTAATTTGCACAGAGGTGGCTGATTGTTACAGCGGTTCTGACAAACGCAAAAAAAAAAACACACCCACATGTGACCCCATTTTGAAAACTACACCCATCACGGAATGTAATAAGGGGTGCAGTGAGAATTTACACCCCACAGGTGTCTGACGGATCTTTGGAACAGTGGTCCGTGAAAATGAAAAATTTTGCACAGCCCACTGTTCCAAAGATCTGTCAGACACCAGTGGGGGGTAAATACTCACTGTACCCCTCATTACATTCCGTGAGGGGTCTAGTTTCCAAAATGGTATGCCATGTGGGGGTTATTTTGCTGTTCTGGCACCATAGGGGCTTCCTAAATGCGACATGCCCCCCGAGCAAAATTTGCTCTCAAAAAGCCAAATATGACGCCTTCCCTTCTGAGCATTGTAGTTCGCCCGTAGTGCACTTCAGGTCCACTTATGGGGTACCTCCATACTCAGAAGAGATGGGGTTACAAATTTTGGGGGGTCTTTTCTGCTATTTACCCTTGCAAAAATGTGAAATTTGGGGGGAAACCCACATTTTAGTGAAATTTTTTTATTTTTTTTTACATATGCAAAAGTCGTGAAACACCTGTGGGGTATTAAGGCTCACTTTATCCCTTGTTACGTTCCTCAAGGGGTCTAGTTTCCAAAATGGTATGCCATGTGTTTTTTTTTTTGCTGTTCTGGCACCATAGGGGCTTCCTAAAGGTGACATGCCCCCCAAAAACCATTTCAGAAAAACGTACTCTCTAAAATCCCCTTGTTGCTCCTTCCCTTCTGAGCCCTCTACTGCGCCCGCCAAATACTTTACATAGACATATGAGGTATGTGCTTACTCGAGAGAAATTGGGCTACAACTATAAGTATACATTTTCTCCTTTTACCCCTTGTAAAAATTCAAAAATTGGGTCTACAAGAACATGCGAGTGTAAAAAATGAAGATTTTGAATTTTCTCCTTCACTTTGCTGCTTTTCCTGTGAAACACCTAAAGGGTTAAAACATTTACTGAATGTCATTTTGAATACTTTGGGGGGTGCAGTTTTTATAATGGGGTCATTTATGGGGTATTTCTAATATGAAGACCCTTCAAATCCACTTCAAACCTGAACTGGTCCCTGAAAAATTGCGAGTTTGAAAATTTTGTGAAAAATTGGAAAATTGCTGCTGAACTTTGAAGCCCTCTGGTGTCTTCCAAAAGTAAAAACTCGTCAATTTTATGATGCAAACATAAAGCAGACATATTGTATATGTGAATCCAAAAAAAAATTTTTTGGAATATCCATTTTCCTTACAAGCAGAGAGCTTCAAAGTTAGAAAAATGCAAAATTTTTTATTTTTTCATCAAATTTTGGAATTTTTCACCAAGAAAGGATGCAAGTTACCACAAAATTTTACCACTAAGTTAAAGTAGAATATGTCACAAAAAAACAATCTCGGAATCAGAATGATAACTAAAAGCATTCCAGAGTTATTAATGTTTAAAGTGACAGTGGTCAGATTTGCAAAAAAGGGCTTCGTCCTAGAGGTGAAAATGGGCTCCGTCCTTAAGGGGTTAATGATAGCACTACAATTTTGACAGGACAGACATGCAAAAGTTCCTGACTGTTTGGCTTTAATAAAAGTTTGTTTATCTACCTTTTTCTTTTTTAAATCTGCTGTAATAAGATGGTTAGCAATAGACTTATTTTTCCTGTATACAAACCTGGGGCGTTCTCTGAACAGACAACCATTTTTATCGTCTGCTTCTAGTAAACTCCAGTATTTGCACACAGTTTTTTTGATCATTTTTGAATGACAATTGTATGTGGAAAAGAAACTGATTCTATTGTTTTTAGAATTATTTTTATTTCTCTTTTTACTTCTTAAATCTTCTCTTGGTAATAAATCTACCTCCCTACACGCTTGGGCTAATTCTTTTTTATCATACCCTCTCTGTATACACTTTCAACAACAATTTCTTTATTTCTTTGATACTCATCCTCATTGCTGCAAATTCTTTTAGTACGTATAAGTTGCCCTTTCGGGATCCCCTTAAAGGGGTTCTCCGGTGCTTACACATCTTATCCCCTATCCAAAGGATAGGGGATAAGATGCCTGATCGCGGGAGTCCCACAGCTGGGGACGCCCGTGATCATGCACGCGGCACCCCATTTTTAATCAGTCCCGGGAGCGTGTTTGCTCCGGGTCTGATTACAGACGAATACCGGGCCGGCGGTGGTCGACACCAGCTATCTGGCCAGCAAGCCGGGCCCCATACAGGAGATCGCGGGGGGGGGGGGGGGCAGTGGTCGGACCCCCCCCCCCCCCCGCGATCTGAATCTTATCCCCTAAGGGGAGTAACATTATGCTGTGGGAGTGTTTTTCATTGGCTGGGACAGGGAGACTAGTCAGGTTTGAGGTAATGGAGCAAAGTATAGACATTTCCCTAGTAAAAAACTTGATCAAGAGTTCTCTGGACCATAGACTGGGCCAACGATTCACCTTCCACCAGGATAATGACCCTAACAACACGGCCATGACAGGGACAACTCTGGGAATGTTCTTGAGTGGCCCAGCCAGAGCCCTAATTGAACATCTCTGGAGAGACCTGAAAATGGCTTCCACTTACTGTCCCCATCCATCCAGACAGAGCTGGAGAAGAATGTTAGACAATCCCCAAATCTAGGCGTGCAAACCATGCGGCATCATACTCAAGATGACTGGAGGCTGCAATCAACTAAATACTGAGTAAAGGGTCTGAATACTTATGTGAATGCAATATTTTAGCTTTTTCCTTTTCAATGAATATGTCGAGATTTCCAACCTTCTGTTATCACCCTTCAATAAATTTGGTGAGATTTCTATCATTCTGTTATCACTACATCATTATGTTGTATTGAGTGCAGAATAATTATTTTTAGAGATGAGCGAATCGAATATGACGAATCCAAATTCATTACGAATTTCATAAAAAATTCAATTTGTGACGAATACGAATATTGACTTGATTCGTTTTACCGAATAGTGAAGCATATTGTCCTCTCATAAGTGTAACATATACACACTCAGCTGGTGTATAAGTATGTCAGGACGTGTACAGAGGAGTGGCAGAGGCCTAAATTCATCAGGCACAGGCAGAGGTCGCAGCGGACTAGGGGCAAGTGGCAGCAGGAGTCGCAGCAAGAGGCCTGAGCTCCCGGTATCAGCTAGCGGTCGTGTTTCGACCAGCAACCCATTTGCCATCATTGATTGGTTAACTCGGTCATTCACTTCATCACAAGTGACATCTGACACCCCCAGTCAACAGTCGGTGGGTTCCTCAGACACAACCCTGGCATGGCCCTGGAGCAGTCCCTGTCCTCCAATTGCCTCTGTCATATGTTGTTCCCTCCCCCACAGAAGTGTTGTATGCTGTGGGTTCAGCTCCAATATTTAGTGAGGACAATCTACTAAAGGAAAGTCAGCAGCTACTACCCAGCCAAGAAATGGAGGAGACATCCGCCACTTCCTCCACTAGGCGGACAAGTAGTGATGAGGAGAGTGGCGTGGGAGGTGGTGTTGCGAGTGTTCAGGCTCCTGAAACAGACACCTTTGAGGAACCTGAGGAGGACATTAGTGACGTGCAGAAACAACTCGATGATGATAAAGCCGATCGCACTTGGGCAAGGCAGCAGCTGAGCCAGAAAGGTGGTAGCATGGTTGGGAGTCAACATGGTGGCAGCAGTGGGAAGTCTGGAACCAAATTTGCCCGGGGTAGGCCACCTGCTTTGCGTCAGCCTACCTGCCCGTGAGTTAGTGGAACAGGGGTTCCTGGAGTCGGCAGCAATAGCAGTCAGTCAGTGCTGACTGTTGGGGGGAAAATCAGCTACTCAGCGGTGTGGCAGTTTTTCATCAAGCATCCGGAGGTTGTTAACCTGGCCACATGCAAGATGTGTCAGCAGAAGGTGAAGCGTGGCCAGGGTCCCAATGTTGGCACCACGGCTTCAACATATGCAGCGTCACCATAAAGCGGCCTGGGAGAACCATGGCTCCGATGCGGTGGCCGCTCCCTGTTTCAGCCAGCCAAGGCTCCACCACCTCAGCCGAAGGGAGCAGTCTGTCATACCCATTTTCTGTTGGTCCAGATGCTCTTGCTCCTCCTAATTCGAGTCAGTCATTCCGGCAGCACTCCATCAGCGAAGTGATGTCCAAAAGACAGAAGTATGCGCTTACTCATCCAGCGCCACAGAAGCTCAATGTTGCTGGTGCTGCCTTTCAGAGAACTGATGGCTTGTGCTGAGCCAAGGTGGAGAATCCCAGCCATCATTTCTTTGCGAAAAAGGCAGCACCAGCCCTGAACAATTATGTGGAACAGAAGGTGGGCCAGTCCTTAAAGGGGTATTCCAGGGAAAAAAAAATTTTTTATATCAACTGGCTACAGAAAGTTAAACAGATTTGTAAATGACTTCTATTAAAGAATCTTAATCCTTCCAATAATTATCAGCTGCTGAATTGAGTTGTTCTTTTCTGTCTGGCAACAGTGCTCTCTGCTGAAGTCTCTGCCCGTCTCGGGAACTGCACAGAGTAGAAGAGGTTTGCTATGGGGATTTGATTCTACTCTGGACAGTTCCCAAGACAGGTGTCATCAGAGAGCACTTAGACAGAAAAGAACAACTCCACTTCAGCAGCTCAGAAGTACTGAAAGGATCAAGATTTTTTAATAGAAGTAATTTACAAATCTGTTTAACTTTCTGGAGCCAGTTGATATATATATAAAAAAGTTTTTTCCTGGATAACCCCTTTAAGCCTGTCGGTGTGTACCAAAGTACAGCGCTGTGGAGTCATACATATACATATGTCCTTTATGGGCGACTGGGTGAATGTGGTTCCTGCACAGCCACACCAGCAACTTGGCCAGGTCACGCCGCTTTCGCCTCCACGCTCTCAGTCCGTTGGTCCTGTGACAGTGTCCGACTATGCCTCCTCATCCTCCACCGTGTCCCCAGCCTCCACTGCACGGGCAAGTCTCAATGCCCCTCCAGCATACCATGTCTGCAGGGCACAGCGATGTCATGCTGGTCTTCACCTGGTTTGCCTTGGCAAACGGGGTCACACAGGGGAGGAACTGCTAAAAGTGATTCATCAAGAAATCGAATCATGGCTTTCTCCTCGAAAACTGGAAATGGGAATCACGGTGACCGACAACGGGAAGAACATCTTGTCTGCACACGTGTTCAATCTGGTTGTCAAGCGGTTCCTGAAGTGTTCCCCAATCTGCAAGACATCTTAACAATGAGAAGGAAACTTTGCATGCACTTCAGCCACTCGTACACCCAAAGCACACCCTCCTTGAGCTGCAGCGTCAGAGCAGGATCCTCCAACATAGTCTGATATGAGCCGTTTCCACATGTTGGAATTCCACCCTCCATATGTTGGACCGAAAACAGAGAAAAGCCATCAACGATTTCTTCATGACCCAGGCGGATAGGGGTACTCCCCTATGTAACTTCGATATTAACCAGTGGCAGCTCATACGTGATATCTGCTGTTTGCTCAGGCCCTTTGAGGAAGCCACATTATTAGTCAGTCACTAGTGTTGCTCGCGAATATTCGCAATGCAAATTTTATTCGTGAATATCGCATATTCGCGAATTCGTGAATATTTGCAAATATAGCACTATATATTAGTAATTACGAATATTCGTTATTTTTTTTTTTCACAGTACACATCACAGTGATCATCTCTCTCTGCTTCCAGCTTGTGTGGTGTAAAGAAGGCTCTAATACAACTGTGTGAAACTGGCGTGCGAATTTGCGCATATGCGAAAATTTGCATAAGCTACTTTTCGCATATGCAAATTTTTTGCTTATGCTAATTTTCGTATATGCTAATTTCCGCATATGCAAAAATGAAATGTGAATATTACGAATATGCGAATTTAGCGAATATATGACGAATATTCATCCATATATTTGCGAAATATCGCGAATTTGAATATGGCCTATGCCGCTCAACACTATCAGTCACCAGGATTGCAGGATGAATGACATCATTCCACTGCTTCATTTCCTACAACAGATGGTGGAAACGATGGCTGGTCAGGGCACTGGAGACGTGGCGCCTGCATCTCACGGCCACATGAGCCCTGTGGGGGGCTGAACTGGAAGAGGTGGAGGGGGACAGTGGAGCACAGGTAATATGTAGTGAAATGGGTGGTTTTTATAGTCATCTGACAGGAGAGGAGGAGCAGGAGCAGCCAGAGGAACTACAGGGTGATGAGGAAGAGGAGACAGAGGACCCAGACACACCGTGGCAGTATGGAGTGGAGATGAAGGAAGGGAGTCCCTCCGAGTCACTTGACCACCGAATTATCACCATTCAGCAGCGGGATGACTTCTGGCTCTTCACCTTGTTGGACCCTCGCTACCGGCACAAAATGGGGGCCTTTTTTACACCCATTGAGAGGGAAGACAAACTGACCTACCACAGAGAAATCCTACGTAGTCAGTTGACCGATGTCTATCTGTGCCATCATCCATCCTCTCGCAGGTCTGACTCGGGGGGTGCTCTGCGCTCACGCTTCACAGCCATGGCTGCTGGGGAGGGGTGGGGTGGCAGGAACAGTACCAGCTCCATCAGCAGCAGCCTGAGTCTACAGTCACTGAGTAGCTTTCTTTACCCGCATAGTGAAGCAACTCATCTGCAGTAGGTAGACCTGGAGCAGGACCTGAACCAGCAGGTGGGAGCATACCTTGACATGACCCTGCCAACCCACATTAAAGATCTGCTGGACTTCTGGGAAGCCAAACTGGATTTGTGGCAGACTAGCAGAGTTTGCCCTGGAAAAGCTGTCCTGCCCGGCCAGTAGTGTGCCATCAGAGCGGGTGTTTAGTGCAGTGGGGGCCATAGCAACCCCAAGGAGAACTTGCCTGTCCACCAAAAATGTGGACAGACTGACCTTTGTGAAGATGAATCAGGCTTGGATCAGCCAGGATTTTCACCCACCAATGCCTGATTCATCAGTGTAGATCAACCAACGTGCCACACCAATACTTCACAAATATGGATACTGCAAAAAATTATTAAGGTGCCGCTCCCCTGTTACAGAAATTCCTCTGCAACAGACCACAAGTAAGTACTGAGGACATACATTAGCTAAAACTTCAGTTTTAATAATATTCTTAGGATAAAATATATGGAACCAAACATTTTTTGAAATCAAACAAAAGGAAAAGTGTGCAAAAAACACCATGTGCCACCTACACCAAGTATTGATGTGATGCAAAAACCTCTAAAAGTTGGAAGTGAACAAAGTATGGTCCATTGTAACAGGTGGGGGAAAAAATTACCCTGTAAGGCCCTACTCTCGCTTAAAGGGGTACTCTGCCCCTAGACATCTTATCCCCTATCCAAAGGATAGGGGATAAGATGTCAGATCGCCGCGGTCCCGCTGCTGGGGACCCCCGGGATCCCCGCTGTGGCACCGCGCTATCATTACAGCACAGAGCGAGTTCGCTCTGTGCGTAATGACGGGCGATACGGGGGACGGAGCAGCGTGATGTCATGGCTCCACCCCTCATGACATCACGGCCTGTCCCCTTAATGCAAGTCAATTGGAGGGGGCGTGACGACCGCCACGCCCCCTCCGATAGACTTGTATTGAAAGGGGCGGGCCGTGACGTCACGAGGGGCGGAGCCGTGACATAACGATGCTCTTGCCCCTGTACCGCCCATCATTACGTGCAGAGCGAACTCGCTCTGCGCAGTAATGATGGCGGGACCCCGGTGATCTGACATCTTATCCCCTATCCTTTGGATAGGGGATAAGATGTCTAGGGACGGAATACCCCTTTAATTCCCTTCTTAGCAAGTGTTACTCACCCTAAAAGGGCGGCCAAATACAAGAACCTCTCCCTATTTTTACCTACGAACCATGCTATTTCCCAGGGTTTTTAGGTGGAAATAGGGAGAGGTTCCTGTGTGGGGCCACCCTTTTTAGGGCAAGTAATACTTGCCAAGAAGGGAATTAATAGGTCGAGAGTAGGGCCTTAAGGGTCAGTTTTTACCCCCACCTTTTACAATGGACCATATGTTGTTTCCTTCCACCTTTTGGAGGCAAGTGTTACTCATCCTAAAAAGTGTGGCCCTACACAGGAATCTCTACCTATTTCCACCTAAAAACCTTGGGAAATAGCATGATTTTTAGGTGGCTATATGGTCTCCTCATGCTGCCACGACCTCCAGGCTGTGTCATTCATCCACTATATGGCCTCCTCATGCTGCTGCCACCTCCAAGCTGTGTCATTCTGCTGCTATCTGGTCTCCTTATGCTGCTGCCATCTCCATGCTGTGTCATTAAGCCACTATATGGTCTCCTCATGTTGCCGCCACCTCCAGGCTGTGTCATTCTGCTACTATCTGGTCTCCTCATGCTGCTGCCACCTCCAGGCTGTGTCATTCAGCCACTATATGGTCTCCTCAGGCTGCCACCAACTCCAGGCTGTGTCATTCTGCCACTATATGGCCTCCTCATGCTGCCGCCATGTTCAGGCTGTGTCATTCAGCCATTATATGGTCTCCACATCCTGCCACCACCTCAAGCCTGTGTCATTCTGCCACTATATGGTCTCCTAATGCTGCCACCACCTCCAGGCTGTGTCATTCAGCCACTATATGGTCTCCTTATGCTTGTGCCACCTCTAGGCTGTGTCATACAGCCACTATATAGTCTCCTCATGCTTCTGCCACCTCCAGGCTGGGTTATTCAGCCACTATATGGTTTCCTCATGCTGCCGCCACTTTCAGGCTGTGTCATTCAGCCACTATGTGGTCTCCTCATGCTGCCATCCCCTCCGTACTGTGTCATTCAGCCACTATATGGTCTCCTCATGCTGCCGCCACCTCCAGGCTGTCATGCTGCCGCTATGTGGTCTCCTCATTCTGCTGGCATATTAAATTAAAATTGTAATGTTCGTTATATATTTCATTATTCAATTTACATAAAAAAAAAATCTTTAATCTTTTCCCTTGTGAGGCCCTATGGTCTTGTCCGGCTGCTGCCACCTCTAGGCTCTGTCATTGTGCCACCATGTGATCTTATTATATTGATCTTGTAATAGTAATTATACACTATTGGAGCTGGAATTACCACGGCTGCTGCCAGTTTTAGGAAATATCCTGGTGTGGCGGCCCGCTGCTTTTTCAGCTGTATCCTGCACCCTGTTTTGGTTTCATGATGCAAAGAAATAAAAATATATCTGCCTTTGAAGAGTGGTGAGTGCTATCCATGTATTATCTTCATATATCCATGTGTATTGAAGCAATTTGTGCAATATTGGAGTGAGCACCACCTATCCCTTATCTCAGGCTCTCCAGCTTGATTGCTTATCCTTTATGTGTAGTGGAAGCCTTGCTAGGCTAAACATAGTGCAGTGCAAGACGGACTTTATCTTCCTACTTGTATATAGTTTTGCACTGGACTTTTTTATAGTCTAGAGCACGCACTTTCATTACACCACTATTTGAAGTGGTGTTGAATTGTGGAATTTCCTGCAATGGAAATGGATACCGCATTGGAAAATGCTGTAAATGAAATGAATGCTGAATCAACCATAGCAGCGGGGCAGCAGGACACCGGGACTTTCTTTACCCAATGCAACGAAGTAGAAACTTTGCATCTCATGAGCACCAAAAGCTTAGAAAATTAAATTCAGCAACTGGCTGAAAGGGAAATGCATCTTTACTGGACAATAGGTTCCTTGAAATCATACAAAGACAGCGGCCGGGTCCCTAGAGGACTGAGGAACTACAAAGAGTCATCTCAGTATTTGTATGACTCATAATTCTTAAAAAATGGGAACAGATTCATCTTAACTACTCTATGAATATGCTGCCTCTGATTTTGGCACACAATGAGGTTGAATACACAACAGTCACGGAATTGCTCGGACGGGCTAAAGTAGAACTCTGGACTCGAGTTTCTGACAAAGTTTACTTAAAAAATTGGAAAACAAACTCTTGAACCTACATTGCGAGATAAAAGATCAGAAGTGTGACAAATTTCTGAGAGATAAAGCGGACTTCGATACAGGAAAGATTTTTGTGAAACGACCAAATAATAAAAGAGTGAACATTAACAGCAATACCCATAACAGAAATGTTAGAAAATATAGGAATAAGAATAAAGACATGGAGAAAAAAGCTACAGACTTTTGGACTACCGAATCAGAGTCAAGTGGCTTTGAGAAAATCAATGCAAGTAAAAACGCAACAACAACAAAAAACGCAATGTGTGCACTAGTGGAAAGAACTACCCCTTTAGAGGGAAAACCAGATGGGGGTGCAAGAGCAAAAACAGACTCCAACAAAGGAGCAGTAGTGAAGAGGAAGAAAGTGTTGTGGCACCCACAGCAGGAGTAACAAGCACGCAGGAGGAGACTTTGATGTCCGCTAATGATTATAAATCTACAACCATAATTAATCTTACAGACGTGGTTCTTGATGAAGCAGCTAAATCAGTCTTGATGAAAGTCTTGAAAAAATTTCCCACGAAGGAATTCAACTACGTGGACTTTGAAATCGATTTATTTAAGGGCATACGTAATTTATATCTAAAGAGATATTTTGCCAGTAAAAAACATTGAACGGAACCCAGCAGAAGGTGAAATTCCAGCTACAATAAGCCCACTTGGATTCAGTCCGTTGATAAATCTAAGTGATGTAGATATAGACTGTTTATCCATGTTAGTTGAATTGCTCGGGGGAAATCTGTGTGATGAACATAATAAAGAAAATGTATCCAAAATATTTACAGATGGTTTAAAATCAACCTTCTATCCACAGTTAGTTCCAGGAAGTAATCTTGATCTGTTTTATCATAAGGTTCTAGAGGATATAAAAGCCCTGAAATATCCGACAGATAAACCTAATTTCACAGCAAAAGAAAACCGAGCATTGGAATGGTTAAAATCCCTAAAAGGAGTAGTTATTAAAAAAAAATCAGATAAAGGAGGTAATGTCGTTCTAATGACTGAACAATATTACCTCCAAGAAGTACAGCGGCAACTAGGAAATAAAACTAACTATGAAGCCTTGAAAAAGAATCCCATTCCAAAGTTGTCATCTAAACTCCAGTCCTTCCTCAGGCCGTATGTTGAAAAGGGTGTTATTTAACAAGCGACAGCAATAAAACTTCTCCCAACAAATCCCAGCTATCCGTGTTGGTACTTTGTGCCTAAAGTGTACAAGACGTAGGAGACCCTATATCCCAATATACAGATTGGTTACTGCGCATGTTGCTCAGAAAGATACCCTCTGTGGTGAGGGATACCAATGAACTCTTATCCATAGTGGATAGTATCAATTGGCATGAAGGCTGCATGTTAGCCTCACTAGATATCGAAAGCTTATTCACAAGCATTGTTCAATAAGTAGCTATTGATTGTGTATGTGAGCTCCTACGAAAAACGGGGAAAAGCCAATTGTTCATCGTATTCCTTTGTGAGATTCTGCTTCTGATCCTGTCAAACTATTTCTTTCAGTTTAACAGAACATGGTGATAAGGATGACCCTTATGAATATATATATATATATATATTTATATTTATGGTCAGGGCCTTTCAGTGCATATGGAACGTACGCCTACCTGACCTAACATACCATGATATAACTATAACACTACTTCCTATCCTGTGACAAGAATACCAGACATAACCTACCTTACCTAATCTGCAGCAGAGGTGTGCCCGGGCCGCCGTCGGGGGTACACCTTAAGGGGGCATACCCTGAATGAGTCTGAAGGAAGACTTGAAAAAGAGGGAGGGCTGATGGGTGGGACAGCGTGGCTTCCAACGTGCACCTGAGCCTGCACGTACTGGTATTTATACCACACAGGCCCCTCCCATAAACCCAGGTTGTCATTCAACCTTTAACTTAGGGTCAGGGCCTTTCAGTGCGTATGGAACGTACGCCTACCTGACCTAACATACTATGATATAACTATAACACTACTTCCTATCCTGTGACAAGAATACCAGACATAACCTACCTTACCTAGTCTGCGGCAGAAGTGTGCCCGGGCCACCGTCGGGGGTACACCTTAAGGGGGCAAAAACAGCATGCCTAGGGGAATGGTATATAATATGCCCTTGTGATACCAGAGGCTGAGTTGCTGACCCAGCCTTCAGGCCATGTTCCCAAACCCCTCAGCGAGTATCCAATAGTACTGCGGACATCCCTATAATGACACCTACCTCACCAGAAGCCATAGCTACCATCTGGACAGCACGTGCATATTCGCCACCTGAGCTTGTTGAATGGACTGACCAAACCACTCCCTATCGTACTGTACCTCATGACCCACTCTCAGTAAAACCTAGTATGCAGTTTCCAGGATTATGGGCCAACCCTGACAAACCGTAGGGAAACTGTGGAAAGAAACCCAAGTGTCATGATACACAGAACATTACAGACGTATACTGCCAATACAACGAACTATTCCCTAAATCAACGACCATAACTATGGGAGAAAACAACTAACTGAACCATGTTACCATGTGTGAATATGTCACCTGTAAATGATCACTTTAATACCGGTATAGCAGTCGTATCCTGCAAACGTGTCAGAATATACGACTATGCAGTGCATCCCACCTGAGAACGTGACAGGCATAACGGGTATACAGCTGCCTATGTGCAGTGCCGTTATTGCTCTGAAAACGTGTCAGCAACAATAACCAAGTAGTATATCCCACCTGAGAACGTGTCAGGCATGTCAGGTATATACTCCTCTATGTGTCCTGCTGCTATTGTTTAGGAAAACGTGTCCGAAACAATAGCCCGAATGATGTATTCCCCTGCAGACGTGGCAGGCAGACTGAGAATATCCACAACCTGTAAACGTGACATGATCCAAAATGGTTGATAATGCGCCTATGTGCATGATGCGTATGACCATTGCGTGTAAGATTCGTGAACTGTGATACCTTGAAAGTAAGCACTATGCCTAGCACGCAGTGTCATACCTGCATCAATGACGTAAGCGTGTGACTACCGTAATTTAAGATAGCTTTAAGTAGAAACCTATAACGGTGGTATGGTTACGTAACCTGACCTATTCCTAAACGTAGAATCAGGACTAAGGTAACCTGCTTAAAATAACGTACGTGCATGGAGACATTTACTGGGTACCCGAAACAAATGGGCAGATAAGCATTGCGTCATGCAAGTAGTAAAGTATACGTAGAATGCTCGAACTTACGTAGCGCATGTGCCGTTGTCAATGCTATGATAATAAGCGAAATGACGTAGGTACACATACCCATATTATGGCACAAATACTCAGTTCACCTGTAAATGATCACTTTAATACCGGTATGGCAGTCGTATCCTGCAAACGTGTCAGAACAAACGACTATGCAGTGCATCCCACCTGAGAACGGGACAGGCATAATGGGTATACAGCTGCCTATGTGTAGTGAAGTTATTGCTCTGAAAACGTGTCAGCAACAATAACCAAGTAGTATATCCCCCCTGAGAACGTGTCAGGCATGTCAGGTATATACTCCTCTATGTGTCCTGCTGCTATTGCTCAGGAAAACGTGTCCGAAACAATAGCCCAAATGATGTATTCCCCTGGAGACGTCGCAGGCAGGCTGAGAATATCCACAACCTGTAAACATGACATGATCCAAAATGGTTGATAATGCGCCTATGTGCATGATGCGTATGACCATTATGTGTAAGATTCGTGCACTTGGGATTACCTTGAAAATACCCAGTAACACATGTCTAAACACAATTACCATAGACACCTATGCTTACCACAGTGTGAAAACATGATCCAGTTATACTATAGCCCGATAAGCGTGTAATACCATATGGAAGCCTACGGGTGTGTGTGTAAGCTGTATGGAAATTGATCGCATTAATCGTATGGAACGCCACGTGTTATGCCGTACAGACACCTAAGCGTATAGAAACCTGAGCATATACCACGTATGGAACATAAGCGTGTTGTTCCATATGGTGAACAATAGTATGCCATGCCATATGGAAATATGAATCAAATATTGTAAGGAAACATCAACGTTTTAACCCATTTGGAAACCTAAGTATCACACCATCTGAAACATGATCGTGTTATCCCGTATGGAAACTAAGCGTGTAAACTGAATGGCACATACAAGTGTATATACTGTATGATAATTGCCAGCACACACACTGAATGGTAAAACACCAGCGCGCAACCCGTATGCCAACCACAGGCGGGCACACCGTATGAAAAATACAGACATGCACGCCGTACAGTAGACACCAGTGCGCACCCACGACAACCGCCAACATCCATACTGCATGGTAACCACCAGCGTGCCATCGCGCACACCGTACGGAAAATGCCATTGTGTATACCGTACAGAAAAGGCAATCATGCACACCGCACGGAAAATGCAATCATGCATACCGGACGGAAAATGCAATCGTGTATACCGTACCGACAATACCATCGCACATCCTGTACGGAAAACACGATCGTGCACGCCGCACAGAAAATACAAACGTATACACTATATAGAAAAGCAAGCGTGTATACTGTACTGGAAACCCAAGCGTGTATACCGTACTGGAAACACGAGAATGTATACTGTACTGGAAATACGAGCGTGTATACTGTACTGGAAATACGAGAATGTATACTGTACTGGAAATACGAGAATGTATACTGTATGAAAATATAAGCGTGTATACTGTACTGGAAATACAAGCGTGCATACTGTACTGGAAATACGAGCATGCACATTGTACTGGAACTACGAGCATGTACACTGTATGAAAGAGTAAGTGTGTATACTGTACGAAAATACAAGCGTGTGTACCGTATGAAACACCAGCGTGAATATTATATGAAAAACACGAGCGTGTATAATGTAAGAAAACCCAAGCTTGTAATCTATATGGAAAATGCAAGCATGCCTACCATACGGAAAATACAAGCGTGTACACTATATGAAAAATACAAGCACGTATACTGTGTGAATATACAATCGCATGTTCTGTATGCAAATACAATCACATGTTCTATATGAAAAACAAGCGGGTATTCTGTATGCAAATATAAGCATATATACTGTATGCAAAACAAGCGTGCATTCTACCTGGACGATACAAGCGCCTATACTGTAGGAAAGCATAGCGTGTATGCTGTACGAAAATCCAAGAGTGTTCCACTGTATACAAGCGTGTCATACTGTATAAAAATACACACGTGTGACCCTGTATGAAAAACCAAGCATGTCATATTGTATGAAAATACGAGCGTGTCATATTGTACGAAATACAAGCGTGTCATACTGTATGGAAATACAAGCGTGTCATACTGTATGGAAATGCAAGCGTGTCATATTGTATGGAAATACAAGCGTGTCAAACTGCATGAAAATACAAGCGTGTCATACTGCATGAAAATACAAGTGTGTAAAACTGTATGAAAATACAAGCGTGTCATACTGTATGAAAATACAAGCGTGTTCTATTGTATGAAAATACAAGCGTGTTCTATTGTATGAAAATACAAGCGTGTTTTATTGTATGAAAACACAAACATGTTATACTGTAAGGACAATGCGAGCGTGTATACTGTATGGAAAATATCTAAGCGTGTATACTGTATGGGAAATACAAGCGTGTATGCTGTATGGAAAATACAAGCGTGTATACTGTATGGAAAATACAAACGTATTCTACTCTATGGAGATACAAGCTTGTAATGCTGTATGAATATGCAAGCGTGTTCCACTGTATGAAAATACATGTGTTCTACAGAATGGAACATACCAGCGTGTAATCCTGTGTTGTAAATACTGGCGTGTATATTCCATGGCAAATACCAGCGTGAATAATGTATTATAAATGCCAGCGTGTATACTGTATGGTGAATGCAAGAGTGCATACTGTATGATAAATACAAGGTGAAAACCAGCGGGCATACTGCATGGGAAGACCAGCGTATACACTGTATGGTAAGAACCAGCGTGCATACTGTATGGCGGATACAAGCGTGTATACCGTATGATGAATACCAACGTGCATAATGTATGGTAAATACAAGCGTGCACACCGTACGGAAAATACAAGTATGCACACCGCACAGCAAACACAAGTGTGCACACCGTACAGTAAATACAAGCGTGCACACCTCACGGTAAACACAAGCGCGCATACTGCACAGTAAATACAAGCGTGTACACCGTGTGGTAAATTCAAGCGTGTACACCGTATGGTAAATGGAAGCTTGTATACTGTATGGTGAATAGAAGCGTGTATACTGTATGGTAAACAGATGCGTGTATACTGTATGGTGAATGCAAGCGTGCATACTGTATGATAAATACATGGTGAAAACCAGCGGGCATACTGCATGGGAAGACCAGCGTATACACTGTATGGTAAGAACCAGCGTGCATACTGTATGGCGGATACAAGCGTGCATACTGTATGATGAATACCAACGTGCATAATGTATGGTAAATACAAGCGTGCACACCGTACAGAAAATACAAGTATGCACACCGCACAGCAAACCCAAGTGTGCACACCGTACAGTAAATACAAGCGTGCACACCTCACGGTAAACACAAGCGCGCATACTGCACAGTAAATACAAGCGTGTACACCGTGTGGTAAATTCAAGCGTGTACACCGTATGGTAAATGGAAGCTTGTATACTGTATGGTGAATAGAAGCGTGTATACTGTATGGTAAACAGAAGCGTGTATACTGTATGGTGAATGCAAGCGTGCATACTGTATGATAAATACATGGTGAAAACCAGCGGGCATACTGCATGGGAAGACCAGCGTATACACTGTATGGTAAGAACCAGCGTGCATACTGTATGGCGGATACAAGCGTGTATACCGTATGATGAATACCAATGTGCATAATGTATGGTAAATACAAGCGTGCACACCGTACGGAAAATACAAGTATGCACACCGCACAGCAAACACAAGTGTGCACACCGTACAGTAAATACAAGCGTGCACACCTCACGGTAAACACAAGCGCGCATACTGCACAGTAAATACAAGCGTGTACACCGTGTGGTAAATTCAAGCGTGTACACCGTATGGTAAATGGAAGCTTGTATACTGTATGGTGAATAGAAGCGTGTATACTGTATGGTAAACAGAAGCGTGTATACTGTATGGTGAATGCAAGCGTGCATACTGTATGATAAATACATGGTGAAAACCAGCGGGCATACTGCATGGGAAGACCAGCGTATACACTGTATGGTAAGAACCAGCGTGCATACTGTATGGCGGATACAAGCGTGTATACCGTATGATGAGTACCAACGTGCATAATGTATGGTAAATACAAGCGTGCACACCGTACGGTAAATACAAGCGTGCACACCTCATGGTAAACACAAGCGCGCATACTGCACAGTAAATACAAGCGTGTACACCGTGTGGTAAATTCAAGCGTGTACACCGTATGGTAAATGGAAGCTTGTATACTGTATGGTGAATAGAAGCGTGTATACTGTATGGTAAACAGAAGCGTGTATACTGTATGGTGAATAGAAGCGTGTATACTGTATGGTAAATGGAAGCGTGTATACTGTATAGTGAATAGATGCGTGTATACTGTATGGTAAAAGAAAGTGTGTATACTGTATGGTGAATAGAAGCGTGTATACTGTATGGTAAATGGAAGCGTGTATACTGTATGGTGAATAGAAGCGTGTATACTGTATGGTAAACAGAAGCGTGTATACTGTATGGTGAACAGAAGCGTGTATACTGTATGGTAAATAGAAGTTTGTATACCGTATGGAAAACAGAAGCGTGTATACTGTATGGAAAATACAAGCCTATATACTGTAAAGTAAATGCAAATGTGTATACTGTATGGTAAATGCAACTGTGTATATTGTATGGAAAATACAAGCGTGCATACTGTATGGAAAATGCAAGTGTGTATACTGTATGGAAAATACAAGCGTGTATACTGTATGGGAAATACAAGTGTGTATACTATATGGTAAATGCAAGTGTGTACCGTATGGAAATTCAAGTGTATACTGAACGAAAATATATGCGTGTATACTGTATGGTAACATGTAACACAACCCAAGCGTGTCAAACTAACCAGAAACGTAAGGGTGTATTGTACGGAAACTTGTTTATGTCACTTTCAGCATATTAATCCGTTTGGGAAGCTAAGAGTGTTACCTTATGAATATTGAACGTGACCCTACAGAAAAATACAAAACAAATGAACAAATGCGTAGGATAATTGCGTGGAGTGATGCACGTAGGCCGAAAGAAGCAAGATAAAGAAGAGTTTGGAAGCAAGAGACAATAACATTTGAAGAAATATAGGCTGTGCAGAAGGACAGATACATCCGGAATTTTCTGGTAGAATAGGGAGAAAGCAACATAAGTGAACTATGGCCAAGAAAGAAATGAATGCTTAGTATACTAATATATGCAGACGCAATACTCAAATAACCAATCAAAATATAACATGATGATTTTAACGTGATAACTAACCTCCCCTTTTTGTCAAATGTAAAAACCAATGTACTTAGCCAGTATGCTGAGAAGGAGTTTTATACCAACATTTTGTCTGTTGTTTATTTCTTGTGTCGACACTCAGCAGTATACAGCGGCAGTCACCCACATTTTAAGGCCTAAACAGCAGCCAACCTTAACAATGGTATAGACAAAAAAGAGGCGTGGCTATGGGGATATGTATGTATGTCGCCGGTCTAGAACAGAGATTTATAATTTCTACAAATAACAGGTTTTTAAAATACATTAAAAAAAAAGACGTCAGGTTTGTGGACGATATTTTGATTGTGTGGACAGGATCAGAGGCAGAATTTACAGAATTTGTCAACTATTTTAACATCATCAATAATATGCTGCACATATAAAATTAGTCCAACTGAATTAGAGTTCTTAGATGTATTGGTTCGGGTGCAGGATGGAGTATTGCATGCGGTGGGCTACAGAAAGCCCACCGCCGGCAACTCCCTCCTGCACCATGCAGCATGTCAAATCAGCTGTCCCTTATAGTCAATTCCTAAGATTAAAAAGGATCAACTGCACACAGAGTAGCTTTGAAACGCAAGCCAATTACCTTTTTAAACGCTTACTAGTTCGAGGGTACCCGAAGAAGGTCCAACAGAGAGCCTACAACAAAGCAAACAGACAAGATAGAACACGTATGCTGAGGAAGTCCTCTTACACTAGTAAGAGCAGGAAAAAGAACGTAGAAGGTAACCATGTTTTTGTTTTGCATTTCAATATAGTCCTATGTCCTATAATATCAACAAAGCCACAATTGATATCTAGTACAGAAGGATCCTATATTGAGTCAATTCACTCAAAAAAAGCCCTTGATCGCGTTTAAACGTGTCCCCATTGTAGGGGACACAATTACCAGAAGTAGGTTCCTCACAGAAAAATACGACTGTAATGCAGCCCCTATAGGAAATTACAAATGTAGGGGATGTAATTGGTGTAAACATTTTTTATCAGGACAAAGTTATAATATAGGAGGGCTTGTTCATAAAAATCAAGGAGTTTATGTGCTGCTGAACTGACTTTGTTATTTACGCATTAACATGCGATTGTGGGCAGTATTATGTTGGTAGTACCACCCGCCCCATGCATGTGCGGTTCAGGGAACATGTCTACTCCCTGAAATCGGGAAAAGGCTCCCCAAGAGTTATGCAACATTTTAATGAAGTACATAGGGGAACCCAGCAGCCATGAAATTCTTTGGAATTGAACGCATCCCTTTCAGAGAAGGGAAATTATATGCACATGATCAGGATTGGGTCCTGAGTAACATATCACTTTTTTTCTTTTTTTTTTGCACGATGACAGGTACGCTTTAAACAAAAACCCCGACCCTCACAAATGACGGTAGTTAAGGGTTAAATTAACTATCCTACATTTTAAGTGGACATATAAGTAACATGTAACAAGTGTTATCGAAATATCTCCAGCCGTTTGGAAGTTATGCAGTAACATATATTTTCCATAGACTTGTATGGGACTTTAACCCCTTAACCTCTTAAGAACCCAGGACGTATGAGTACATCCTGGGTCCCGGTCCTGCGATATAACGCGGGGTCACACGGTGACCCCGCATCATATCGCTGCGGGCCCGGCGTCATAGTGAAGCCGGGACCCGCCTCTAATAGCGCGCGGCACTGATCGCTGTGCCGCGCGCTATTAACCCTTTAGCCACGCGCTCAAAGCTGAGCCGCGCGGCTAAAAACGAAAGTAAAATGTGCCGGTTAGCTCAGGGAGCTGTTCGGGATCGCCGCGGTATAATCGCGGCATCCCAAACAGCTGTAGCACAGGAGGAGGTCTTCTTACCTTCTCCTGTGCTGTCCGAGCGCCGAATGAATGCTTCAAGCCTGAGCAGGCATCCCGTGCAAACGCCCAGGGGGGTCATCATATTTCGGGTCATTACGGGTCTATGGTGACCCGGTGACCCGGAATATAAGTGGGATCTCGGTTGTCTAAGACACCCACGATCCCCCTGTAGCGATAGGAATGAGGTGGCAGGGGTGCCACCCCTCCTATCCCTGCTATTGTTGGATGTGAAAAAAATTTTTTTTCACTAAAATGCTGGTTTTCCCTCAAATTTTACATTTTTACAAGGGATAATAGAACAAAATGACCCCCAAAATGTGTAACCCCATCTCTTCTGAGTATGGAAATACCCCATGTTAGGACGTAAAATGCTTTGCGGGCAAACTACAACGCTCAGAGGTGAAGGAGTCACATTTAGCTTTTGAAAAGCAAAATTTGCTGAAATGGTTTTTGGGGGCATGTCCCATTTAGGAAGCCACTATGGTTCCAGGACAGCAAAAAAAAAAAAACCACATGGCATACTATTTTGGAAACTACACCCCTCAATGCACGTAACAAGGGGTCCAGTGAGCCTTAATACCCCACAGGTGTTTGACGACTTTTCGTGAAATTTGGATGTGTAAATTATTTTTTTTCCACTAAAATGCTAGTTTTCCCTCAAATTTAATATTTTTACAAGGGTAATAGGACAAAATGCCCCCCAAAATTTGAAACCCGATCTCTTCTGAGTATGGAAATGCCCCATGTGTGGACGTCAAGTGCTCTGCTGGCGCACTACAATGCTCAGAAGAGAAGGAGCGCCATTGAGCTTTTGGGGAAAAAAAATTTGGAATGGAAGTCAGGGGCTATGTGCATTTACAAAGCCCCCCGTGGTGCCAGAACAATGGACCCCCCCCACATGTGACCCTATTTTGGAAACTACACCCCTCACAGAATTTAATAAGGGGTGCAGTGAGTATTTACACCCCACTGGCATTTGACAGATCTTTGGAACAGTGGGCTGTGCAAATGAAAAATAAAGTTTTTCATTTTCACGGACCACTGTTCCAAAAATCTGTCAGACACCTGTGGGGCATAAATGCTCACTGTACCCCTTATTACATTCCGTGAGGGGTGTAGTTTCCAAAATGGGATCACATGTGGGTATTTATTTTTTTGCGTTTATGTCAGAACTAGAGATGAGCGAACTTACAGTAAATTCGATTTAAAAAAAAGTTTTTAAAAATTTTGGGGGGCATTTTCTCCTATTACCCCTTGTAAAAATTTAAAATATGGGGAAAAAACTGCATTTTAGTGAAAAATAAATTTAAATTCATTTTACACATCCAACTTTAACAAAAAGTCGTCAAACAACTGTGGGCTGTTAAGGCTCACTGGACCCCTTGTTACATGCCTTGAGGGGTGTAGTTTCCAAAATAGTATGCCATGTGTTTTTTTTTCTTTTTTTGCTGTTCTAGCACCATAGGGGCTTCCTAAATGTGACATGCCCCCCCAAAACCATTTCAGAAAAACTCACTCTCCAAAATCCCACTGTCACTCCTTGCCTTTTGAGCACTCTACTGCGCCCGCCGAACACTTGACATACACATATGAGGTGTTTTCTTACTCAAGAGAAATTGGGTTACACATTTTATGAAGATTTCTCTCCTTTTACCCCTTGTAAAAATTCAATAACTGGGTCTACAAGAACATGCAAGTGTAAAAAATGAAGATTTTGAATTTTCTCCTTCAATTTTCTGCTATTCCTGTGAAACACCTAAAGGGTTAACAAACCTTTTGAATGTCATTTTGAATACTTTGAGGGGTGCAGTTTTTATAATGGGGTCATTTGTGGGGTATTTCTAATAAGAAGGCCCTTCAAATCCACTTCAAAACAGAACTGGTCCCTGAAAAAGTTTGATTTTGAAAATGTTGCGAAAAATTTGAAAATTGCTGCTGAACTTTGAAGCCCTCTGATGTCTTCCAAAAGTAAAAACATGTAAACTTTATGATGGAAACATAAAGTAGACATATTGTATATGTGAATCAATATATCATTTATTTGGAATATTAATTTTCCTTATAAGCAGAGAGCTTCAAAAATGCTAAATTTTCTAATTTTTCATAAAATTTTTGAATTTTTCAACAAAAAATGATGAAAGTATCGACAAAATTTTACCACTAACATAAAGTAGAATATGTCACGAAAAAACAATCTCGGAATCAGAATGAAAGGTAAAAGCATCCCAGAGTTATTAATGTTTAAAGTGACAGTGGTCAGATGTGCAAAAAATGGCCGTGTCCTACAGTGAAAACTGGCTGGGTCCTTAAGGGGTTAAACAAAAACCTCCGACCCTGGCAAATGGGTGTGAGTAAGCAGGGGCGGACTGACCCGCCGGTCCATTTGGCCGTGGTCCGAAGGCCCGGCCAGGTAAAGGGCCTGCTGCAGCTGCGGAGGATTAAGGACACTTGTCCTGGATCCCCAGTCAGACAAAGGCAACATTCAGGTGATGTCTTTCTTGATATAAATATTCATGCGCTGCTCCTGCTCTGCCTATGCTTAGCAGAGACAGACAACAGTGCAGGGCTGAAGGGTACCTGATTGTTGGCTCCGCCCCCAGAAAAGGAAGAGGATGGGGCT
Organism: Hyla sarda; assembly: GCF_029499605.1. Lineage (NCBI taxonomy): Eukaryota > Metazoa > Chordata > Amphibia > Anura > Hylidae > Hyla > Hyla sarda. Next base: position 173,629,829 of record NC_079196.1, on the reverse strand, counting down.
GAGAGCTGACAGGCCTCCCGGGAACACAGAGCAGCCTCTACATGTGAGAGTGAGTGATTACCCTGTGTGCTGCCTCTGATCAGCAGTATAACCATGGGCTGGGTGTATAGTAGCAGCCCAGTGGGGTCACTTTCCATCTTCCAGTGTCCACAGGTCACTAGTGATGAGCGGCATAGGCCGTATTCGAATTTGCGATATTTCGCGTATATATGGACGAATATCCGTCATATATTTGCGACATTTGCATATTCATTATATTCGTATTTTCACATATGCGAAAATATATTCGCATATTCGCGAATATTGAGCCCTCCCTTCTTTAAAGGAGTACTCCGGTGCACACTTTTTTCATGTTAACTCGTCCGGGCTGCAAAATAAAAGAAAACGCACTTTATCTTACCTGCCAACGAGCCCCCGGAGCTCCGGTACAGGTGTTTGGTCCCCGGGCTGTATTCTTCTTACTTCCGGTTAGCCCGGCACGTCACACGGAGCTTCAGCCTATCACTCAGCAGCACAGTGGATGGGAGACCACCACGGGTTCGAGTCCCGGGGTGGGACAGAGTTTTACAGTGTTGTGGATTAACTTTACTTTCCTGGAAACGCTGCTGAGTTGCCCATAGCAACCAACCAGATTGCTTTTTTCATTTTTCACAAGACCTCTGCAAAATGAAAGAAGTGATCTGATTGGTTGCTATGGGCAACTCAGAAACTTTTCCTGGAAACGTTTCTGAGTTGCCCATTGCAACCAGATTGCTTCCTTCATTTTTCAGTGGCCTTTTCAAAAATGAAAGAAGCAATCTGATTGGTTGCTATGGGAAACTGCACAACTCTTCCTCTACACTGGTTTTGATCAATCTCCCCCATAGAGGGAGATTTATCAAAACCTGTCCAAAGGAAAAGTTTCTGAGTTGCCCATAGCAACCAATCAGATCGCTTCTTTCATTTTTCACAAGGCCTCTGCAAAATTAAGAAAGCGATCTGATTGGTTGCTATGGGCAACTCAGAAACTTTTCCTCTGGACAGGTTTTGATAAATCTCCCTCTATGGGGCATGTCAAGGTATGCCACCACCTGCTGGTTCAGGTCCTGCTCCAGGTCTACCAGCAGCTGATGAGCTGCTTCACTATGTGGGTAAAGAAAGCTACTCATCAGCGACTGTAGTCTCAGGCTGCTGCTGAGGGAGCTGGTACTGCTCCTGCCACCCCACCCCTCCCCAGCAGCCATGGCAGTAGAAGGTGAGCGCAGGGGGCCCCCGATTCAGACCTGCGAGAGGATGGACGATGGCGCAGATAGGCATCGGCCAACTGACTACATAGGATGCCTCTGTAGTAGGTCAGTTTTTTCTCCCTCTCAGTGGGTGTAAAAAAGGCCCCTATTTTGTGGCGATAGCGAAGGTCCAATAAGGTGGAGAACCAGAAGTCATCCCGCTGCCGAATGGTGACAATTCGGCTGTCACTACGCAAGCAAGTGAGCATGCATCGTACCATTTGTGAAAGTGACTCGGAGAGACTCCCTGCCTCCATCTCCACTGCATGCTGCCACAGTGTGTCTGGAGCCTCTGTCTCACCTTCCTCATAACCCTCTAGCTCCTCTGGCTGGTTCTGCTCCTCCTCTCCTGTCAGATGACTAGAAATACCGCCCATTGGCGAAACCTAAACTGTGCTCCACTGTGCCTCTCGCCCTCCTCCTCCTCCAGTTCAGCCCCCACAGGGCTCATGTGGCCGTGAGATGTAGGCGCCACGTCTCCAGTGCCCTGATCAGCCATCGTTTCCAACACGTGTTGTAAGAAATGAAGCAGTGGAATGATGTCATTCAACCCATAATCCTGGAGACTTACTAATAATGTGGCTTCCTCAAAGGGCCTAAGCAAACGGCAGGTGTCACGTATGAGCTGCCACTGGTTCACATTGAAGTTACACAGGGGAGGACCCCTTTCCGCTTGGATCACCAAGAAATCGATGATGGCTTTTCTATGTTCGTACAGTCGGTCCAACATATGGAGGGTGGAATTCCAGCGTGTGGCAACGTCACAAATCAGACTATGTTGGGGGATACCGTTCTGATACTGCAGCTCAAGGAGGGTGTGCTTTGCGGTGTACGAGTGGCTGAAGTACATCCCATTGTTAGGATGTCTTGCAAATGGGGGGAACACTTTAGGAACCGCTTCACAACCAGATTGAATATGTGTGCCATGCAGGGAGCATGGCTCAGCCTTCCCAGTCGCAACGCAGACAAGATGTTCTTCCCGTTGTCAGTCACCATGGCTCCCATTTCCAGTTTTCGTGGAGTAAGCCATGCTCCGATTTCTTTACGAATGACTTTTAGCAGTTCCTCCCCTGTGTGACTCAGCTCGCCAAGGCAAACCATGTGAAGAACGGCGTGACACCGCCGTGCCCTGCACATATGGTATGCTGAAGGGGCACTGAGACTTGTTGAGACTTGTCAGGGCAGTGGAGGCTGAGGACACGGTGGATGAGGAGGCAGAGACGCACACTGTCACAGGATCAACGGCCTGAGAGCATGGAGGAGGCAGCGGCATGACCTGTCCAAGTTGGTGTTTTGGCTGTGCAGGAACCACATTCACCCAGTGAGCTGTAAAGGACATGTATTGTCCCTGACCATAGTTACAGCTCCAGATGCAGGGACGTGCACACATAGGCTTCAAAGGGGGCTCTAGCCCCTGCCCTTTTTTGCATCTGCCCCTTTAATGCCCTTTTTTTTATTTTTATTTTTAATAAACATCTACAGCACTGCCCAAGTCAGGGCAGCGCAACCTCCACAGGTTGTCAGCAGAAATCTTGATTCACATAACATAATTACCAACCCCGACAAGCCCCCTCCTTCTCTTTCCCCTCCCCCTCCGGTCTGCTCGCTCTCTATCTCAAGTCCGGCCGTACCTGAACTATCCCAAGGCCTCCGGGAGTCCTCTTCCTCTTAATTAGCCAGATCCTTACATTAGAGCGCAGGGGCTGCCTGGGGCTAGGTCACGTGACCCCCCGCAGCATTACAGCAGAGGAGTCTGCATTCCTGAAGTGTCTCTGGTGATCTCCTCTGCCCTCTGCCCTGCCTGCCACGGTAATAGTTTTAATTTAGTGATTTTTTGTGTGTGTAACTTTCAGTATGCAAAGGAACAAAACACTACAACAATTGTAGTGCCTTGTCCCTTTGCATATTGGGGGTGGTTGTGCTTTGTCATTATACATGCTGGGGATTGTAGTGCCTTGTCCCTTTGCATATTGCGGGTTGTAGTGCTTTGCTGGGGATTGTAGTGCTTTGTCACTTTACATGCTGGGGGTTGTAGTGCTTTGTCACTTTACATATTGAAGTTTGTAGTACAGACTCTAATATGCAAAAGGTTAAAGGTAAAAGGTTACAACCCCCAGCATGTAAAGTGACAATGCATTACAACCCCCAGCATGTAAAGTGACAATGCACTACAACTCCCAGCATGTAAAGCTACAGTGCATTACAAGCTCATAACCTCCAGCACACAAAACAAGAAGGCACTACACAGTCTGTAGTGCCTTCTTGCCTTGTGTGCTGGAGGTTGTGAGCTTGTAATGCACTGTAGTTTTACATACTGGGAGTTATAGTGCATTGTTGCGCCAAATACTAGAGGTGGTAATACAAAATAGTAAATAAAATATTTTAAAAAAAAGTGTTAATAAAAGTGAATAAGCCCCTTCCCTAAAAAAAGTTTATATCACCCCCACTTTTCCCATTTTTCAAATTAAATAATGTAATACAAAATAAACAACAAAAAAAAACATGTGGTATCGCCACGTGAGGAAATGTCCAAGCTATTGAAATATAATATTAAACCGCACAGTCAATAGCATAAAAGTAAAAATAAAATCTCAAGTCCAGAATTGCAAATTTTTGATAACTTTGTGTATGAGAAAAAAAATGTATAAACAGTGAATAAAAATTCCAATAAAAAACTACGTATCACGGCATAAAAATGAGCCATCATACGGATAAGTAAACATTAACAGAAAAAAGGAGCGTTTTTCATTTTTTGCACTTTTGTATTTTCCTCCTCATTTTCTAAAAATCTTAACGGTTTTCCACCAACAGACCTATATGAGAACTTTTATGTGCTACCAATAGTACTTTGTATTGACATCAGTCATTTCACCACAAAATCTACAAAAATTATTTGTAGGACAAATTTGAAGAAAAAAACGGCATTTCATTATTTTTTTTTGCGGCTTCCGTTTCTACACAGTGCACTTTTTGGTAAAAATTACACCTTTTGTCTATTCTGTAGGTTCATACGTTTACAAGGATACCCAATTTATGTAGGTTTTATTTTATTATATAAATGTAAAGAAGACTGATTGCACTCCACTGCCGTAGACAAAAAACGTTTTATTTATCCAACAAAGTGCAAGGTGCTCAATACAGACAAGGACATGGCTCGAACGAAGGGGTGACAGCCAATGCACGTGCGCATAGGCATGCTTCCTCAGACCCTCATTTTATTATATTACTTTAAAAAGTTATAACTACATGCACCAAAACTAGTATGTTTAAAATTGTCATCTTCTGACTCCTATTATGCATGCGGCGTTACCATGTATGTTTATGTTTATTTTTGTTTACATACTATTTTTTTTATGGAAAAAGGGGGGGGTGATTCTAATTTTTATTAGGGAAGGGGTTAAATCACATTTATTAACTTAATTTTTTTAAACTATTTTTACACCATTTTTTAGTCCCCATAGGGAATTATTACATGCAATATTCTGATTGTATACACTGTTCAATGCTATGCCATAGCATAACATTGATCAGTGTTATCTGCGCTCTGCTGCTCCAGCCTGCTGAGCCGGCATGGAACAGCAGATCGCTGATCGGACGAAGATGGCTGCAGGTAGGGACCCTCATATACAGGGAGAGAGCCTGCTGTCCTAATGCAGCTGCAGCAGACATTTGGAGGTATCATTCATGACTGTGTAACCTGTCAAATGTGAAGTAATAGTATTACAGTTTTCAGTCTGTATTTGAAATTCAACTTATATAGTCCATTTTTATTATCGCATACATATAGTTTTTGAACACCTAGAGGATGCTACTAGACTTTGAAGTGGGATCTGGAGCTGAATTTGCTTCAGTGCCGGTAAGTAATGGCTGTTATCAGCAGCCAGAACACAGTTAATGCCAGACCTCCGTGATCACAGCAATATCCGGCACTAACACTTTACATGCTGTGATCAAACTTGATTGCGGCATCTAAAAGTGCAAACTACTGGTGCCAGTGGGTTTTAGGGGGGCTGATCGGGACCTACGTGGGGTGATGCAGGGTCCTATTTAGCTGACATGACAACGGAGGCCCCTACCTCAGGAATTGTGTTGTGTTATAGGGGAACTCTGATACAGAACATCTTATCCCCTATCCACAGAGTCCGACCGCTGGGACCCCCCTCCCCCACTCTCTCCTTCCCAGCCCCCCGGCTGTTCTCATGTTTTGAATGATCTAAGCACCATGCATGGATTACTGTCGACCACTGCGCGAAGAGGTGGCCGACATGTCCCTCTATGTATCTTTATGGGGGAGCCAGAGATACATGGAGGGGCCAGAGATACATGTGTTTGCCACTGCTTTCTGCAGTGGTTGACAGGAATCCATGCACGGTGCTTAGATCGCTCCATACATGAGAAGAGCCGGGGTGCTGGGCAGGAGATAGAAGGGGTCCCAGCGGTCGGATCCCCTGTAATCAGATACTTATCCCCTATCCTGTGAGTTTGAGAGAGTAAGATGTTCTGTACTAGAGTTCCCCTTAAACATATGTAAGGCTTTTACTAACATTTTTTTTTATAGTGAAAAGTGCCCTTTATTTTATTTGAGCCCCTGCCCTCCAAAATGTCTGTGCACGTCCCTGTCCAGACGTCAGTGTTGCTGTGCACTTTGGTACACACCGACAGGTTCATGGACTGGCCCACCTTCTCTTCCACAAAATTGTCCAGGACTGGTACTGCCTTCTTCGCAAAGAAATGATGACTTGGCACTTTCCACCTCGGCTCGACACAAGCCATCAATTCTCTGAAAGGTGCAAAGTCCACCACTTGAAAAGGGAAGGGTTGCAGCACCAGCAACTTGGACAGGAGCACATTCATCTTCTGCGCTGTTGGATGAGTGGGCGCATACTGTTGTCTCTTGGACACTCCTGCTGCCACTCGACTCTAGTCTGCTGCGACCTCTGCCTGATGAATTTAGGCCTCTGCCACTCCTCTATGCACGTCCTGGCACTTCTCTGCCTGACATACTTAGTGCGTATATGAGGGGAGTACAATATGGTTCACTATGCTTAAAACTGTATTTGTCTAGAACAGAAGCAGGTGTGTACTTTCGGCTGTCCTTTCACAGTATCTAGGACCTTGATAGATTAACAGCTACAAAATAGTACACTACTTAGATGAAGGTATGTGGTATGCACTTATGAGGGCAGAACAATGTGCTACAGTACACTTAAAAAAGTATCTGAATAAAAACACCAGCCGGTGAGTATTTTAAATGGACTTTCACAGTATCTAGGCCCTTGACAGATTAACAGGTACAAAATAGTACACCACTTAGATATAGGTATGTGGTATGCACTTATGAGGGCAGAATAATTGCTACAGTACACTTAAAAATTTATTTTAGCAAAACACCAGCAGGTGATTACTTTTGTCTGGACTTTCGCAGTATCTAGGCCCTTGACAGATTAATAGATACAAAATAGTACACCACTTAGATGTAGGTACATGATATGCACTTATGAGGGCTGAAAAATGCACTACAGTACGCTTAAAAAACGTATTTTCACACAACACCAGCAGTACACAACAGTGCTGCAGCACACTGTCACTGTGTACTAAATACAAAATTGCACTCTTTTACAGACTATTAGGAATGTACTGCTGGGTATGTATTATACCGTCTACAGACTAGTATAACCAGCAAACCATTTGTGGGGGAACAAAGAGGGCAGAAAAATGCGCTACAGTATGTTTAAAACACGTATTGGAGTAAAGCACCAGCCGGTGATTACTTTTGGCTGTCCTTTCACAGTATGTAGGCCCTTGACAGATTAAGGGGTACAAAATAGTACACTACTTAGATGGTACGTGGTATGCCCTTATGAGGGCAGAAAAATTCGCTACTTTACTCTTCAAAAATTATTTGAGTAAAACACCAGCCGGTGATTACTTTTTGCTGTCCACAGTATGTAGGCCCTACTTAGATGTTGTATGTGGTATGCCCTTACGAGGACAGAAAAATGCGCTACAGAATGCTTAAAAAACGTATTGGAGTAAAACACAAGCCGGTGATTACTTTTGGCTGTCCTGTCACAGTATGTAGGCCCTTTACAGATTATTAGGTACAAAATAGTACCCCACTTAGATGTAGGTATGTGATATGCACTTATGAGGGCAGAAAATGCGCTACAGTATGCTAAAAAAAAAACCAGTAGTACACAACAGTGCTGCAGCACACAGTCACTGTGTACTAAACCCAAAATTGCAAAAAGACTCTCTCTCAAATACTATTAGGAATGGACTGCTGGGTATGGATTATACAGTCTACAGACTAGTATAACCAGCAGACCAGTTGTTGTGGAACAAAGACGCAGATTTGCCCTAAAACATTATTTCTCCCTACTTTGAAAACATTTCTGCAGCTGATGCAACACACAGCTCTCTGCCCCTCTCTGTAATACATTGCTGTTCACAGTGACTGAGGGGTTAATTGCTGCAGTAAGAATTCATTTCTGTGAACAATCGCTGTGCTCTGTGTCCAACAGAAGGCTGAGGTGACTAAGAGGAGAAACACTGCTGCAAAAAGCTTTTTCTGTGTAACACACACACAGCGATGTCCGTCCTATCTCTCTGCAGTGTAATAAATGAGGGGTGACTGGCTGCTGATGCATCCTGCATGTGATTCAGGGTCATCCTGGCCACCCGCCTACCCAGTGTTCCTTGCCCCATGTCCTGACATGTGGATCCAGCATTTTAGATGCCCTGGAGCCTGGACTGCACTAAATGGAGTTTAGTGAAGTGATTTGCACGATAGAATCGTGGCGATATTCGCATTCGTTGCAAATCGAGATTTTCATGAAATTCGTAACAAATTTGGGTTCATCAGCTTTGATTCGCTCATCAATCTGTTAAAATTTTACTAGTTAATTTGTTTTCCCTTAGTCTGTCAGCAGCACAATGATGGGGTGAATTTCCACCCCTGTGAGCTGCAGGACCTAGGAATTTTTAATAATAAACTCAAAACACATGCCCCACAGGGCATAAAACACCCCTCAGAGAGAGGCACTGTGAGTTCTATATAGCAAGAAAAATGTATTACATAAAAAGGGTGGGAACCTTGAGCTGCTGACAGACTAAGGGAAAACAAATTAACTACTTAAATTTTAACTTCCCTGTCCTCTGCTCAGCAGCACAATGATGGGGATTTACAACGCATAACAAAGGGCGAGATTTACATGTTAGTAGAATCTATAACAGATCTGACAAAAGAAAAATTATCAGAGGATACATTATCTAACTTATAATGTTTAAAAAAAAGTTAAAGGAGTGCTCCAAGAGGCACTCTGGCAGATATGAACAAAAGGTATTGAGCCTCACTCAGCTCTATGAGTAGATAAGGCTCTGGTTGAGTGTGCTGTAAACTCAGGAGGCACCAAATTGGCCACATGGTAAGCATCCTGGATGATTGGTTCTGTCAATGTAGATCTGGAGAGCTCTAACAAGATCTAGATAATTCAGATGGTTTTCTTCTCCAGCCGAAGAATCCGTAATATACCTAAGTAATCAGATTAACTGATTACGGTTAGCAAAGGATGGGACCTTAGGAGAAAAATTAGGTAAGTACCTTAAGAATACTCTATCTGACAAAAAAAAAACTGTGTAAGGCTCAGATGAAGCAAAGGCCTGGAGCTCTCCAACTCTTTTTGCTGTTGTAATTGCCAAAAGAAAAGACACTTTCATGGAAAGATATTTTAAGTCCACTTCCTGTAGAGGCTCAAAGAGGGGAAAACAAAGAAGTTTGAGGACTAGGCTTAGATCCCACGTAGAAAGAGGCTAGACAATTGACTTCAAGAATCTGGAACCATCTTTGTCCTAGAAATGCAGACATCGCAGAAATCTGTACTTTAAAAGTATTAGGAGATAGTCCTTTGTCAAAGCCATCCTGCACACCAACTGAGTAAGATATTTCTGACTCTGGCATATGATTTATTGGTAGCTTCACTCCTAGAGTGAGATAGTGTATTTAATATGCGGTCTGAGAACCCTTGGCTTTTAGTATGGACCTATCAAACTTCAAGCCATCAGTTTGAAAGATGTCAGGTTGTGGCAGAGGTGAGTTCCCTGGGACACAAGGCTCTGCCTCAGAGGGAGTTTCCAGAACACACCTCTACTCATCATCATGAGCTGAGAGAATCAGGATCTCTTGGGCCAAAACGGGATTACCGCTATCACAGAGGCCTGATCCTGTTTGACTTTCATTAATACCCTCGGTATCATTGAAGTCGGCGGAAAGATGTAGGCTAGATTGAAGTTCCATGGGATAAACATTGTATCCACTGCCCACGGCTGATCCTGTAAGTAAAGGGAGCAAAAGGGAATTAGTTTGGTGTTGTATTTGGTCGCCATCAAATCGATCTCTGGAAGTCCCCAGCGGTGACAAAGCTGCTGAAAAATCTCTGGACATAGAGACCACTCCCCCGGAACTGTGAGCTGTCTGCTCAGGTGATCTGCCAAAGTGTTCTGAACCCCTCTGGTATGGACAGATGATAACCTCATTATCCTGGATTCAGACCAGTTGAAGATCTTTCCCACTTCCTGAAGAAGTAAACTGGATCTGGTACCTACCTGTTTGCTTATATAGAACACTGAGGCCATGTTGTCCGACTTGATCCGGACTGCCTTCCTCAAGAGGAGAGGTTCGAAATGCTTCAGAGCATAAAATATGGCTCTCAACACTTTGGTGTTGGAGGAAAGAGCCAGTTCCTCTGGACTCCAGTCCCCAGAAATCGTGACATCCAACATGTGGGTGCATCAATCTGCAGTAACAATTGTCCAGGTTGTATCGATAAGAGGGATCCCATCTCGTATTTTGGCCCACCAACGGAGAGATTGTCTGGTGTTGGATGAGAGAATGTGTAGAGAGTTCAAGTCCGAAAGTGACCAGTTCCAAAGGCACAGGATTTCCAACTGAAGGGGCCTTAGATGTCACAGGGCCCAATGCATAGCTTCTGCAGCAGCGGACAGAAGACCCAGGGTCCTGAGAGAGACCTTGCGAGGTGTTCTAAGGAAGCGGTATCCTCTTAGAGTTGAGTTGATGATGAAGCCTAGAAATTGCTTGGTTGTTGTTGGGGTCAAATCTGATTTCTCCCAGTTGACCAACCAAACCAAGCTCTGGAGTAATTCTCGAGTTAGTCTGACATGGTCCAGAAGTATCGACTCTGAGCTGGCTATTAACAGCCAGTTGTCCAGATATGGGATAACTCTTATCCCTGACAATCTGAGAACCGCCATCATGGAGGACACCACTTTGGTGAACACAAAGGGAGCTGATGTGATCCCGAATGGAAGGACTTTGAACTGAAGATGAAAGAAAATCCCTCGGATTCTCACTGCAATTCTCAGAAATTTCCGATGTTCTGGATGGATAGGGATGTGAAAGTATACGTCTTTCAGATCTAGAGATGCCATAAACTCTCCCTTGGAAAGTAAAGGCTTGATTGATTTTCTGGTTTCCATCTTGAACTTTCTTTTAAGAAAGTGGCGGTTCAGATACCTTAAGTCAATTATAAGGCGATGTTTCCCTGAAGGCTTGGGTACAAGGAAAACCGGAAAGTATACGCCCTTGCCTTCTTCTAATGGGGGAACAGGCTTCAGCATGGTCAAAGAAATTAGCTCTAGAATCAAGCTTTCTAACAAAACCTGCTTTGGTTCCTGCAAAATGGTGGACACAGGAAATAACCGTTCTCTATTATTTGGAGAATCCAAGGATCTTTTATCCTCTGTGCCCATGCAGGAAAAAACAAAGATAGTCGGCCGCCGACTGGAGTATGGACCCCATCAAAAGCTCTGCTTTAGCTTGATTCCCTCTTCTGGAGGTCTTTAGACCCTCTGCCACAACTGGAGTACCGCTTCTGTCTATTTCTCCTACTTGGAGGGGAGCTCCTCCGAGTATATCTTCTAGAGGAGGACGGAGTTAGCGGTAAGGATTTACCCTTTCTATCAGAAAGCTCTTCCATAAGAGAGTCCAGTTCAGGGCCAAAAAGCTTGCCTGGTATATACTTAATATTGCAAAGCTGGAATTTAGAGGAGCTGTCACCCAGCCAGGGTCACAGCTAAAGTCCCCTTCTGCCCACTGTAGATAGGGCCATGGTCTTAGCGCCAAATTTTATCTGCTGTGAAGAGTCGTCACATAGGAAATCCACTGCCAAATTGATTTTTCCAAAGGAATACAGAAAATCTTCTCATCCACTTCCTCAAAGACAAGGCCACATTACTGGAAGCAATGGCTACTGAGCTGTGACTAGAGCCAGAAATATAGGTTCTCTTAAGAACCACCTCCATCCAACGATCCATAAGATCACAGAGATTAGAGCCATCTTCTGAAGGAATGATGGTATGTCTAGACATTTTGGCGTTTGCCATATCTACCCTAGGTGGATTGGCCCAAGGTCTGGACTGAGACTCTTCAATGGGAAACATAATTTTATATCTTTTAGAAGTAACTGGAGCTTTTTCTGGTCTCTTACACTCCGCCGACATTAGTGTGGAGAGTATGTCATCCATCTGAAAGGCTCTTAGCGCTTTAGATGTGGAAGGAGCATCAGGCTTAGGACTTGGCTGGCTCTCAGCCTGGCCTGCACAAATCTGATCAACTTCTGAGATTTTTCCTGAGGAAAATAATATCTGGAGACATCCACCACCTCTTCATCTTCAGAGGAACGGGAACAGGGATCTTTCTCATCACAACTATCCACCTCCATAGGAGCAGGGGAGGGATGACTGTAGCGTGAGCACTTCTTAGGAGAATCTTTAAGATCCTTAATGGATCCCATGACAAAATCTTTGACCTAGACATGCATGTCCCTAATTTTGGGTTCATCCAAAGAAGGCAGAGGAGATTGTGGGCGACATGCTCCACAAGTGGTGAAGTCGCTGTCTTCAGGAAGAGGAATATTGCACTTTCCTACAAGAGAGATTTCGGGTCTTTTCCAAAGACTTCCGTGGAGTCCCACTGGATTCTCTGGAGGACATCTAAGAGAAAAACATTTTCAATAATAATTTTTTTTTTTTTTAAAGGAAGGGGGGGGGGGAACATACACCATGAAGCAGAAAGAGCACATGCTTAAATAGCAAGGCAATGCACAGAAAGGTACAGAAAGGCAAACCCTGTAGCTGCAGGCTCAAAGAGACAGAGTGAAGGGAAAACCAGTCTTAAATAGGGAGGTTAAATCCCACCAACAGGAAGTTAGTGGAAACTTCCAAGAAAACAATAAAAACAAATAATAGAAAGTAAGGCAAGCATACTAGATTAACAAAAGTCACACAAGCAAGGAATAAAAGAGAAAAATATTAATATAAAAAGGAATTTGAAATGATCTGATCACATGATCTCAACCCCCCCGCCCCCAAAAGGGGACCCTCCAGCACCCAGGTCCTGCTTCACAGGACAGAAAAAACTCACAGTGCCTCTCTATGAGGGGTGTTTTATGCCCTGTAGGGCATGTGTTTTGAGTTTATTATTAAAAATTCCTAGGTCCTGCAGCTCACAGGGGCGGAGATTCACCCCATCATTGTGATGCTGAGCAGACGACAGGGAAATATAGATTATTCCAATAATAAAAGTTTATGTCATTTCTCCAGAATGTGCCGTAACTGCTGAATAGGCTTGGGTCCCACATGCCATCAATGTCTATGATGGGAAAATCCCTTCCAATATAAAATTATGTACTATAGTGTACTTTCCTATCTGGCCACAAAGTGTGGGGAAGTGACCTGGAATTCGATCACACTCTACTAACTATATATATATATATATATATATATATATATATATATATATATACACTGTATATTAGAGAAAATAATGTGTCTTTCCTACTTCTGTTGTATTCTGCAATTTCCTGTCCCGCGTGCTGTTTATTTCTGTGTTTGTAGAGATATTGGATGACCGGATATATAGCATTTACAAAGGGAAAATAAATCACCTCTGCGATAGCTTGGAGCGGTTATTTGAACAAAACAAGCACAACTTCTATATTTCTCATTACTGATATCTAGTTTGGGTTGTAAACTTTTACTTCACATTGTTTAATATATTTATGGTGGATCACATCACACTATGCTGCCTCATATAAAGAGGGCAGCATAATATGGGGAGAGGTGAGCATCCTTATTATCCAAAATGGTGCAAAGATATATTTTATTTGTTTTCCTTAATTTAATAATTTATATAGCACATACATATTCTGCAGTACTGTACAGAGATTACCACAATGGACCTGTTCGGGCTCACAACCCAACATTTGGATGTTCTTGGAGCGAAACCCGCACATACACAGGGAATACATGCAAATTCCATGCAGATGTTTCCCTGGTTGGATTTGAACCCAGGAACCCAGCATTACAAGGCAATAGTACTAACCACTGAGCTACCATGCTGTTCCAAGAATCTAAAAGGAGTAATAAAAAAAAGGACATCAGCTATATTTGTATTCACATTGACTGAGGGATGGCTGCTATATATCTGCATTCATACAATGCCTATCAATCACTTTTAGAATGACAGGGGCAATAAACGTATAACAATTATACTAATAATGATAAGTGGAGGTTAGCTGAAACAGTTAACCTAATTTTTGGGCGGGGTCAGAGTACTATTTCAGGCAGAGGCCCTGGACACAGGGTCTCTGCTGCTGTTTTGTCACAGCTAGGTGATCAAATCACTTCCGGTAGTGGTCAGGTAAGAGCGCAGACTACCATGGCTTCTATTCCTTTACTTGTCAGCTTTGTTTTCGCTTACCAGGCCTGGGCTGCGGCATGGCAGGCGGTCATGGGGTCCGGTTATGTGCACAAGCACTCGCTGCTTGTCACACCGCTGTTCTGGCAGCTCGGACGCATTCTGTGAACGGCCTCGGCAGGCACCGGTCTTGTGTCAGGTCATGTGCGCATCTCAGTGTTATGGTCGGTATTATGGTTACGGGTTCCGGCGGGCAAGCGCGGTGATTGGTTTGGCGCCCCAGTTCAGTTCTTGTTGCGGGATGTGGGCTCAGCTTGTCACTTCTTCTTCTGGTTGTTCGCACACAGTCAGCGGTGTCTCATATTGTAAAATATATAGGTTGTTCTACCTGCAGCTCTAATGTCACCTTCTCTGTGTATCTTAAATTGCTTCAGTCTATATAGTATTGTCGCTAGTGATGTCGCGAACATAACATTTTCTTCAATGGGCAGGCGAATTTTAAAACCCACAGGGACTCTTTCTGGCAACAATAGTGATTTAAAAGTTGTTTCAAGGGGACTAACACCTGGACTGTGGCGTGCCGGAGTGGGATACATGGCAAAACTCCGATGGAAAATTACATAGTTGATGCAGACTGCTGCTGCTGCAGGCTGCTGTATATCTGGTTCCTGGTTCTATGCATCTGGCCAGGCAAAAAAGGTTAGTGGTTAGGTCCCGCATCACATGAGAAACCTTGGCGTGGTGTGCGGGCTCAGGTATGTCCTTCATATAAGGATATACTGGCTAATGTCTAATTTTTACATCAGTTTTGAGGATTAGCTAATATCATTGTATATATTTACCACAGGATTGAAACCCCACTTTTGTCCATAGGTGCGGGTACAATCCCATTGTATGAGTGCGCAATTGCACTTGGGGTTGAGCACCTGTTATCACCTTGAGACTATGTTGTTTTGTTTTTTATAGTTGATGCAGAGTCTGGTTTTAAGGGCATAAATCACCTAACATTCCTAAATGGTTTGGCATAACATGCTTTAGCCCCCTTTAGGCATCACATAGTTCTAGCCCCCCTTTAGACAGCACATAAGATTCCCCCATATTAGGCAGTACATAGTTAGAGCCCCCCTTGAGGCAGCACATAGTGGGATTTGAACCCAAGGCCCCAGCGCTGCAAGGCAGCAGTGCTAACCTCTGAGCCACCATGCTACCCTTAGCATACATTTAATATCCACGGTTGCTAAAATGGACCGAGATGTCAGCAGAGAGTACCAGAAAAATTAGGCATGTACACATGCCTGAAAAATTTGGTATTGTTGCAGCCACTTCTGTAGCAGCGGCCAGAAAAATCTCAGCATCATAACAAGTGCAGCAGCAGAGGCCAGAAAAATTAGGCATGTACACATGGATGAAAAATTTGGTATTGTCGCAGCCGCATCTGTAGCAGCAGCCAGAAAAATTGCAGCACCAGAAAAATTGCAGCAGCAGAGGCCAGAAAAATTAGGCATGTACACCTGGCTGGAAAATTTGGTATTGTCGCAGCTGTAGCAGCGGACATAAAAATTTCAGCACCATAACAAGTGCAGAAGCAGAGGCCAGAAAAATTAGGCATGTACACATGGATGAAAAATTGGGTATTGTCACAGCCACAGCTGTGGCAGCGGCCAGAAATATTGCAGCACCATAACAAGTGCAGCAGCAGGGGCCCGAAAAATTGGGCATGTACACCTGGCTGGAAAATTTGGTATTGTCGCAGCACTGAAGTAGCAGCCAGAAAAATTTCTGTTTGTTTCGCCAGGTAGAAAGTGCCCTAAAACATTGCGGCTTGAACCCTGGTTGGTGGCGGATAAGTCACGCAAGTCATCCGGCATTCAGAGTTCAAATACAGCAGCGTGTGGACCATTTTTAGCCCAAGGCAGCTCATCTGATCAGGCCTTGTTCAGTCCCTTCGGGATCCATCCCTCATTCATCTTAAGAAAGGTGAGGTAATCCAGACATTTTTGACCAAGGCGACTCCTCTTCTCAGTGACGATACCTCCTGCTGCACTGAAGGTCCTTTCTGACAGGACACTTGAAGCGGGACAGGCCAGAAGTTTGAGCGCAAATTGGGATAGCTCAGGCCACAGGTCAAGCCGGCACACCCAGTAGTCAAGGGGTTCATCGCTCCTCAGAGTGTCGATATCTGCGGTTAAGGCCAGGTAGTTTGCTACCTGTCGGTCAAGTCGTTCTCTGATGGTGGACCCCGAAGGGCTGTGGCGATGCGTAGGACTTAAAAAGCTCCTCATGTCCTCCATCAACAGCATGTCTGTACAGCATCCTGTCCTTGCCGGCATGTTCGTGGGAGGAGGAGGATTACTTTCACCTCTTCCCCTGTTAGATCCCTGTTGTTCTGTGAAATGACCCTTATACGCTGTGTACAGTATACTTCTTAATTTATTTTGGACCTGCTGAATCCTTTCCGCCTTGCTGTAATGCGGTAACATGTCAGGCACATTATGTTTATACCGGGGGTCTAGTAGCGTGGACACCCAGTACAGGCCGTTCTCCTTCATCTTTTTATACGAGGGTCCCTCAACAGGCACGACAGCATGAAAGACCCCATTTGCACAAGGACGGATGCCGAGCTACTCATGTCCCGTTCCTCGTCCTCAGTAATGTCAGGGAAGGTATCATCTTCTTTCCCCCAGCCACGTACAACACCACGGGAACCAGATAGGTGACAAGGAGCACCCTGGGATGCCTGCTGTGGTTGGTCTTCCTCCTCCTCTTCAAAGCCACATTCCTCCTCTGACTCCTCTTCCTCACAATCCTCTTCCAGCGTTGCCGCAGGTCCAGCAAGCGATGCTGATAAGGCTGCTTCTGGTGGTGATGGTGTCCACAACTCTTCCTCTTCACGCTCATCTACTGCCTGATCCAGCACTCTTTTCGCAGGGCATGCTCCAGGAAGAAAACAAATGGTATGATATCGCTGATGGTGCCTTCAGTGCGACTGACCAGGTTTGTCACCTCTTCAAAAGGACGCATGAGCCTACAGGCATTGCGCATGAGCCTCCAGTAACGTGGCAAAAAAATTCCCAGCTCCGCAGATGATGTCCTAGCACCCCGGTCATACAAATATTCGTTGACGGCTTTTTCTTGTTGGAGCAGGCGGTCAAACATTAGGAGTGTTGAATTCCAACGTGTTGGGCTGTCGCAAATCAAGCGCCTCACTGGCATGTTGTTTCGCCGCTGGATATCTGACAAGTGCGCCTTGGCCGTGTATGAACGCCTGAAATGGCCACACACCTTTTCCTGGACTGCTTCAGGACATCCTGTAAGCCTGGGTACTTGAGCACAAAGTGTTGTCCAATCAGATTACACACATGTGCCATGCATGGCACATGTGTCAACTTGCCCAACCTCAATGCCGCCACCAAATTTATTCTTTTGTCACAAACCACCTTGCCGATCTCCAGTTGGTGCGGAGTCAGCCACTGGTCCACCTGTGCGTTCAGGGCCGACAGGAGCGCTGGTGCAGTGTAACTCTCCGCTTTGAGGCAAGTCAACCCCAAGATGGCGTGACACTGCCTTATCCGGGATGTGGAATAGCACCTGGGGAGCTGGGGGGTGCCGGTGATGTGGAGAAAGATGCAGCAGTGGAAGAGGACTCGGGCGAGGATGTTATGGAAGAGGATGGAGTAGGAGGAGTAGAGGAGGTGGCAGCAGGCCTGCCTGCAAGTCCTGGCGTGTCACCAACTCCTCTGCAGAGCCACGCATTCCATGCTTAGTAGCCGTCACCAGGTTTACCCAATGGGCAGTGTAGGTGATATACCTGCCCTGACCATGCTTTGCAGACGAGGTATCAGTGGTCAGATGGACCTTTGCCCCTACACTGTGTGCCAGACATGCCATAATTTCCTTTTGCACAATGGAGTAAAGATTGGGGATTGCCTTTTGTGCAAAAAAATTTTGGACGGGGACCTTCCACTGCGGTGTCTCAATGGCTACAAATTTTTTAAAGGCCTCAGACTCCACCAGCTTGTATGGTAAAAGCTGGCGGGCTAGCAGTTCCGACAAGCAAGCTGTCAGACGCCGGGCTAGGGGGTGACTTTGAGACATTGTCAAGGAGATGTTTGAGCGCAAGAAGACAGACACCTGACTGTGGGCAGATGAGCAGGAACTGCTCAAGGCGAAAGGCGGATGGTTGAGAGGGGGCAAGGAGGGCAGCAGTGGTTGACCTGGCTGAAGATGCTGGACCAGGAGGAGGATGGCGGCTTTGACTTTGTGTGCTGCTTGTACTGACGTGTTGATCCCATAGGCGTTTGTGATGTGACATTGTGTGCCTTCGCAAAGCAGTTGTGCCTAGGTGGGTGTTGGACTTCCCACGACTCAGTTTCTTCTGGCACAGGTTGCAAACGCCTCGCTGTTGTCAGAGGCAGACACACAAAAAAAATGCCACACTGCTGAGCTCTGCGATGACGGCATTCTGGTGGTGGCAACAGCATGCGTTGATTGGTGTCCCGTCTGGCTGACCCTGGTTGCCGATGCATGCTGTCTGACTGTGCCACCAGCTCCTTGCGACGATCTCCCCCTGCTTCCAACTCGTCTCCTCCTCCTCTCTGTCTCCCCATCTGAACTTTCCCCTCCTTCTTCTCTTCTAGCGGGCACCCACGTGGCACAACATCATCATCACACCGTACGTCCATGTGTGTAATGCTGCCTGACTGAGACATATCCCTGTTAACTACATCCTCTGGCAATAATGGTTGCGCATCACTCATGTCTTCGAAATGATGTGTAAATAACTCCTCTGACGGATCAAGTAAAGCTGCTGTGGTGCTAGTGTTGGCGGCAGGCGGGCAGGTGGTAGCATGAGAGGTGCCCAAAGCTAAGCTAGAGGAGGAGAAGGATGGTGCGTCAAGGTTCCGAGCGGAAGCTGTAGTAGATTGGGTGTCTTGTGATAGCCAGTCAACTAAGTTCTCAGAACTTTGGGGGTTCAGGGTACGTGGCCTCTGAACACTGGCCATTCTAGGGCCAAAGGGAATCCCAGCTCCACGACGGCCCCTGCGGGGTAGCCTTCCTCTGCCTGTCATTTTTTTGGTTAAATTTGCACAAGTGTCACACCAAATGTGAATTGCACTAGGGTGACACAATTTGCCCTGCAGGCAAAAAAACGGGTAACTTTGACGTGAACTGACAGTGACGACTGGTTTTATTTAACAGCCAAAAAAGGTTTTTATTTTTTTTATTTGCACAACTGACACACCTAATGTGATTTGCACTAATGTGACAATGAGCAAAAAAGCTTGCCAGCGGAGTTCCCCTTTTAAGCAGTGGTCCCCAACCAGGGTGCCTCCAGCTGTTGCAAAACACACGGACTGATATCTTTCAGCCCATTGAATACAGTAGTAGTTAGTTGCTTGAAGGAACTTAAGTTTGATTCTGGAGTACCCCTTTTAACCAGCGGTTCCCTCCTAACCAGGGTGTCTCCAGCTGTTGCATGACACATGGACTGATATATTTCAGCCCTAAAAAAGGGCTTTTTTGGGTGCTGTCCTTAAAGCAGATGTTACACTAGTGCTTTAGGAGTAAACTGGACCCTGAATACACCCCCTAGCAGCAACCTAGCTATCGCTTTCCCTATAAAGCAGGAGCAGCTTCTCTGACCCTCCACTTCCTAAGACTGCAGCGTGCTGAATGAAGGTAAAATGGCGTCCGTGCAAGAGGTAGGAGAGTCTGTAAGGGAGGGACTGCTGCTGACTGGCTGTAATGTGTCTGCTGACTCTGACTCACAGGGTCAAAGTTTACTGCAATGTTAAAGTATAGGGGGCGGATCGAACTTCACATATGTTCGGCAATGCGAATGCGAACATGCTAAATTCGCCGGGAACTGTTTGCCGGTGAACAAGTCGCGACATCTCTAATTGTCGCACTCCACTATTGTATATGGTCATGTGGGGGGGGGGGGTTTGAGGTTTGGGGCGTTGATTGTCCGGTATTCTATTCACAATCAATTATGCTCACGCACGCATTCACTTTTTTATTGGTTCTTTAAATTCTAGCAGGTGTTAGCATCAGGCGACACATTAGGGTCACAGTCACGGTGAGACAGGTCACGATGGTCACGTTTTTTCGCATTATTGTCACCCTGCTTGTTCGGTTCTTCTGGTAGTTCTATGTATACCTTGCTAATATTGCATATATATTACTGTCACGATTCGGCAGGCGGGAGGTGGATCCTCTGTGTCAGAGAGGGATTGGCGTGGACCGTGTCAGTGGACCGGTTCTAAGTTACTACTGGTTTTCACCAGAGCCCGCCGCAAAGCGGGATGGTCTTGCAGCGGCGGTAGCAACCAGGTCGTATCCACCGGCAATGGCTCAACCTCTCTGACTGCTGAGATAGGCGTGGTACAAGGGATAAGGCAAGAGCAAGATCGGACGTAACAGAAGGTCGGGGCAGGCGGCAAGGTTCGTAGTCTATAGAAATAGCAGGAGGTCAGGAACACAGTATGGGTAAACAAAGTAGTAGCTTTCTCAAGGCACTAAGGCAACAAGATCCGGCAAGGAAGTGCAGGGGAAGTGAGGTAATATAGCCAGGGAGCAGGTGGAAGCTAATTAGGCTGATTGGGCCAGGCACCAATCATTGGTGCACTGGCCCTTTAAATCTAGAGAGCGGAGCTGCGCGCGCCAGAACATGACAGCCGGGGACCGGGACAGGTGAGTGACTTGGGATGCGATTCGCGAGCGGGCGCGTCCCGCTATGCGAATCGCATCCCCGCCGGCAATGTCAGTGCAGCGCTCCCGGTCAGCGGGTCTGACCGGGGCGCTGAAGGGAGAGAAACGCCGCGAGCGCTTCGGGGAGGAGCAGGGACCCGGAGCGCTCGGCGTAACAGTACCCCCCCCCCTTAGGTCTCCCCCTCTTTTTGTCGGGATGTCGCTCCACATGGGACGAGGACATTGGGAGCGATTGTAGAGTCTCCTTCTGGGGGACAGTGAAGTCCTGGGTATGCCCTTGAACGGCAGACATTTCAGAAGGAGTGGGAATGGGGAGGGGGGGCAGAGGGTGAGGCTTGGCACGGGGAAGAGTGTTACCAGGACGGGGGCTATGAGGAGGCACGGCACAGTCCTGATAAGCCTTGGGGAGACCGGGCACAGGAGGAGACACTGAGGCCCGACAGACGGGGCTGGGACCAGACGTGAGGCATTTCTTGCGGCAAGCAGGACCCCAATTCTTGATCTCCCCGGTGGTCCAGTCCAGGGAGGGAGAATGAAGCTGGAGCCATGGCAGACCGAGGAGGACTTCAGAGGTGCAGTTGGGCAGGACCAAAAATTCAATTTTCTCGTGATGCAGTCCAATGTTCATAAGCAGGGGCTCCGTGCGGTAACGCACAGTGCAGTGCAACTTCACTCCGTTGACCGAAGAAATGTAAAGAGGCTTGACGAGACGGGTCACCGGGATGCAGTACCTATCAAGCAAAGAGGCCAGAATAAAATTTCCAGAAGAACCAGAGTCCATGATGGCCACGGCTGAGAAGGAGGAGTTGGCAGAAGGAGAAATCCGCACGGGCACAGTGAGACATGGAGAAGCAGAGTTCGTACCAAGAGACGCCAGACCCACGTGAGCAGGGTGCGAGCGTGCGTTTTCCAGACGTGGAGGACGGATAGGGCAATCCACCAAGAAATGTTCGGTACTAGCGCAGTACAGACATAGATTTTTATCCCTACGGCGAGACCTCTCTTCAAGGGTCAGGCGAGACCGATCCACTTGCATAGCCTCCTCGGCGGGAGGCACAGGGGTAGATTGCAAAGGATACCGTGAGAGAGGTGCCCAGGGATTAAGGTCTTTTTCCTGGCGGAGCTCCTGGTGTCTCTCAGAAAAACGCATGTCAATGCGGGTGGCCAAATGGATAAGTTCATGCAGGTTTGCAGGAATTTCTCGTGTGGCCAGCACATCCTTGATGTTACTGGATAGGCCTTTTTTAAAGGTCGCGCAGAGAGCCTCGTTATTCCAGGATAATTCAGAGGCGAGGGTACGAAATTGGATGGCGTATTCACCTACAGGAGAACTACCCTGGACCAGGTTTAACAAGGCAGTTTCGGCAGAAGAGGCTCGGGCTGGTTCCTCGAAAACACTGCGAACCTCAGAGAAGAAGGACTGTACAGTGGCGGTGACAGGATCATCGCAGTCCCAGAGTGGTGTGGCCCAAGACAAAGCCTTCCCAGACAGGAGACTAACCACGAAAGACACCTTCGACCGTTCAGTAGGAAATTGGTCCAACAACATCTCCAAATGTAGGGAAAATGTGACAGGAAACCACGGCAGAGTCTAGAGGCCCCATCAAATTTGTCCGGCAGGGACAAGTGGAGGTTAGGAGCGGCCGCTCGCTGTGGAGGAGGTGCAGGAGCCTGGCGGAGGAGATGGTTGTTGCTGTTGCAGCTGCTGTAGCTGTGACTGAAGTTGCTGTAGCTGTGGCTGAAGTTGCTGTAGCTGTGACTGAAGTTGCTGTGTCATGGTGGTCAAGTACGACAGCTGGTGATCTTGTTGGGCGATCTGTCGGGATTGCTGGGCGACCAGCGTGGATATGTCAGCGATACTTGGCAGCGGCACGTCAGCGGGATCCATGGCCCGATCTACTGTCACGATTCGGCAGGCGGGAGGGTGATCCTCTGTGTCAGAGAGGGATTGGCGTGGACCGTGTCAGTGGACCGGTTCTAAGTTGCTACTGGTTTTCACCAGAGCCCGCCGCAAAGCGGGATGGTCTTGCAGTGGCGGTAGCAACCAGGTCATATCTACCGGCAACGGGTCAACCTCTCTGACTGCTGAGATAGGCGTGGTACAAGGGATAAGGCAAGAGCAAGGTCGGACGTAGCAGAAGGTCGGGGCAGGCGGCAAGGTTCGTAGTCTATAGAAATAGCAGGAGGTCAGGAACACAGTATGGGTAAACACAGTAGTAGCTTTCTCAAGGCACTAAGGCAACAAGATCCGGCAAGGAAGTGCAGGGGAAGTGAGGTAATATAGCCAGGGAGCAGGTGGAAGCTAATTAGGCTGATTGGGCCAGGCACCAATCATTGGTGCACTGGCCCTTTAAATCTCAGAGAGCTGGCGCGCGCGCGCCTTAGAGAGCGGAGCCGCGCGCGCCAGAACATGACAGCCGTGGACCGGGACAGGTGAGTGACTTGGGATGCGATTCGCGAGCGGGCGCGTCCCGCTATGCGAATCGCATCCCCGCCGGCAATGTCAGTGCAGCGCTCCCGGTCAGTGGGTCTAAACGAGGCGCTGCAGGGAGAGAAACGCCGCGAGCGCTTCGGGGAGGAGCAGGGACCCGAAGCGCTCGGCGTAACAATTACATCATTTCAGATCCGTTGACGAGCCCCTTAACCTCCATTCTGTCTTTGTAAACATTTTTTACTCGTTGTTGGTTCATTCGTACGTATTCCCGCAATACTTATTTAGGATGCTACCGGCATTAATATTTTTTTCCCCTCCGTTAGTTTACGGGGTTCAATTGCTGTTCCGTTTTTTTTTTTATAGGGTAGTACTTGCCATCTGTCTTCACTTACGTCCAGTC
This sequence comes from Hyla sarda, assembly GCF_029499605.1. Lineage (NCBI taxonomy): Eukaryota > Metazoa > Chordata > Amphibia > Anura > Hylidae > Hyla > Hyla sarda. Next base: position 173,606,304 of record NC_079196.1, on the reverse strand, counting down.
CTTCCGGAGTCAGTCCCTAAGGTAGTTACCAATTGTCTTTTACTTTACTCTTAAGTTTGGCTTGAAGGGTTAGATGGTGGTTTCTTAATTCTATACTGTTATTTTATTATAGTTTCTTCAGTCCTAGCCTGTCTGTAAGTATCATCCTACTACAGGCTGATTATAGTCCTATCTGTTTTCTGCTACTTCCAGGGGATAGGGCAATCACTAGTCACTCTTCAGGTTCTTACGCTTTCAGAGTCAATCCTCGAGTCCTCATGTGCCTATCAATTTTATTTCAGGGAGTTTCATAGTTATGAGGGATGGGGGAGTTGCCAGTAGAGGTGGAATGCCCATGTCAATCCCTGCACCTTGTAGTCTGGCTTACGTAGTTCACTTGTCTTGTCATTAAGCACCTCTAGAGGCAGATTGCTTGTCAATCCACGCGCCTCATGTTTGTCTTCTACCGTGGTAATGTGGGGAACAGGTTAGCAGCGTGCCCCTGACGTTTTTTCATTGCATTGTTTTAGGTGATGTCTCATATCTCGGAAAGTTTGGAATGGGCGGCTGCCCCCCCCCCCCCCACCCCTCGCCTGCCAGGTCTTCTCTGGGAAGTGTCCAGTCACTCAGGACCTGGACTGTAGCAAAGATCATAGCTGAACTGCGTCACCGGGGTATCCCTTTCCCTGCCACGGCCAGAAAAGCTGAATTGTACAGGATTTTGTGTTCCCAAGGGACCCCGGGTTCTCAAGTTCAGGCTGACCGAGAATCAGTCCCGCTGGTCCAGATCCATACCATTCTAAATTTGCTTTCTACTTAAGTGCAGGACATGCAAAATAGATTGGCTGCTCTCGAGGCTCATCCAAGTCCAGCGGCTCCCGTGGCTAACCCAGAGTCCACGGGGTCTCCTATGCCAGGAGTCTCTACGAAGGTGGCTGGCACATCACATTCGGTGTCCGCCTTAGTGCCCATACCTTCCTCCATGTCTGCTGCTCCCGCAGGACCTTCGGTCCCTTCAGGATCAGGAGCTACGGCTATAGTTACTGCCTCCTCTCCTGGGGTCGCTACTCCAGGTACATCGTCTTCGACAGTCAGTCTCATCCCCACACACTTCATCCCGGAGGCCATCAGGAAAGATATACTCGAGGGGAAGGACATTAACTTTGCATCCCTCCTGGTGGCCTCGCAGGATGTACTGAATAACAAGACTTTTGCTTGTGGCGAAGTCTCAGTTGTGGTGAAAGCTTGGGATCCTCGGCTCAATAGGAAGCTAAATATCCCCGAATTTGTGCTAGCTTTTGGACTTTATAGAGATATGGTTTGTGCTACTAACTCCGGCAGGAGAATAGAGTTGGATCAACACCCACACATGCTAGTGGATCTTGGGTATAAGTACGGGGGATTCGCTTTTATGATTACCATCGATCATTCTCAGCTAAAGCTGCAGCTACCCTTTTTCAGTTCACAGGTTGCAAATTGAGCTATTCTGGACACTGAGCTTTTCTGTAGGCATTTTGCCGATCTTTGGGCTCCACTGTGCGCCGTGTGCCAGTCTTCTACCCATGCCACAAACTAGTGCCCTAACACTGTCACTACACAGTGACCTAACACTAGCACTAAAAATGTAGCAGACAATAATAAAAATGTAGTGTGTGTGAATTTTTTTTTCTAGTGTGTGTGTGTGTGTGTGTGTGTGTGTGTGTTTTTGTTCAGGCCTGTGGAGTCGGAGTCGGGGAGTCGGACTAAATTTTGGGTACCTATAGTCGGAGTCGGCAAACAATGCACTGACTCCGACTCTTACTAAATTTAGATTGGAATATAAAAAAAAAGCAATTTTAAATGTTCCTATTCACAAAAAGTTATAATTAATGACTAATAAAGACCAATGCATGCAATGCCTCACGTAACCGCAAAACGAACACGTTAAGTGACCATGAAGAAGCATGCTTTTCATGTGCTTCACTATATGGCACGCAATGCACAATTAGGAGCGGCAATACTTATACTTTCCATAGTGTTGTCTTCTGCTGTTACAGGGAACCCATGCTTAACCTAGCCTCTCACTGATAAGGGATTAAGTAAATATGTTTTTTGCAGGACTAGAGACACTTGTATAAATGAAGGGAATGGAGGATCAATAGTTCAAGACTGAAGCTGTAAACCATTGGAAAAACCGCTGCCATTCAGCTAAGGCTATAAAACCTTGTAAACTCTGATTGTTAGCTTAAAGGGGTACTCCGCCCCTAGACATCTTATCCCCTATCCAAAGGATAGGGGATAAGATGTCAGATCGCCGGGGTTCTGCTGCCGGGGACCCCTGGGATCGCCGCTGCGGCACCGCGCTATCATTACTGCACAGACCGAGTTCGCTCTGCGTGTAATGACAGGCAATACAGGGGCCGGAGCATCGTTACATCATGGCTCCGCCCCTCATGAGGTCACGGCCCGCCCCCTCAATACAAGTCTATGGGAGGGGGCGGTCGTCACCCCCCCTGCCATAGACTTGCATTAAGGGGGCGGGTCATGATGTCACGACGGGGATAAACCCTTACTAGAAACCCTCCCCTAAGAAATAACTTTTATTTAATTCATATAAAATATATAGTAAACCCTACACACGTTTTAAAATTGTCAGCAATGCAGTGTTGTACTTCAGAGGGGGTATTGTTATGGCCCCCTGCTGTAACTGGTATCACTGAAGCTATGGTACTAATTAATTGGCGTGCTTAGTATCTATAACACCTAACCATAAGCTATCAGTCCTCTAATATATCAACCTGCCGCTGGTTAAAACTCATTCAGAACCTCCCCGACGTTTCGCGGAAAAAAACGCTTTGTCAAGGGTTACGAGGCAGCCTCGTAACCCTTGACAAAGCGTTTTTTTCCGCGAAACGTCGGGGAGGTTCTGAATGAGTTTTAACCAGCGGCAGGTTGATATATTAGAGGACTGATAGCTTATGGTTAGGTGTTATAGATACTAAGCACGCCAATTAATTAGTACCATAGCTTCAGTGATACCAGTTACAGCAGGGGGCCATAACAATACCCCCTCTGAAGTACAACACTGCATTGCTGACAATTTTAAAACGTGTGTAGGGTTTACTATATATTTTATATGAATTAAATAAAAGTTATTTCTTAGGGGAGGGTTTCTAGTAAGGGTTTATCCCCGAGAGGGGGTTCCCCCTTAAAGGTTGTTTAACACATAATTACCCTGAGACCCTCAGGGACATTCTTTTGTTTGTTTTTCATGATGTCACGACGGGCGGAGCCATGACATCACGCTGCTCCGTCCCCTTTATTGCCTGTCATTATGCACAGAGCGAACTCGCTCTGTGCAGTAATGATAATGGGGTGCCGCAGCGGCGATCCCGGGGGTCCCCAGCAGCGGGACCCTGGTGAAGATGTCAAGGGGCAGAAAACTCCTTTAAACGTTAAACATGACTATTGGATTCTACTAGGGAAATCATGTTTTAAAATAAATGCCCCTTCCTGGATCCTCCCACTTCCCTATCTTCAGCAGCAGATCAGCACACAAAGGAGAAGGCAGCAGCTTCTGCCTAACTACCTCTCTCTGCTAGAAGAGCTTAGAAGAACTTGGTGGAGCAGCTTCTTGGATTCAACTGTAAGTGTTTATAAATACATTTGCATATTAATACAGAGGAGTCTGAAGTACAAAAAACTGTGAAGTCAGAGTCGGAACATTTATCTACAGACTCCACAGCCCTGGTGTTTTTCACTTTTATTTCTTTATTTTTTTTTAACTAGTACTACTACTCCCAGCATGGAAAACACTGTTCCATGATGGGAGTAGTAGTACCTGTACTAATTGACAGATCGCCAGGGTTCATTGCAATCCTCCTGTATAGATGTGCCTGCTCTTCTATGGTCCCCTGCACTGCCATAAATATACACCTATTCATATTTCCAACAGAGGGCTGTGATTGGCCAGATGGTTCCAGCCAATCACGTCAGTGAAGGGGACCATAGAAGAGCATCGGCTGCATCTATACATTATACAGGAGGATCACAGCGGGTGTCAGGAGTGACATCCGCTGTGATCTTTCCTTAACTGCAGGTACTACTACTCCCAACATGGAGCACACTCGCAGAAATTACACTCGCTGCGATCTGTCTATTAATGCAGATACTACAGCTCCCAGAATGGAGAAGAATGTGCTCCATGTTGGGAGTATTAGTACCTGCAGGTAAGAACAGATCACAGCGGGTATCACTACTGACACCCAATGTGATCGTCCTGTCTATTGCAGGGATGGAGTGGCTTTCTCCTGCGCTCGCATCTCTGCACTTTACTCCGGCAAGTGATGTGAATAGAACATCACTCGTTCATATTTCCCTCAGAGCTGTTATTGGCTGCAACCATCTGGCCAATCACCACTCTGGGCAAAAAAATATGAATGAGTGATGTTCTATTCACATCACTGGCCAGAGAATAGTGCAGAGATGCGTCTACTATATTATGGACGATCGCATCAGGTGTCAGACTGATACCCGGGGCAATGTGTCTATTAGTACAGGTACTACTACTCCCATCATGGAACAGTCTGTTACATGCTGGGAGTTGTAGTACTACCTAAAAAAAAAATGTAAATAGCGGAAAAAAGTGACACACTTTATTAAATGGTCCCTTGCTTCTAAATGAAAATGAATTTTGTTTTTCACAATTTCGTAGGCATGTACAATTCACTTTGTTCCGAATTTAGATTCATTTGGATGTAAATATTTTGTACAGTCGGATCAATCCGAATGTACGAGATATGAACAATTCGGACAAAAACTAATTACGTCCGAAACGAATTGCACAAGCCTAGTGGCTGCCGCGCAGACATGGGGTCATTTATGGCAAGGGCAGACAGTGGTGCTTTATACCGACAATATGGCCACACGGGACATCATTAACAAGGGCAGGTCCAAGTCCCTCACTATAATGTCATTCCTCCGTAGGCTAACCCACACGGCCCTGTTAAGGGAATTTCACTTAGAGTGCATTCATATTGAAGGAGAGAAGAACATAGCGGCTGACACACTCTCTCCCTTCAATTTGCAGGTCTTCCGCCAAGCAATGCCGGAAGCAGATGAGATGGCCACGCCGGCACCTCCTCTCAGTTCTCTGGTTCTGGATTGAACAGCTTCTATTCAGGAGCCTTACAATTAATCAATCATTACTTAGCTAGCAATACTGCCAGGTCATATAAGTTAGCATGGAACACTTTCCTCAAGTTCCAACACACATAAACATCACCTTCCCCTTTTGAGGTTCAGTATATCCTAGCATTCATTTGATTTTGCCACTAATGTCTCAAACTATCCCATAACTCCATATGTTTATATCTAGCAGGTATTCAACATTACCGTTCTCTTAACTATGCTAATCTTCCCTCTATCCTCAGTGCTCACCCGGTTAAAGCAGCTTTGAAAGGTATTCAAAAGTCTGAGAAACACAGGACTCAATCCAGAGTGCCAGTGTCTGCAGGAAATTTTCAGCAGTTCAGCCGATTACTGGATAACAGTCCTTTTGGGGTTTCCGCTAGCATTGTTATTAAATCAGCCATTTATTTAGGGTACTATGGATTTTTTTTTTAGACCGGGTGAATTCACCAACGACCCCTTATAACCCACAGCCCTTTTAATCAAACATCTTATACCTTCCGGGCTGGTTTTAAGTTAGTGTTAGAACGCTCCAAAATACAGAAAACTAACCAGGTCGAGATTATTTTTTCCCCCACTAACAATATATGGTGCCCTGTAAAGGTTTTGAAACAATTATTATTGTTACTGCAATCCAAACCGATTGATTCACCATTGCTCCCGTTCCCAGTGTCTCCTCTGACCTCCAGGGAATTTGTAAGACACATGCGAATTCTTGCTCGTAACATTGGCTTGGATCCACTCACTATCTCGGGGCATTCTTTTAGGATGGGTGCAGCATCATCAGCCTCTAGGCATGCAATCCCTTCACATGTTATTAAGAGACTGGGGCGCTGGAATTCCCCTTGCTATCACAGGTATATTCCGGACCCTCAGCTAGAAAAGGTGAATGCTTTTAGTCAATTGACTGAGGTGTATTTGGATTAATTAATAGACATATATTTGCTTTACTACCCGTTGGTGTTTTGCCCCTTCTTTCATAGGCTACCTCAATCGGACGGCCGGGCACACCTCAGGCATAGTTATTTAATATGGTTAATTATTCTTATCTTATTTCATTACACAGTGTGGTATCCCGACCACAGTAAAAATAATAATATCACTTTATAATGATCTCTATTTCTGAGCCTGATGTATGCCTTCATTCCATCTATTAGCCAAACAGCACAATGATTTCACATCATGAGAAGAAAATAAATGATCTCAATACAGCTGTAGTTAAATATTAGATAAAGCATGGTTTAAATTATATTCATCTGGATATTTTCTGCTTCCTCTGGTTGTTTTCATAAATTTTCACTTTGTTCACAGTATAGCATTAATGCTATGTAGTTTTCTTTGAGCCATTCCATGTTTACCGACCAACTACCCATTTTCTCTCTCCCTTTTACTGTTTCACTGAGAATTTGAAACTGCAGCTGCACCCCCTTCTTATCCCCTCCTTACCACTGTTAAAGGGGTACTCCGGTGCTTACACATCTTATCCCCTATCCAAAGGATAGCAAAACGTATTCCCTATCCGACTGCTGGGACCCCCTGTGAAATTCTGAATGGGGCGGGTTGACCACCGCACGAAGTGATGGCCGACACACTCCCGCCAATGCAGCTCACATAGAACTCTTTCACATAGAATTGAAAAGAGGGGGCATGTTGGCCATCGTTACGTGTGGTGGTCAACACGCCTCATGCAGGAGGAGAGCTAGGGCCTTGTACAGGAGATCTGACATATATCCCCTATCCTTAGAATAGGGGATATGTTTTTCTGTCCTGGAGTTCTCCTTTAAGTATGTAATGGTTTAGAAACACTGAACACATGGATAACCATGTTACTTTTAGATAGTTGTTCCCCAACCTGTAGCCCTCTAATTGTTGAAACAATACACTACCAACATGTCATAATAGCTGCAGAATGATAGGAATTGTGGTTTTGCAACAGTTTGGGGGAAACTGGTGTAGATAACTCACTGGTGTAGCTGTCAATATGCAACACTGAGTTATTTTCTTTCTGGAGTTCTTTTCAGTCTGACCACAGTGCTCTCTGCTGCCACCTCTGTCCGTATCAGGAACTGTCCAGAGCAGGAGAGGTTTGCTATGGGGATTTCCTCCTGCTCTGGACAGTTCCTGATACAAACAGATTTCTTTTTTTTTTTTTTTTATTAACCACCAACAAAGTACAGACTATGGGGTAGATTTATCATAACCTGTCCAGAGGAAAAGTTGCTGAGTTGCCCATTGCAAAATGAAAGAATTTATCTGATTGGTTGCTGAGTCCTTGTTAAAAATGAAAGAAGTGATCTGATTGGTTGCTATGGGCAACTCAGCGACTTTTCCTCTAGACAGGTTATGATAAATCTCCCCAATATGTCACCACAGATAGAGGCAAAATCCTTGAATAACAGACAAAGCAAATGAGAAACACTGGCCTTTAGTTAAAAAAAAAAACATAATGGGAGTAAATCCCAACACCCAAAAAATGCCCTTCCCTACCCCTGGCATCCATAAAACCAAATAGAAATTAAAAGGATTCCCTTTAAGATAAAGAAATACAAGAACTGGCAGTGAGCAACTCCTTCATGTACTAGTCAGTGCATTTAAAGCTGTTGTAAATTGTCAACCACATCAACAGGGAGGCGAGTGATATAAACTGTCCATAAGAATCTCTTAGTTAGTCTCTCCTAATCTTGAAATGAATCTTGCGCCCATAACTGCAAAATACTTTAATATACAGTGTAAGGAAATAATTCTGATTGCAACGGCATATATGCAAAACTCGATGCACAGATTTTGGGATTTTATTCTCTAGCCTTGTGCTTAACCTCTTAAGCACCCATGATGTACGCGTACATCATGAGTCCTCTCCCGATCTATAACGCATGGCCAAGGCGTGGCCTCGAATTATAGCAGGTCGGGCCCGGCCTCTAACAACGGCAAGGACCCGTGGCTAATAGCACTCGGCATTGATCGCAAAGTTGAACGCCGCGTCTAAAGTGAAAGTGAAATCATGCCGGTTAGCTCAGGGAGCTGTTCGGGATCGCCGCGGCGAAATCGTGGCATCCCGAACAGCTTGCAGGACAGCCGGAGGATCCCTACCTGCCTCCTCGCTGTCCGATCGCCGAATGACTGCTCAGTGCCTGAGATCCAGGCATCAGCAGTCAAGCAGCAGAATCATCGATCAGTGATCCAGTGAACAATGTAATAGATCAGTGTGTGCAGTGTTATAGGTCCCTATGGGAGCTATAACACTGCAAAAAAAAGTGGGAAAAAAAAGTGAATAAAGATCATTTAACACCTCCCCTAATAAAAGTTTGAATCACTCCCCTTTTCCCATAAAAAAAAACAGTGTAAATAGAAATAAAAATAAACAAATGTGGTATCACCGCGTGCAGAAATGTCCGAATTATAAAAATATATCGTTAATTAAGCCGCAAGGTCAATGGTGTACGTGCAAAAAAATTCCAAAATCCAAAATAATGCATTTTTGGTCACTTTTTATATCATGAAAAAAATTAATAAAAGCGATCAATAAGTCCTATCAATGCAAAAATGGTACCGCTAAAAACTTCAGATCACGGCGCAAAAAATTAGCCCACATACCGCTTCATACGCGGAAAAACAAAAGTTATAGGGGTCAGAATATGAAAATTTTAAACGTATAAAATTTCCTGCATGTAGTTATGATTTTTTCCAGAAGTACGACAAAATCAAACCTATATAAGTAGGGTATCATTTTAATTGTATTGACCTACAGAATAAAGATAAGGTGTCATTTTTACCGAAAAATGTACTGTGTAGAAAGGGAAGCCCCCAAAAGTTACAAAATGGCATTTTTTTTTCCAATTTTGTCTCACAATTATTTTTTTTTCTGTTTCTCCATAGATTATTGGGTAAAATGACTGACATCCTTACAAGGTAGAATTGGTGGCGCAAAAAATAAGCCATCATATAGATTTTTAGGTGAAAAATTTAAAGAGTTATGATTTTTTAAAGGTAAGGAGGAAAAAACAAAAATGCAAAAACGGAAAAACCCAGGTCCTTACGGGGTTAAAAGGGGTACTCTTATCCCCTATCCTAAGGACAGGAGATAAGATTTCTGATCGCAGGGGGTCTCTGGACCAGCTACGGGCGGACATGGTTGTGACGTCACACCCCCTTTATTCATGTCTATGGGAGGGGTCCTGACGGCTGTGTACGCTCGATCTCAGAATCCTGCAAAAATATCCACATGTCTTTGTTGGGGGGGGGGAATGTGTTAATAGAGAAACCAATAATGTCTATTAATTGTGTTTTGACAACATATTTGGCATAAATGCCTACTGTATGGGTCAAGAAATCTAACACTCACTTGATGACTAATTTAATGAGAAATTAACTAATAACCAGAGTACTAGGGTTAAAGAGAACACAGAGAAAACATCACACAGAGGTTCATTTGTAGGTATTGCCAGTGTTGAAGGTCAACAGTAGTAACCATTAAGCCAACTTGCCATGCCAAACACTGTAAAACCTATGAGGGTAAGTATAGAATACAAAACAACAAAGCCAACCACTATGATACAGTGTTAGAGGAAGAGAAAAAGAGGTGCGCTCCTTGTGTAGGGATCTCAAATAAAGGTATGCCCCCAAAAAAGACAAATGCAGGCTTACCGGACGGTGTTGTGCTAAGAGCACAACACCTGCGCTGGCACGTAGAATTACTTGGCAGTCTGAGGTCAGCTGCTCCAGAGTCCTTCCTGAATGATCTAGCCGCTCAGCGGTAAGTAGGATAAGGGTATGGTGTAAGGCTACGCCAAATATGGACTTTTCCAGGCGCTTCCCCTCCAGGTGAATGATGATGACAATCCCGTTATGTAAGGATTTTTAGATTTTATTGCAACATAAAAGTTTCGAGCCCATCTGCCGGGCTCTTCATCAGGCATATAAAAACATACAACACAGCTCTGTTTAAAAGGACCCGGGAATGAACTACCACCGGGTAAAAGGTTAACATGACGTCATACATTAGGTCGTGCATGCATAATTAAATAACATAAAACAACCGCTAAAACAATGATATTGCACATGTATATAACTAGGATTGATGAACCTCAAACCATACTTTATAGGGGGTCCCGGTTTTGCTACTCAAGCAGCGCTATAGTTTAAAATTCAAGGACGAGGCTCACACGTCAGCGCCATTCATAAAACTAAAACGAGGTGGTCACGTAAAAGGAAGAGTTGTAAACAAAGCACCCGACGCGTCTAGCTCTTATCTGTACTGATGAGATCAGAGCGAGGCTGACATGTGGAGATTTGTAAACAGAGCACCCTGACCCGTGCGGCTCCCATTTCTGGCAATAAAACCAGAAAGAGGCTGAATGGTGGAATGTGTAAACAAAGAATAGGGCTGCTAGTAAGTAAATAGATACTGTATCACACCGAGCATGGGACATAGAGTGATTAGTGTATACTATGCTGCTTATTCACGGTCAACACTCTGTAGTGGAGAACCGCTCGGATATAACCATAACAGTCTGTATGGAAATATGCTGTTGATCATGTATTGATGTAAATTGTAAGTAAGTGACTGTTGTTTGTTCATAGGCACAAGGTCTTCCAAATATCTATTCATGAGTCCACAGTGCCGACGACCCAGACAATAACCAGGACAATTGAATGTCAAAAGTATAACAAAGAGCAAAGTCGTGACCCCTTGAAACAGGAAAAAGGAAAAAAAATACATTCAAAAACACACAATAAAACAAATGATGATAGATTATTGTATTAAATATTAAAATAAGGGGTGGAATAATAGTTGAGGAAGATCGACAAAAAATGGTTTGCTCTGACCAGAGGGGCTATAATATTGTTTCTACTATCTCATTCAGACCTTATGGTGCGATCATAGATAATTTATACATCCAAAAGATTTCTTTCTTTTTCAGTAGATCAAAGCGGTTGGTAAACTCAGCAGGAATATGATCAATGGGAATGACCGTGTAGACATCGGTTACTTCAGGGTGGAGTAAAGCACAGTGTCTGGATACTCCATGAAGCTGGTACTTGTTTCTAATGTTTTGTCTATGTTTAATCAGGCGGGTCCTCAATGGTTGAATGGTCCGGCCGACATGCTGTAGTCCGCATGTGCACTCCAGAAGATATATTACATAGGATGAGTTACAGGTAAGTCGATGTTTCATTATGAACTTTTCTCCTGTGCTATTTGACATGAAATCCGTTTTTTTGTTTCTGATTTCCCTGCAACATAAGCACCTCTTCATGTTGCAACTATATGAACCCATAGGTAGGGTACTTTTCTTGGGGCCGGATTTGGGGCGCTAAAATATTCTTGAGAGTGGGAGCTCTCCTAAAAGTGACCAAAGGTTTCATGGGTATTATGGTTTTTAGTACCGCATCATTTTGCAATATATGCCAGTGGTTATTCAAGATTGTTTTAATATTGTTTGCAGAATTGCAAAAGGTTGTAACAAATATTATAACCCCTCTGGTCAGAGTCGATCTTCCTCAACTATTATTCTCCCCCTTATTTTAATATTTTAATACAATAATCTATCATCATTTTACACTTTGTTGTACTGTGTGTTTTTTTATGTATTTTTTCCTTTTTCCTGTTTCAAGGGGTCACGACTTTGCTCTTTGTTATATTTTTGACATTCAATTGTCCTGGTTATTGTCTGGGTCCTCTGCACTGTGGACTCATGAATAGATATTTGGAAGACCTTGTGCCTATGAACAGTCACTTACTTACAATTTACATCAATACATGATCAACAGCATATTTCCATACGGACTGTTATGGTCCTATCCGAGCGGTTCTCCACTACAGAGTGTTGACCGTGAATAAGCAGCATAGTATACACTAATCCCTCTATGTCCCATGCTCGGTGTGATACAGTATCTATTTACTTACTAGCAGCCCTGCTCTGATCGCATCCGCACAAATGAGAGTCGGACACGTCATCTATTCTTTGTTTACACATTCCACCATTCAGCCTCCACCATTCCATTCCACCATTTCATTCCACCATTTCTGATTTTATTGCCAGAAATGGGAGCCGCACGGGTCAGGGCGCTCTGTTTACAAATCTCCACATGTCAGCCTCGCTCTGATCTCATCAGTACAGATAAGAGCTAGACGCGTCAGGTGCTTTGTTTACAACTCTTCCTTTTACGTGACCACCTCGTTTTAGTTTTATGAATGGCGCTGACGTGTGAGCCTCGTCCTTGAATTTTAAACTATAGCGCTGCTTGAGCGCTGCTTGAGTAGCAAAATCGGGACCCCTATAAAGTATGGTTTGAGGTTCATCAATCCTAGTTATATACATGTGCACTATCATTGTTTTAGCGGTTGTTTTATCTTATTTAATTATGCATGCACGACCTAATGTATGACGTCATGTTAACCTTTTACCCGGTGGTAGTTCATTCCCGGGTCCTTTTAAACAGAGCTGTATTGTCTGTTTTTATATGCCTTATGAAGAGCCCAGCAGATGGGCTCGAAACTTTTATGTTGCAATAAAATCTAAGAATCCTTACACAACGGGATTGTCATCATCATTCACCTGGAGGGGAAGCGCCTGGAAAAGTCCATCTTTGGCGTAGCCTTACACCATACCCTTATCCAACCACTATGATACAGGCCTTGAACCACAAGTGTTTATAAGATCTCTTGACCATAAGAATAATCAAAACCAACCTATGTCCAGGATCATCATGACATTATATTACCAGATCGTCAATCTATCAAATATAACAAGCATGACAGTGTAATATGCAAGAATGCTTCAGTTCACAAAACTGGCAACCATATCCTGAAAGCACTACTAAGCACCAGAGACATCTTCCTAAGTGCTTTACGGACTACCGGGCACCAAATATGAAATTTTCCCCTGGCCACCTGAATAAGAATAATACATGTATAATCTGCTACTGACATTCCCATCAAATCCATGGCCTATACCCTTAACGTGACCACCTTATTTGTGCAGGAGGACCATGTTCCTAATACGACCATTTGAGTTGGGTTTCAGAAATTTTATTATTCAACAAGAGGAATTTAATTGTATTATAAAGGCAAATAGTAGGAGGAGATGTCAACCACATTGTATGTAGAAAGTCAATGCTTTCATGCAGCGTATAATGAGTATGCATTCATTCTATGCTTTCATCAGCAGATCCTTCAAGCAATATTCAAATTATACTACAGGGAGTTATGTGAAATATTAATGAGCAGAAAGTAATTAAATTATACTGGATGTTATGAAATGAGCGGCTGAGAACGGCCTCAGATAGATTGTTCATCTGTCCCCATTTCATTGTCTCAATTACAAGTAGTTTTGGTGCAGCACCATGAAGTATCTATTCATCTATCACTTCAAGCTTACTTACCTGTCAGACTAACCATTTTAAAGAGGTACTCTGGCGGAAAACTATTTTTTTTGTAAATCAACTGGTGCCAGAAAGTTAAACAGATTTGTATATTACTTTTATTTAAAAATATTAATCCTGCCACTACTTATCAGCTTCTGTATACTACAGAGGAAGTTCTTTTCTTTTTGAAATTTCTTTTCTGTCTGACCACAGTGCTCTCTGCTGACACCTCTGTCCATGTCCAGGAACTGTCCAGAGCAGGAGAGAATTGCTATGAGGATTTGCTCCTGCTCTGGACAGTTCCTAAAATGGACCGAGGTGTCAGCAGAGAGCACTGTGGTCAGACAGAAAAGAAATTCAAAATGAAAAGAACTTCCTCTGTAGTATACAGCAGCTGATAAGTACTGGAAGGATTAGGATTTTTAAATAGAAGTCATTTACAAATCTGTTTAACTTTCTGGCACCAGCTGATTTAAAAAAAAAAATCCAAAGCAGTACCCCTTTAACCACAGATGCCTTTTATGTGAATTTCTCTCTTGAAACAGTCTGATGCCAGTTATATTATAAAGGTACTGCTGCGTCTAGGGTCTTCTGTGTGTTCCCAAACCTGCTTTTCCTTGGTCTTAATTTTGACCTGGCTCACTGTTTTTCTTTTATCTCATCCCTTGGTAGTCCCAAAAAAAAAAAACAAATACAGCTGACCCTACCTCTTGTTTTGTGTTTGCATTGTGATCTGGTAGCTTGCCAACTGCTGTTGCCAATCTTGCCAGTCCCTGGCTATGATACTGCCCATTTACAATGTGTAAACGAATTACCTGGCCTGAACAATTTACTTAACATTATCATTACTTACCATTGCTACAAACCATTGTTACTTGAGTGTATTCCAATATAGGTCCTTCTAAGTGACTTTATTTAGGCAATATGCCTGGAGAGAATCACCTTGCTCCCTAGTCTCATTGCAAGTAGTGACCCAAACCAAAGTCTATGTGAAAAGGGAAGCATGTATGTGCTATTTTTCTGACTTATTTCCTGAGTATATATTTGTAGCTAAAGTGCCAAATTTTCTATTTGTGAATAGATATCTAAAGATGCTAAGATCCACCATATTATCTCTAGACATTTACAAACCATATATAAAGCAATTGTAGGACTTGTATACAACTAAGATGTGGTACTGTGCAGCAGTGCATGGATTCTGTACAGTGGCCTAGTAGAATGGCATAAAGGCTTTGTATACTGATGTAAGGCTCCATTGGCCTTACAATCAGCATTTGTAGAGGGAATATCTCCATTAATACATTTGACAGAATTTAACATGTTTTTTTCCTGTTGGATTCATTTGAAACCTGATAAAAAGATCCACATGCCAGCCTATGTACCAAATCAAAGGCATGTGGAGGTACAATAGAAGGCCCATGCAACTTTCTGGGCGGCCTATTATACTTAAAGCAAAATAAAGTTTTAACAATGAAACCATGAAGCTTCATTAACCCCTTAAGGACTCAGGGTTTTTCCACTTTCGTTTTTTCCTCCTTACCTTTTAAAAATCATAACCCTCTCAACTTTCCCCCTAAAAATCCATTTTATGAATTATTTTTTGTGTCACCAATTCTACTTTCCAGTGACATTAGTCATTTTACCCACAAATTCATGGCAAAACGGAAAAAAAAAACCTTGTGCGACAAAAACGAAGGAAAAACGCCATTTTGTAACTTTTAGGGGCTTCCGCTTCTACGCAGTGCATATTTCGGTAAAAATGACACCTTATCATTATTCTGTAGGTCCATACGGTTAAAATGATACCCTACTTATATAGGTTTGATTTTGTAGTATTTCTGGAAAAAATCATAGCTACATGCAGGAAAATGTATACGTTTAAAAATGTCATCTTCTGACTCCTATAACTTTTTTATTTTTCCACGTACAGGGCGGTATGAAGTCTAATTTTTTGCGCCATGATTTGAAGTTTTTATTGGTATGATTTTTGTTTTGATCGGACTTTTAGATCACTTTTTATTCATTTTTTAATGGTATAAAAAGTGACCAAAATACGCTTTTTTGGACCTTGGAATTTTTTTGCGCGTACGCCATTGACCGTGCGGATTAATTAATGATATATTTTTATAGTTCGGACATTTACGCACGTGGCGATACCACATTTTTTTTATTTTTTTATTTACACTGTTTTATTGTTTTTATGGGAAAAGGGGGTGATTCAAACTTTTATTAGGGATTAGGGTTAAATGACCTTTATTAACACTTTTTTTTAACTTTTTAGCAGTGTTATAGGTCTCATAGGGACCTATAACACTGCACACACTGATCTCCTATGCTCCTATGCTGATCACCTGTGATCAGTGTTATCGGCACTTGACTGCTCCTGCCTGGATCTCAGGCACGGAGCAGTCATTTGCCGATCGGACACCGAGGAGGCAGGTAAGGGCCCTCCCGGTGTCCTGTAAGCTGTTCGGGACGCCGCGATTTCACTGCGGCAGTCCCAAACAGCCCGACTGACTAGCCGGGATACTTTCACTTTTGCTTTAGAAGCGGCGGTCAGCTTTGACCGCCGCTTCTAAAGGTTTAATACCGCACATTGCCGCGATCGGTGTGTCCTACATCTTTAAGGGGTTAAATGGGCACTCTCATTAAACAAATTTTTACTATTGCACTCTTTATGGTAAATAATAGACATGTGCAATGCGGTTCGGCAGGAATGTCAAATTTACCGAATTTTGCCGTTTTCGTGCATTCGGGCCGTTCCGAATGCACGAAAACATTTTTCGAATATTTCCGATTAGCAACGATAAAATGAATAGCAACATAACGAATGCATTCGTTATTCTCCGAATGCATGCGGTAAAAAAACGAATGCATTCGTTATCCGAAAACAAATGCATTAATTATTTACCGAATGCATGCGGTAAAAAAACGAAAGTAAAGAATTTTTTCAAATTTTTTTGTTGTTCCTTGCGCTACACTGTTTCTGACTGTTAGTTACTGTTTTACTGTTACTAGGGTGCCTCCAGCTGTTGCAAAACTACAACACCCACCCAGCATGCGGCTGTCTGGGCATGCTAGGAGTTGTAGTTTTGCAACAGCTGGAGGCACACTTTGGCAAACACACGCATTCGCGCAATGCTTTTTAATTCATTTTCAAATTCCACTGGCTTTTGTCAGAAATGGGTTACCAGGTCAATGACATGCATAGTAATTGCCGTGGGAAAATTTTTCATTCATAAAACTGCAGGCTTAATTGGATAATTGCCGTGTAGAACGCTTAGGACACCAAACATTCTACACTGCAATTATCCAATTAAGTCTGCGGTTTTATGAATGAAAAATGTTCCCACGGCAATTACTATGCATGTCAGTGACCTCAATCACCCGACAATCAAACACATCGATCAAACACATCAATCATTCATACAGCATTCATTCATTTACTCATTCATTCAACATTTCTGTATGTATTAATAATGTATTAATACATAATGTAATGTTGAATGAATTAGTAAATGAATGAATGAATGCTGTATGAATGATTGATGTGTTTGATCGTCGGGTGATTGAGGTCAATGACATGCATAGTAATTGCCGTGGGAACATTTTTCATTCATAAAACCGCAAAGGGGTATTCCAGGAAAAAAATATTTTATATATATATATATATATATATATATATATATATATATATATATATGTATATATATCAACTGGCTCCAGAAAGTTAAACAGATTTGTAATTTACTTCTATTAAGAAATCTTACAGGACAACTGCAGTGCTAATGAAGTAGTGCTCTAATGTCATTAAATAAGAAGTTATGCAACTTACTAATTGTGCTCCATTACCTTTTCTGCACAGTTTAGCTGCTTTGCTGTCACAGGAAGTTGCTGCCTGGGGCTCTAATGTGAGTAGCGTCTACCTGTTATTCCCTATGGGGCTGCCAGCTAGGTCGACGCTACGTCACAAACTCCCAGGATCCTTCACTCCCCCTGCAGCTCCTCCAACCTCATACATATTCATTAGGCTGTTATGTGCTCTGCTCTAATTGGCTGAGCGCACACTAGGGGAGTTTCAGGGCTGTAAGCTGAGCCGTTTGGATGTGAGCAGAAACAGAGCCTGTGCCTGCAATCAGCTTCAGCACGGCCTGCGCCCCCCCTCCTCCCCCCCTCAGTCGCCGTGGTCAGGGCCGGATTAAGAGCATCATGGGCCTGGTGCTGAAAATTGTGATGGGCCTTTTTATCAAAGTATATAAAATGAAAACGCAACACAAAGCAATTTTGTCACATTTTATGCACATTAAATTACCAGGATAGGCAGCATGTTCCCCACATTAGGTAGGTAGCATGTTCACCACATTAGGTAGGTAGCATGTCCCCACATTAGGTAGGTAGCATGTTTCCCACATTAGGTAGGTGGCAGTTTCCCCACATTAGGTAGGTAGCAGTTTCCCCACATTAGGTAGGTAGCAGTTTCCCCACATTAGGTAGGTAGCAGGCTCCCCACATTAGGCAGTAGCAGGCTCCCCACATTAGGCAGTAGCAGGCTCCCCACATTAGGCAGTAGCAGGCTCCCCACATTAGGCAGTAGCAGGCTCCCCACATTAGGCAGTAGCAGGCTCCCCACATTAGGTAGTAGCAGGTTCCCCACATCACTGCGTGTATTATCCCTGTACTGTGACATCACTGTGTGTATTATCTCTGTACTGTGACATCACTGTGTGTATTATCTCTGTACTGTGACATCACTGTGTATATTATCCCTGTACTGTGACATCACTGTGTATTATCCCTGTACTGTGACATCACTGTGTGTATTATCCCTGTACTGTGACATCACTGTGTGTATTATCCCTATACTGTGACATCACTGTGTGTATTATCCCTGTACTGTGACATCACTGTGTGTATTATCCCTGTACTGTGACATCACTGTGTATTATCCCTGTACTGTGACATCACTGTGTATATTATCCCTGTACTGTGACATCACTGTGTATATTAGCCCTGTACTGTGACATCACTGTGTATATTAGCCCTGTACTGTGACATCACTGTGTATATTATCCCTGTACTGTGACATCACTGTGTATTATCCCTGTACTGTGACATCATTGTGCATCAACCCTGTACTCACTCAAAGAACAGGGTTATTATTCAAAGTGACATCACAGTACAGGGTTAATATGCATATGAACAGTGATGTCACACTAGAGGGTTAATGTGCACACAGTGCTGTCAGGGTACAGTGATAATACACACAGTGATGTCACAGTACAGGGATAATACACAGTGATGTCACAGTACAGGGATAATACACACAGTGATGTCACAGTACAGGGATAATACACACAGTGATGTCACAGTACAGGGATAATACACACAGTGATGTCACAGTACAGGGATAATATACACAGTGATGTCACAGTACAGGGATAATACACACAGTGATGTCAAAGTACAGGGATAATACACAGTGATGTCACAGTACAGGGATAATATTCACAGTGATGTCACAGTACAGGGATAATATACACAGTGATGTCACAGTACAGGGATAATACACAGTGATGTCACAGTACAGGGATAATATTCACAGTGATGTCACAGTACAGGGTGTACTAGTACTGTGATGCCGCTGTGCATATGGGGGATAATAGGGCATAGCATTCACAAGCTTTTGTATTTTAGTTAAATCCAAATCCGAGGTGGCTTAAACATGAGGCCCTTGCTGAAGAACTGTTATGACGTTGCATGGGTGGGCATCACCCAGTACACCCCCACCCCCAAGGTGAATGTAAGACAACAGTGATACGCACAGTGGGGGAGATTTATCAAAACCTGTGTAGCGGGGGGCGTGGCTTGGCGCCGACGGTGATGGCCGCACATTAAGAGGGCTCCCGCTCTGCTGGCCATAAAGGAGCTTTAAATCCACAAAGGTGACCCTGCTTTCAGATGGGGAAGAATTCCCGACGTGCCCGAAACCCCTCCACACCCGCCCGACTGACTTTATCTACCTCCGGAGGCATACCACGCTACTTTCAGCCGTCCCCGGCCTCAGCTTCTTCTTCCCTCACCGCCATTACGGGACCTGCGCTGGGCCTGCGCTCCCGTTCCGGCGCTCACCCAGTGCTACCCACGAGGGATCTCTCTGCTCACCATCTGCCGAAGACACCAGGGACGCCTGCGCTTCTACTGCCGGTGACTGCAGCTGCTGTAACTGAGCCTGTGACCTCGCTTCAGCCGTCGGGGAGCAGCGCTACTGACCCTGCTCCGGATCTCCTGCCTGCTGCTGCGGCCCCTGTTGTGGGCTCTTCTCCTACTCTGGAACTGTTGCCTGTGGCGGTGAGTGCTGCTGGGGGACCTGTATTAACGGCAGATTCCCCCCCTATCCCCGCTCTACAGCTGTCCCTGGTGGGTTCCTCTCCCTTGTCGCTGGGTGGACCTGCTGGGGCTCCATCTTGGGCCTCCTTGGTGGGGGGCCGGCCTTCTCCAGCAAGTTCTCTGCCGTGCTCAGCTACTCACTACTGCTCGGCCTCCCACTCCCCTACACAAGTGGGACCTGCCTCTGTTCCCCCAGCCCATTCTCCTATTACCCCTCTGGACCCTCTAGCTGCCTGCTATACCCCCTCACGTTCCCCTAAGCCACAGAGGTCCAGGCAAGCTGCCATGCAGACCTCCATACCAGCTTCTGGGGCACTCCATCTGTCTCCTAAGGGGACCCCCTGCTCTCAACCTGGGCCGGTAGCACCACCGGGGCCGACCCCAGCCCTCCAGTCCTGGGACTTGGCATCTGACTCTGATTTACCCTGCTCGGGCCTGTCTGTGCATTCCTCTGCTCTCCCTGATTTGAGCCAGCTCCTTTCCCAAATTCCTACTAAGGAGGACTTCCGCTCTCTTATTGCTGAGGTTTAGGAAGCCTGCCGAGCGGAGATCTCCTCTATGCGACAGGACCTCCAGCATGTCTCTGACCGAGTGGATGGATTGGAAGATGCTCATGATCACACCAGAGAGTATATTACCCAGCTCCACTCTACCATTGCTTCTCAGAAGGACTTCCTTGGGGATCTCCATGCCCATGTTGAGGATCTGGACAATAGAGGGAGGCGTAACAACATTAGGGTGCGAGGGCTGCCGGAAGCTGCACGTGAGGAGGACCTTTTTGCCACCTTGGAAACCATTTTTAACCTGATACTTGGCGAACCCCCCTCCCATAGGATCAAACTGGACAGAGCTCACAGGGCGCTTCGTCCTAAATCTGCCTCGGGCGCTCCACGAGATGTTATTTGCTGTGTACATGATTTCCAAGTTAAAGAAGCTATAATGGCTAAGGCTAGGTCCCTGAGACATTTTGACTTCAATGGGGCTCCTCTTCAACTTTTTCAGGACTTGTCCTGGTTAACCCTCAGGAAGCGACGACTGCTCCAACCCCTCCTGGAGGTCCTACGCTCTCATCAGGTGCCGTATAGGTGGAATTTTCCATTTGGGCTCCATGCCCGCAGAGATGGACGCTCCGCTGTTTTACGCTCCTTTTCTGACCTTCAAGCCTTCTGCTCCACCTTGGAATTGCCTGTGCCTCAGTTGGAAGATTGGGACCTGATGTCTCCCCCTCCACCTTTGCCTCCTGTGTGGCAACCAGTCCGAGCTCGCCGGTCTGGTTCCCAGCGGAAGTCTTCACCACCCGCCCTGGGGGCCCCGGCTCGGGCTCCCCCCTGAGTTTCTGACTGGGACGTTGTATTTTTTCCTCAATGCTTCTTGCTTGGGGGTTCCTGCTGGACTCTGTCAGTCCCCTGATTGACGGAGATTATCCCCTCCGAGCGGTTGCTTTTGTTCTAGAATTATATTATCCCCATCATTATAGTACAGTTGCATTTTTTGGTCACCTGTGGTTCTTATTCATATGTGTTTTTTCTGCGATGGCCTCAGGGTTGGGCACCTACCTTTTTGGTAGTGGTTCTCCAGTTGGCTCCTTCCATTTCCCCTCCTGAGGCCATAGTTATGGATCGCTCATGCTTTGGTTCATGGTCCACATTGATGGTCCTGGCCTCCGCATTGGCTTCCTGGTCAATGGTTTATTTTACTATTATCTGTTGTACTTTATTTGTTTGTTTGTTTCTCTGGTATCTGTTTGGTCTTTCGTCGTTTTGTTTGTCTTTGTGTTTTCTCTTGATTTGGTGTTGTTTTCTGTTGGTCTTCTGTTGTCTTGTTTGTCCCTTTTCCCTTTTTTTCTCCCGCCTTAGATTCCCTTCTCCTGTCCGTACAGTTGCTGGTCCCTGCTCTTTTCCAGTCCCCATTGAGGTTTTGGTGCTGCCCGGTGTATCCTACCAGGTTGTCCTTGTGAGTATGCTTCTTTATGGCTGTTTCTTTCTCTTCACTCACCCGCCATGGTCAGGTGTGTCTCCCTGAATGTTAAGGGGCTTAATTCCCCCACTAAGCGACGCCTACTTCAAAGGGAGTTGGTTGGTTTACATGCTGATATAGTTTTCCTTCAGGAGACGCACTTCGACCATTCTGGGTCTTTCCAATTTCTTCAACACCTATTCCCCCAGTCTTACTCAGCTACCACAAGTAGGAAAACAGCGGGGGTGGCTATTCTGGTCTCTAGGTCCTGCTCGCTTCAAGTTTCTTCCTCTCTCTCTGACCCTATGGGACGATATGTAATCTTGGAGGGTACGCTGGGAGGGGTCCCCCTTTTGCTCTGTAATGTCTATGCGCCTAACACTTCGCAAATCCCTTTCCTGCGTAGGGTTTTTGCTAAACTCCAGAGGTATCCCCCATCTGCATGGTTAGTGGGCGGTGACTTCAACCTCATTTTTTCCCCATCCTTGGACCGCCATTCTGTTACTAGTGCTCCCCCTGCGCCTGCACAGCTGCGCCTGGCTTCGCTTTTTCGACGTCTCATACGTAACTCCTCGCTCTACGATTTGTGGCGGATTGGCCATCCGACGGAGCGCTCTTTTAGTTTTTACTCACATCCCCACAAATTGCATACTCGTATCGATTATTTTTTTGGGAATCTCCCTATGGTGCGCATGCTCTCTGATACTTCTCTAGACCCTATCTCCTGGTCTGATCACTGTCCAGTTCTTCTCTCTTTTTCTTCTACCCCTTCCTCTCTGAGATCCTGTCATTGGAGGATGAACGACTCTCTTCTTAAGACCTTACCTTCCCGTGAATCGATTCAGCAGTGTATTTCCGACTACTTTATCACTAATGATGGCTCTGTATCCTCTCAGGCTATCCTTTGGGAAGCTCACAAATCGGTGATCCGGGGCCATTGCATTGCTCTGGGCGCCGGTCTCAAGCGGAGCGCTCTGAATCGATCTCGGGAACTTCGTATGGAAATTGCTCGACTGGAGGCTCTCTTGTTGTGTTCTCCTTCTGTTTCGACCCTGAGGAGCTTGGTGGCGGCTCGGGCACGCTTAAGCGACCTGGCTCTCCATAAAGTTGAGAGGCAATTGCTTTATGCTAGGCAGCGTTTCTATGAGAAGGGTAACAAGGCCCACACTATGCTGGCGAGACGGTTGCGTGACCGGGCTGCTGCTCAATCCCCCTCAGCTTTGAAGGACCCTGCTGGGGTGCTTCATTACCACCCTGCTGATATCTCTCGTCTGTTTGTTGACTATTACACTAATCTTTACTCACTTCCTTCCCAGTTGCCATCCGGCCAGGGGGAGAGAGTGGCGGCCCTAGATGCCTATCTTTCTCAATGTGGTTTGCCCTCTCTTTCAGGGACAGACCGGGATGCTCTTAATGCTCCTATTACTGGAGAGGAGATCTCTGAGGTCCTTAAATCTCTCCCCTCTGGTCGCTCCCCTGGGCCGGATGGCTTCCCTTACCTGTACTATAAAACGTTTTCATCTTTGTTAGTGCCTAAACTTGTCCCCCTTTTCAATTCCTTTCTAGACGGAGAAACGATCCCGCAGTCTTTCTTGCACTCCCTTATCACCCTCATACCCAAGCCTGGTAAGGATCCTCACGATTGTTCGAGTTACCGGCCCATTGCCCTCCTTAACTCTGACCTTAAGCTTTTTTCCAAGGTTTTGGCAGTTAGACTATGCTCCTTCCTCCCGGCCCTTGTTCATAAGGACCAGGTTGGATTTATCCCTTGTCGCCAGGGTGGAGACAACACTAGGAGGGTAGTGGACCTGATTGATTTGATCAATCGGAGATCTGAACAGGCATTAATTCTTAGTCTTGATGCTGAGAAAGCTTTTGATAGGCTTGGGTGGCCGTTCCTTTTTGCTACCTTACAGAAATTTGGGATTTCGGGGAAGTTTTTGACTGCACTGCGGGGTCTCTACTCCTCCCCTACAGCTTCACTTAAACTTCCTCACTCGCCATCTCCTACTTTTTCTTTGTTTAATGGGACATGTCAGGGTTGCCCGTTATCCCCGCTAATCTTTGCACTCTGTATTGAGCCTTTGGCTGCCATGATCAGGGGCGATCTGGACATAACTGGTATTTCCTTGCATGATAGGGAGTTCAAGGTTTGTTTATTTGCTGATGATGTCCTTCTTACGCTTTCTCGACCTCTACTGTCTCTTCCTTCTCTCTATAGGGTCCTGCATGACTATGGGGTGGTTTCTGGCTACAAGGTAAATCTTTCTAAGTCAGAGGCTCTTCCTCTTAACCTTCCCCCTCATCTTTCTACTCTTTTACGCTCTAACTTTTCTTTTCGGTGGTCTCCTTCTGCTATTAAATACCTTGGGGTCTGGATCTCCTCCCACTATTCCTCACTATACTCTACCAACTATCTCCCCCTATTCAGGGATCTCCGTGCCCTTATGGAAAAATGGCGCTCGCAATATATTTCTTTTTTTGGCCGCATTGCTGCGGTGAAAATGACTGTCCTTCCGAAACTCCTCTACTTTTTTGAAACCCTGCCAGTTCGGGTCCCGCTGTCGGCCCTGCGCTCCCTACAGGTGGCTATTTTTCGGTTCATTTGGGACGGTAAAAGGCATCGGCTACCGATGTCCGTGATGTTGGCTGGGCGGGCGTTTGGGGGTCTGGCGGTCCCGGATGTAGTGAAGTATTACTGGGCTGCCCATTTGCGCCATCTCGCGGCGTGGTCCACCTATCATGCCTACAGCCGCTGGATGGAAATAGAGAAGCTGTGGTTAGCGCCTATCCACCCTAACGCTCTCCTCTGGACTCTTCCTGCCTCTGCTCCTACTCTCTCCCCTCTCCTGGGTCCTATGGCATTTTCCAAATATGTGTGGAATTACTGTTCAGTCAAATTTAAATTACTGTCTCCCTCTTCCCCTCTTCAATCTTTCCTTTATCATCCTAGTTTTCCCCCTGGCCGGACCTCTCTTATGGTGAGGGAATGGGGGTCTAGAGGCCTTTTTTGCTGGGCGGATGTAGTTGATCCTTTGATGCGTACCCTCTTGCCCTTCTCTCAGTTACAGTCTTGTTGGGATCTCCCCTCGTCTGAGCGTTTTCATTATTCACAGCTACGACATTTTATGTCCTCCATGCTGGGTGCGCTAGTGGTATCTTCCCCTACGGGGTTTGAACGGCTGTGTCGTGGTGGACCTCAGGCGAGGGGGCTTCTCTCCGATATTTATTCCTTGCTAATCCAACCTCAGGAGGGAGTCCTGGTATCTCATCGCTATATGTCTCGCTGGGAGGAGGCACTTAATACTACTATCACTCTCCCTCAATGGAAGATAATATGGGAGCGGGCCTCTAGGGCATCTATATGTACGGCTTATAAGGAGACTCAATACAAATTACTTATGGGTTGGTACCATACTCCAGAGTTATTGAATAGGCTGAATCCCGATATCCCCCCCCAGTGCTGGCGTTGTGGGGTGGGTTTGGGCTCTCTGTTTCATGTTTTCTGGTCCTGCCCTCTTATCACGGGGTACTGGGAGTTAGTGAGTCGTTTGGTATCAGATGTTCTTGGAGTCTCGGTCCCTCCTGACCCTCAGGTCTACCTCTTGCACCTTTCACACTCTGCTCTGCCCAAGAAACTGTTTAAACTGGCTATGCATATGTTCTTGGCAGCTAAGACACTTGTTGCTAAATGCTGGAAGAGGACTCTTCCTCCCTCTGAATCGGACCTACTCTCCCGAATACGTGATATACGCTCTTTAGAATACCTCACTGCCTCTTTGAATAATACTATCCCTGCCTTCCTTTCAGTTTGGGAACCATGGGACCGTTTCTCTGACAGGCAACCTCCCTGAGGCGGCACTGACATCCTCCTTTCCCCCCCCCCCCCTCTTTCCCCTCCCTCCTTGTTCCCCCTCCCCCCCCCTTTCTGTTTGTTTGTTTGTTGTTGTTTGTTCGAGGTTCTGTTGTCCTTGTCTCCTTTTTGTCTTTGTTTCTGTCTTCTCTCTTTGTCTTCGTGTTGTAGAGTCTTAGTTCTCTCTTTGAGTATTTGGCTATAAACCTATGTTCATTCACTACAGTCTTTATGGGTTATCTGGGATTGGGGCTAGTTGTATTGGACTTCAACTGTTTCTGAATGCTCTGGTCTCTATCTTAGCTTGTCATTTGCCCTGATGTGATCGCTCTGGGCATTGCCCCAGATTATGCTTTGAATGTGTTTTACTAACTTTCTATTTTTTATGTGAAAATCTTTAATAAAAATTACAGTTGAAAAAAAAAAAAAAAAAAACCTGTGTAGCGGAAAAGTTGCCCAGTTGCGCATAGCAACATAGCAGATCGCTTCTTTCATTTTGCAGAGGTCTTGTTAAAAATGAAAGCAGTAAGCTGATTGGTTGCTATGGGCAACTGGGCAAATTTTCCTCTGGACAGGTTTTGATAAATCTCCCTCAGTGTATGTATCGCCACTCACAAGGGAGAATGCAGAGGGATTTTCTCAAGGATTGGGGTTTACTAGCAAATTAACACCTCCATATCAGGATGACATATTACTACATCAGTAAATAAAAATAACAATAACCACTGTACACAGATTAGGATCACCAATATCACCACTATTACAAATATTTCAGCCACACTATGACCACTCCAATTACCACTATATAGTGACAGGATAATACTACAGACCAATATCCCACATGTAGATCCCTTATTAGTGTTTCCCAAGCAGGGTGCCTACAGCTGTTGCAAAACTACAACTCCCAGCATGCCCAGACAGCAATTTGTAGTTTTGCACCAGCTTGAGGCACCCTGGTCGGAAAACACTGATCCATATAATGGTGACCCCCAGGTCTACACAGGCTCTGCAGCTTTCTGGCAAGGTGCCTGGAATATTACTAGACAAAATAGCCCTGTATGCAGTGATGGAGGCCGCAATGCAAGTGTAAACCCAGCCTGGTAATTACAGTACCATGGATGCCTAAAAAGACAAATACATACACACATCCATCCATCCATATGTATATAGATACACACACCTATACACAAGTGTACATACCCTAACTATAAGTGCACATACCATAACTTTCAGAGATGCTGACAGGATCCTCATATATGGCTTCCAGTGCTGGGGGTCAGTAACCCTTTATGTTCTTGCCTCTTATAAGCATGTTAGCTTTTGTACTGTGTGTCCCTTTTCTCACTGCCCTCTTGGAATAAAGTTTACAGCAGTGTGCTGCTGAGAGAAAGCATAGCATTCCTGTGGGTCACTGCTGCTGAGAGGTCCATAAGTCCACATTGTCCCCCTGTCCTCAGTCCCTAAATGTTGGACCATAATCTATCAGTGTTTCCTAACCAGAGCACCTCCAGCTGTTGCAAAACTACAACTCCCTGCATGCCCTGACAGATGTTGGCTGTCCAGACATGCTGGAAATTGTAGTTTTGCAACAGCTGGAGGCACCCCTGCAACTCCACACTGTACATTATAGCTATGTAAGCTGTTTTCCAGGCAGCCACAGCCGGTGCATTGCCGTGGAATGAGATTTGCCATAGAATGAGATGGTCCGCCTCCATCACATCCTATTGGCTCTCTCTTGTCACGTGACATATTTAAACGTCACGCATCGATGCGCACAGTAGTGTCAGTTTGGCTATCACAGGGAGAGGATCTCCTCACCCTGTGATAGCTGAAGCTGTACGGAGCTTTCATGGCCTCTGTGGCCAGACAGAAGTTCACACATGTACGCAGCTCATACGGCTGCCTCATATACATTTACTCTATTATTACATATACTGTTGATCCACAGCGCTATCGGGATCCCTATGCCCGATGGCGCTGTCATCAGTGTGCGTCCCCGCGAGAGCTCCACGCCCGCAGCTCTACTCCCCGTCCCCCGCAGCTGTACTCCCCGTCCCCCGCAGCTCTACTCCCCGTCGCCCGTAGCTCTACTCCCCGTCCCCCGCAGCTCTACTCCCCGTCGCCCGTAGCTCTACTCCCCGTCCCCCGCAGCTGTACTCCCCGTCCCCCGCAGCTGTACTCCCCGTCCCCCGTAGGTCTACTCCCCGTCCCCTGTTAACGCTCAGGGAGCGATCCACAGCGCTATTGGGATTCCTATGCCCGATGCCGCTGTCATCAGTGTGCGTCCCCGCGAGCGCCCCACGCCCGCAGCTCTACTCCCTGTCCCGTTAACGCTCAGGGAGCGGGGAACAGAAAGTAGAGCATCGGGCGCAGGTAAAGTAGTACTGCGCATGCGCAGCACTACGCGAATAACTTAACCTGCGCCCGATGCTCTACTTTCTGTCCCCCGCTCCCTGAGCGTTAACGGGACGGGGGGTACAGCTGCGGGCGTGGGGTGCTCGCGGGGACGCACACTGATGACAGCGGCATCGGGATCCCGGTAGCGCTGTGGATCAACAGTAAATGAGGCAGCCGTATGAGCTGCGTACATGTGTGAACTTCTGTCGGGCCACAGAGGCCATGAAAGCTCCGTACAGCTTCAGCTATCACAGGGTGAGGAGATCCTCTCCCTGTGATAGCCAAACTGACACTGCTGTGCGCATCGATGCGTGACGTTTAAATATGTCACGTGACAAGAGAGAGCCAATAGGATGTGATGGAGGCGGACCATCTCATTCTATGGCAAATCTCATTCCACGGCAATGCACCGGCTCTCCTATTGGACAGGAAAGAACATGTGGTGAGGATGGGAGAGGATAACCACAAGGGAAGGAGCTGTGGGCGTCACTTTATTATAATTTATTATAATTTCTTTGGGGGGAGAGGAGGGGGGGAGAGCAGCAGCTCACAGGAAGCAGGCGCAGGGGGTCATGGGAAATGTAGTCTTTATGACATGGCTGCTTACTGCTTTGGGTGGCAATTTCCAGAGAACGTCTGGAACGTTTTGGACAAATGAGGTACCTTTGGAAAGGTCTTTTAATGAGCTATCAGATGAGGTAAACTTTTTTTTAAGTACCAGCGCTGCAGATGTCCTTTAATCCTTTCAATAATTATCAGCTGCTGAAGTTGAGTTGTTCTTCTCTGTCTGGCTACAGTGCTCTCTGCTGACATCTCTGCTTGTCTCGGGAACTGCACAGAGTAGAACAGGTTTGCTATGGGGATTTGCTTCTACTCTGGACAGTTCCCGAGACAGGTGTCATCAAAGAGCACTTAGACAGAAAAGAACAACTCAACTTCAGCAGCTCATACGTACTGAAAGGATTAAGATTTTTTAATAGAAGTAATTTACAAATCTGTTTAACTTTCTGGAGCCAGTTGATATATGAAAAAAGGTTTTTTTCCTGGATAACCCCTTTAAAGCTATTCACCACCATTCATCCCCATTCTTGCACTTTGCCTTCTGACAACGTAACATAATATTGGAAAAGCAGCTCTGCCTCATACACATAGCATTTATTTATAACTTGCACTATGTATCCTTGTTGAGTGGATAAATTAGAAGTATTCATCCAGATTTTGCGGGCAGCATATATCACACAACTTGTATGAGATGTAGTTACGCTGGAATGACCAATTTTACACTAGGGTATTGAAGGTCCTGTCCTAAGATTCATTCCATCCACATTGTGTAATGAGGAAAGGCAGCAGAGCATAGCTGGGGGAAATACATGGTTTTCATGGGCGATTCACCTCTCTTCTGTTTTCAGATAGTTTCAATTATATCCTTAGTGTATTACATTGTTACTATAAATATGCAGGTAAACTCAGCCATAAAACTGTCCATAAAATAAATTGCTATAACGGCTCTAAAGGGAAACAAGCTTTGTTGGGGCTATAGGGAGTTTATTTATTAAAGACGCCTAGAATTGTATATAGAACTTGTCAACTTTTGTCAACCCACTTGTAAGTGAATGTCACCGGGCCATGTCTGCTAGACTATTTGTTCTTGATTCTTCTGAAATGTGTACAGTACATGTTTATGTAAAAGGACACATTTTGTTTTTAATAATGTATATAACTACAAGTTGCCTGATAAGTGTTCCAAGGTTCCACAAAAGAAAAAGATTTTATGGACTTAAAATATCTACACGAACAATATCTTCACTTACTACTCTGAGGCATCTGGCATTGGTGGGTGGAAATCCTGGCTGATCCATCCCTGATTCATCTTCACAAAGGTCAGTCTCTCCACATTTTTCGCGGACAGACGAGTTCTCCTTGGGGTGACTATGGCCCCGGCCGCACTAAACACCCTCTCTGATGGCACACTACTGGCCGGGCAGGACAGCTTTTCCAGGGCAAACTCTGCTAGTTGCGGCCACAAATCAAGTTTGGCTGCCCACAAGTCCAGCGGATCTTCAAGGTGTGTTGGCATGGCCATGTCAAGGTATGCCACCACCTGCTGGTTCAGGTCCTGCTCCATGTCTACCTGCTGCTGATGAGTAGCTTCACTATGCGGGCAGGGCCGGACTGGGGACAAAAACCAGCCCTGGAAATGATTGCATACCAGCCCCACAGCACTGTGTCATTGTGCCAGTCAACAGCCGGCATGCCGGCAGGCATATATATATAAGAATGCAGGCAAGCGTAGGAATCCTGGTCACAAATCCACAGCGAATTTTATAAAGAAAAAATAAAAAGTGGGTTTTATTCCAACATGTGTAGAGTTACAGGCCCACCCAGACATTGGGGGAGATTTATCACAATCTGTCCTGTTAAAAAGTTGCCTAGTTGCCCACAGCAGCCAATCAGAACGCTGCTTTTATTTTGCAAATGCCCTTTTAAAAATGAAAGAAGTGATCTGATTGGCTGCTGTGGGCAACTAGGCAACTTTTCCACAACGTTGCCTGTAACTCTACACATGTTGGAATAAAACCCACTTTTTATTTTTGCAAGAAACACAGATGTGCTGCAGTAATTACTTCTCTCTCTCTCTCTCTCTCCCTCTCTCTCTCTATATATACATACACACACACACATCTATATTAATTTGTTTATTAATATATATATATATATATATATATATATATATATATATAATGTCACCCATAGAATACAGCCAGTGGTATTGCTAGGGTTGGTGTCACCCAGTGCGGTAGAAAATAGTGTCACCACATACCTACATGCCCCCCCAAAGTAATTTTTTGTCCTGTTGTGACAGACACCACTGGTGAAAAAATCCAGTATAATAATTAAATATACCAATTGCCATAGAAAGTGCTAAAGAAGTCTTCACCATTTAAAACTACAGCTCCCAGAATGACTTAAAGGGGTACTCCGGTGGAAAACATTTTCTTTCAAATAAACTGGTACCATGAAGTTAAACAGATTTGTAAATTACTTCTATTTAAAAATCTTAATCCTTCCAGTACTTATCAGCTGCTATATGCTCCTCAGGGAGTTCTTTTCTTTTTTAATTTCCCTTCTGTCTGACCACAGTGCTCTCTGCTGACACCTCTGTCCATGTCAGGAACTGTTCAGAGCAGGAGAGGTTTGCTATGGGGATTTGCTCCTACTATGGACTGTTCCTAAAATGGACAAAGGTGTAAGCAGGGAGAACTGGGGTCAGACAGAAAGGAAATTCAAAAAGAAAAGAACTTCCTGTGGAGCATACAGCAGCTGATAAGTACTGAAAGGATTTTCAAATAGAAGTAATTTACAAATCTGTTTAACTTTCTGGCACCAGTTAAAACTATTTTTTTTCCAGCAGAGTACCCCTTTAAGCAGTGGTAAGGTTATGCTGGGAGTTGTAGTTTCACTCATCATAACTGTAGAACTTACAAGTGACTCCAGCTCTGATAGGACATAATGAGGAGAATACACAATGATATCAGTGACTACAGGTGACGTCTTCCCTATAGTCTTTCCTTATTTAATTCAGATGGTACATACTGCCGGGTCCAGCTAAATGTTCACTCAGCAGAACTTGACGCCCAGATAGCTCCTCACTATGTCAGCGCATTATGATCCTCTATATGAAAACAATAATCTTTATAATACTGCCAAACACTGTATCCTTTGAATATAATATTGGCACATAGCCTCTGAATATGATACTACTACAATCTGTACCCTCCCTCTGAATATATTACCGTCACACACCTTACCCTCTGTATATAAAACCGCCACATACCGTAACCTCTCTATATAAAACCGCCACACACCGTACCCTCTGTATATAAAACTACTAGAGATGAGCGAACTTACAGTAAATTCGATTCGTCACGCACTTCTCGGCTCGGCAGTTGATGACTTATCCTGCAAAATTAGTTCAACTTTCAGGTGCTCCGGTGGGCTGGAAAAGGTGGATACAGTCCTAGGAAAGAGTCTCCTAGGACTGTATCCACCTTTTCCAGCCCACCGGAGCACCTGAAAGCTGAACTCATTTATGCAGGAAAAGTCATCAACTGCCGAACCGAGAAGTTCGTGACGAATCGAATTTATTGTAAGTTCGCTCATCTCTAAAAACCGCCACACACCGTACCCTCTGTATATAAAACCGCCACACACCGTATCCTCTGTATAAAAAAAACGCAACACACCGTACCCTCTGTATTTAAAACCGTCACACACTGTAACCTCTGAATATATTACTACAACACACTGTACCAATACTACCGCATACTGTGCTCTCTGATTCTAACCTTGCCATGCACCCTCTGAATACAATACCGTAATTTATTGTTGCCCATAAAAACCATACTACCCCAAAAATTCCTTATAATATACACTATACACTATGCTTGTGGATCCTACATCATGCTGCACCTTCATACCTAACAACACTGGTCCCAATGGTAAAGTAACTATTGCAATACAAAAGTTAGAGGACCTGTCTGCCGAACTAAAAAAGAACTCAGGTATTACAGATCCCTGGGATCAATATTTTGAATGGTTTACTAACTGGAAACATGCATTAACACAATTAGCCATTATGATTTTTGTAATCATTATAGTTATTGCTGCATTTTCTCTATGTGTGATACCATGTATTAGGAGGTTGCTAGAAAAGGGAGTTGCCAATGCCACGGCCACATTTTACCAGGCCTCGCCCTCATTGGCTAATGAAGACACTACACCCAGTGGATACATGCAATACCTAAAACTCTACAGAGAAAGGAAGGTAAAAAAAGGAGAACCGTATAGTATAAAATAATATAAGGTTCTAAGAGGGGATTGAAGGGGTTACTGTATTGTATGCATCCATCACACAGTGTCTTTATCCTGTCAGCATTTAATGTTATCTCTTTGCTAGGAATGTAGCCGCGAAGGTTAATTAACCATATTAGGACTTCCTATTCTTACATGTGTTATGGCTTTCTCGATCATCTCTCTCCCATGAATTCTCTCAGAAACCTCCGTATACCTAATATTATAGGCTAGAGATTATACCAAATATTTGAGTGACGGACTACTGAATAAACTAGAGTGAATTTGACCAGACAAACTGTTGTTATGTGTTATTTCTGGTAGATTCATTCTCCTGGATCCAGATAAAGACTTAAATCAAGCTAACCACCGAAGTTCGGTACCAGGGGTACTTAGATAAGATCAGATCTCCTTACAGCCGACATGTATAATTGTCTTTAGACTGTTTTTTGTGTCTACAAATGGTGCAAAAGAGGCGCAAGCAGGGTTTATTTGTGCCTTTTTTCCGTTTCAGTTGCAATCCACTCATTTTGGCAATACACATGATATGGACAGGTTTTATGAACTGCGCCTTTTTGTGAAAGCCACTGAAAAGTCTCTAAAACTACACCAGCCCAGGCTTAGCTTTGCCCCTCACATATAATGCACCCTGTCATGTGCCCCTCACTTATAATGCCCTCTGTCCTGTGCCCCTCACATATAATGCCCTCTGTCCTGTGCCCCTCACATATAATGCCCTCTGTCCTGTGCCCCTCACATATAATGCACCCTGTCCTGTGCTCCTCACATATAATGCCCTCTGTCCTGTGCCCCTCTCTTATAATGCCCTCTGTCCTGTGCCCTTCGCATATAATGCACCCTGTCCTGTGCCCTTCGCATATAATGCACCCTGTCCTGTGCCCCTCGCATATAATGCCCTCTGTCATGTGCCCCTCACATATAATGCACCCTGTCCTGTGCTCCTCACATATAATGCCCTCTGTCCTGTGCCCCTCTCATATAATGCCCTCTGTCCTGTGCCCTTCGCATATAATGCACCCTGTCCTGTGCCCCTCGCATATAATGCCCTCTGTCCTGTGCCCCTCACATATAATGCACCCTGTCCTGTGCCCCTCACATATAATGCCCTCTGTCCTGTGCCCCTCTCATATAATGCACCCTGAGGGGCACATGACAGGGGGGCATAATATGTGAGGGGCACATGTCAGGGGGCATTATATGTGGGGGCACATGACAGGGGGCATTATAAGTGAGGGGCACATGACAGGGTGCATTATATGTGAGGGGCAAAGCTAAGTCTGGGCTGGTGTAGTTTTAGAGACTTTTCAGTGGCTTTCACAAAAAGGCGCAGTTCATAAAACCTGTCCATATCATGTGTATTGCCAAAATGAGTGGATTGCAACTGAAGCGGGAAAAAAGGCACAAATAAACCCTGCTTGCGCCTTTTTTGCACCATTTGTAGACACAAAAAACAGGGGGGGGGGGGGGTCCTGTCATTTGCCCCCACATATAATTCCCTCCTGCCATGTGCCCCTCATATATAATGCCCTCTGTCCTGTGCCCCTCGCATATAATGCACCCTGAGGGGCACATGACAGGGGGGCATTATATGTGAGGGGCACATGACAGGGGGGCATTATATGGGCACATGACAGAGGGGGGTCCTGTCATTTGCCCCCACATATAATGCCCCCCTGCCATGTGCCCCTCATATATAGTGCCCCCCTGACATGTGCCCCTTATATATAATACCCCATGTCCTGTGCCCCTCACAATATAATGCCCCCTGACATGTGCCCCTCACATATAATGCCCTCCTATCATGTGCCCCTCAGGGTGCATTATATGCGAGGGGCACAGGACATGGGGCATTATATCTGAGGGGCACAGGACAGAGGGCATTATATATAAGGGCCACATGACAGGGGGCATTATATGGGCACATGAGGGGGGGGGGGGTCCTGTCATTTGCCCCCACATATAATGCCCCTCTGCCATGTGCCCCTTATATATAATGCCCCCCCTGACATGTGCCCCTCACTTATCATTTTCTTTCCCCCTTCTCACACCCGTCACCTTTCTCACGCTGCGGGCTGCGGCTGCTCCGTTTTTGAAGTGTCAGTACCAGCCGCGGGGACGTGATTTCCGGGCGCTGGCGCGATGGTGTGATGTCATAGCGCCAGCCTGCCGTGGATGGCGTCACTGCGGCTGTCACTGACACTTCAAGAACGGAGCAGCCGCAGCCCGCAGCGTGAGAAAGGTGACGGAGTGGTGGAGTGGGACAGCTGACAGCTCTGCTCCACCATGCTAGCCGGAGCTTATAGCTCCTTCACTATGCGGCCGCTGCTGCTCTGCATACAAGGGCCTGATACTAGAATCAGGCCCTGGTCTGCTAGTGCAGTGTAGTGTGCATGGGTGGCCGCCGCGGCCCGACCGCACTACGCCGCAGCCGCGCTGAATATATAAAAACGGGTCAGTCTGATGGTGCCTGAATTGCTCAGGCACCATCAAACTGACCCGTTTTTATATACTGCCGGCACCAGGGTGAGCGGCCCACCGGGAATTTTCCCGGTATCCCGCTAAGCCAGTCCGGCCCTGTATGCGGGTGAAGAAAGCTACTAATCAGTGACTGTAGACTCAGGCTGCTGCTAGTGGAGCTTGTACTGTTCCTGCCACCCCACCCCTCCCCAGCAGCGATGGCAGTGAAAGGTGAGTGTAAAGGCCCCCCCCCCCCCCGAGTAAGACCTGCGAGAGGATGGACGATGGTTCAGATAGGCATCGGCCAACTGACTACGTAGGATGTCTCTGTAGTAGGTCAGTTTGTCCTCCCTCTCAGTGAGTGTAAAAAAAAGGCCCCCATTTTGTGCCAAGGGTCCAATAAGGTGGAAAGCCAGAAGTCATCCTGCTGCCGAATGGTGACAATTCGGCAGTCACTACGCAAGCAAGTGATCATGCATCGTACCATTTGTGCAAGTGACTCGGAGGGACTCCCTGCCTCCATCTCCACTGATTACTGCTACAGTGTGTCTGGGTCCTCTGTCTCATCATAACCCTCTAGCTCCTCTGGCTGCTCCTGCTCCTCGTCTCCTGTCAGATGACTAGAAAAACTGCCCATCTCGCAAAACCTAAACTACTCCACTGTGCCCCTACCCCTCCTCCTTCTCCTCCTCCAGTTAAGCTCCCACAGGGCTCATGTGGCCTTGAGATGTAGGCACCATGTCTTCAGTGCCCTGACCAGCCATTGTTTCAAACACGTGTTGTAGTAGATGAAGCAGTGGAATTGACATTGTTCATTCCATAATCCTGGCAACTGACAATGTGGCTTCCTCAAAGGGCCTGAGCAAATGGCAGGTGTCACGTATGAGCTGGCACTGGTTCACATTGAAGTTACACAGGGAAGTCTTCCTATCTGGTTGGATCATCAAAAAATCAGTGATGTCTTTTCTATATTCATATAGTCGGTCCAACATATGCAGGGTGGAATTCCAAAGTGTGTAAACATCGCAAATCAAACTATGTTGGGGGATGCTGTTCTGGCACTGCAGCTCAAGGAGGGTGTGTTTTGCAGTGTACAAGTGGCTGAAGTACATGCAAAGTTTCCTACCCATTGTTAGGATGTCTTGCAGATGGTGGGAACACTTCAGGAACTGCTTGACAACTAGATTGAACACGTGTCTTGCAGGGCGCATGACTCCGGCTTCTTTGTCGCAGCGCAGACAAGATGTTCTTCCCATTATCGGTCACCATGGTTCCCATTTCCAGCGTGACACCGCTGTGCCCTGCACACATGGTATGCTGGAGGGGCACTGAGACTGGTCCGTGCAGTAAAGGCTGAGGACATGGTGGAGGATGAGGAGGCGGAGTCGCACACTGTCACAAAACACACTGTCACGTCTGAGAGCATCGAGGCAGAAGCGGCGTAACCTGTCTAAGTTGCTGTTGTGGCTGTGCAGGAACCACATTCACCCAGTGGGTCATAAAGGACATGTATTCTCCCTGACCGTAATTACAGCTCCACACGTCGGCGCTTCCATGCACTTTGGTACACACTGACAGGCTCAAGGACTGGCCCACCTTCTGTTCCACAAAATTTTGCAGGGCTGGTTCTGCCTTCTTCGCAAATAAATGACGTTTTGGGACTCTCCACCTCTGCTCGGCACAAGCCATCAGTTCTCTGAAAGGTAAAAAGAAAATGGTTTCCCCCACCTCAAGGCTCGTGTTTAAATTATTACAAAGATAATGCAATAAGACAGTGCTTCAATTATTCTGTTATTTTATTAAAATTTATCATATAAATTTAAATTCCACTCTCACAGGGCCCTTGTGGAAGAAGAAATATATTTAAGATACAAATAAGATATAAAACAGTAAAAACAAACTGTTTTATATCTTATTTGTATCTTAAATATATTTCTTTTCCCACAAGGGCCCTGTGAGAGTGGAATTTAAATTTATATGATAAATTTTAATAAAATAACAGAATAATTGAAGCACGGTCTTATTGCATTATCTTTGTAATAATTTAAACACGAGCCTTGAGGTGGGGGAAACCATTTTCTTTTAGTATTTCTAACACACCGTGGTATAGGTGTGTACCCCATTTCCCCTCGATAAGTGTATAGTTGTGAGCTGCACCTACAATTTTCTCTTTCCAGTTCTCTGAAAGGGGCAGAGTCCACCACTTGAACAGGGAGGGACTGCAGCTCCAACAACTTAGACCAGAGCACATTTTGCCTCTGCGCCGTTGGATGAGTGTGCGCATACTGTTGTTCCTTGGACATGACTTCCCAATGGATTGCTGGCTGAATGACTGACTTGAAGTAGGAGGAGCAGGAGCATCTAGAGTGACAGAAGATGGGTATGACACACAACTTCCTTCAGCTGAGGTGTCTGAGCCTGGGCTGGCTGAAACAGGGAGCAGCGTGCCACTGGGTGATGCCGCAGGCTGGACCAACACATTGGAGCCACGGTTCTCCTGGGCTGCTTTATGGTGACGTTGCATATGTTGACGCAGGGCCATGGTGCCAACATTGGGACCCTGGCCACGCATCACCTTCTGCAGACACTTTTTGCATGTGGCCATGTTAACCTCCTCCGGATGCTTGAGGAAAAACTGCCACACCGCCGAGTAGCTGAAAAAAGTATTTGTGTACAACACCAGCCGGTGTGTACTTTTGCCTGGCCTTTCACAGTATCTAGACCATTGAGACTTTAACAGGAACACAATATTACACCACTTAGATGTACGTATGTGGTATGCACTTGAGGGTAGGACAATGCGCTACAGTACGCTTAAAAAAGTATTTGTGTACAACACCAGTGAGTACTTTTGCCTGGCCTTTCACAATATCTAGGCCCTTGAGACTTAAACAGGAACAAAATAGTATACACCAAAAAACATCCTGTGGGGCAAAAAGTCCCAACAGGGAAATAAAGGACTAGTAATAAACTCTAAAATGAACACCAAAAGAATAATTACTAGATATCCAAAAAGGTACTGAAAAACATTACAAAATCTTTATTAAACCAATACAGACATAAAAAAAAATACATAAAAGTTGGCACAGCAAAGTAACACCATGGATAGCAAATACCGAAGGTAAGCCGTGATTACATATAGGTTAACAGTTCGGATAGAGAGTCTCCTTCAGGAAGCATAAGTGCAGCAGGTAATGAAAAAGAAAGAAAGAAGTACATTGAAGACATAAACCAGACTAATATTACCAATACCATATGATATAATAGGTCTTACCCAGGGATATGCTCAACCCCTACATATGTTTCACTCCTTCGAGCTTCCTCAGGGGGCGTGGCTTACTAAGGGTTCTGGATGGCCTTATATTCTAACTGTGGGCCAATGACATTCATTCTACCATTCATTCAAAAGGTCTAGTCCTATCCTGAGTTATAATACAATATAGCAGAGGCGCCCAATACAGGTGTATAAGGTAAATACCTAATTATAGTTACCTCCGTGTGCCACGCGGCATTGCATATCTGCCCAGTAGTACTCAGCTCTGAATCACATGACCGTCCGGGTCCCGATCTCGTGATACCCCTGACCGACATGTAAACACGACGCCGTGAGTAGGCGCATTACAGCCGAAATCAAATCATGTTTAGAAGCAGATGACACATAAATGGATTTTCAAATTGAAAACGATGACCCCTTATGGCCTTAAAGAACACATGAGCTTTGTTCCATTCTTATAATTTCCCCTTGATCTGTCTGCCTATGCTTTGGGTAATATGGTTTTATTAGTTTTCAATTGATTTTATGGGCCTTCTGTTGTTTGTGTGGGTCATTATAGGATGTGCTATTCTCTCATTTACTATATATATAAAATTCCTTTTTATATATTTATATTTTAGTTTTCTCCTTTCATTTCAGCTTCTTGTTGGTGCTTGTCCTCCTGATCTCGCCATCCTTTGCGTCTTCTATTCCTCGGCTCTTTATTGTTAACCAGTACCTATGATATAATAGGTCATTTATTGTGATATGCACTTTATTATTGTAAACCATTTTATGTTACATTGGATTCGAATTACCTTTATATCCTATATTTTACACTAAATGTGTAGTCCATTTATCCCCAGTCTATACATAATTTTATAATTATTATATGTCATGTTTTGTCCGATTTATACGTGGGTGGTATTTTTATGCCAATTTTGGTATCATTCTATTGTCCCAGTCCCCTTTCCCTACCCCTCTCTTTTCTTCCTTTTTTTATATATATTTTTTTTCTCCTCTCTTTTCTCCTCTTGCCTCTCCTATCTTTTTTCTTCCTCTTTCCTTTTCCCCTTTTTTGCTAACTATCTTCTTAGGCTTTTCATTCTCTTTTCCTTTCCTCTTTTTTTCTTTTCCCCCCTCTCTTATTTTCCCTCTTCTTTCTCCCCCTCCCCTTCCTTTCCCCCTTGTTGCTTCTCCTTCCCCTCTCCCCCCCCCTCCCACTTTTCTCATACTTACTTTGTATTTAATATCATTATTATTTCACTACTCATATTCATTATATTTATTACACTAGCACTTTAAATGAGTTTACTATTGGGAGATATTATATGTCTCCCTTATCTCCTTTATATATTATATTTCACTACACACAGCATTCTAAGTATAAGTATAATAACATAGATAACTTTTCACTTATTTTTGCAGGCATTTATGTGTCATCTGCTTTTAAACATCATTTATTATATATGATATTTTCTTATATATTATTTTATTTTTACAGATGGTTTGCACACCTTCACATATACCTTTCTCCATCACGATTTTCACGGGTGAACGTATTGGATTCACAGTCACTCATCCTGCACGATTTGTGCACATTTCTTTCACTTTATTTAGTTTGATTTGCATGTCTCACCGTTTTTTTCACTTTGCGCATGCGTGAGTTGGACGGACTGACGACTTATCTCTATGCATTAGACTTGGGCGCATATTACCGCAAGATGTTCGTGTTGCGCCGATCATGTGACCCTATCCGGTCACATGATTTCAGCTGTGACGCGTCTACTCGCGGTGTCATGTTTACATGCCGGTCAGGGGACTCGCGAGATCGGGACCCGGACGGTCAAGTGATTCGGAGCTGAGTACTTCCAGGCGGAAATGCAATGCCATGCGGGACACGGAGGTAGCTATAATTAGGTATTTACCTTAAACACCTGTATTGGGCGCCTCTGCTATATTGTATTATAACTCAGGATAGGACTAAACCCTTTGAATGAATGGTAGAATGAATGTCATTGGCCCGCAGTTAGAATATAAAGCCGGCCAGAACCCTTAGTAAGCCACACCCCCTTAGGAAGCTCGAAGGAGCGAAACATATGTAGGGGTTGAGCATATCCCTGGGTAAGACCTATTATATCATATGGTATTGGTAATATTAGTCTGGTTTATGTCTTCATTGTACTTCTCACTTTCTTATTCATTACCTGCTGCACTTATGCTTCCTGAAGGAGACTCTCTATCCGGATTGTTAACCTATATTTAATTACGGCTTACCTTCGGTATTTGCTATGCATGGTGTTACTTTGCTGTGCCATCTGTTATGTATTTTTATGTATGCCTGTATTGGTTTAATAAAGGTTTTGTAATGTTTTTCGTTACCTTTTTGGATATCTAGTAATTATTCTTTTGGTGTTCATCATCAGGAACAAAATAGTACACCACTTAGATGTACATATGTGGTATACAATACGCTGCAGTACGCTTATAAAAGTATTTGTGTACAACACCAGGAATACACTCCAGTGCTGCAGCACACCAAAAATAGCACTTTCTCTCTCAATCTTACTCCCTTCCCTATCAGTGCTGAATCTCTGCTGTTCTGTGCAACACACTGCTCTCTGTCCCTCTCTGTAATAGAACGCTGATGTGACTAGGAGGTGAATTTCTTCTGGAAAAAAAGTTTTTCTGGCCAACACACAGCGCTGTCTGTCTCTATTTATCTCTCTGCAATGAAAGGCTGAAGTGACTGGCTGCAATATGGCTGCCGATTATATAGGGCTGTGACATCACAGGGGTGACTGGCTGCTGATAGGCTGCATGCTGCATGTGATTCAAGGTCATCCCACCTACCCTTGTTTCACAGGATTCCTTGCCCCATGTCCTCACATGTGGATCAACCATTATGCCCTGGAGCCTGGACCGCTCTAAATGGAGTTTAATGAAGAGATTTGCGTCAACGAATTGCACCAATATTCGCATTCGTTGCGAATTGAATTTTTCCTGAAATTTGTAACGGATTTGGATTCGTCAGATTCGATTCGCTCATCCCTAGCTGGGAGGACACACTGTTCAATGTGTCCAATAAACTTTAGATGACTTTGTGTCATTAGCTACAATAAAATGATGGATCCCATTTACTTTTTTTCCCTACTTAAATGTTGGATGTTCAGATTCCTCTCCAGCCATCCCAGTTTGATGGGCCACGTCATCTGTGATCTACTTTCTGTCTTATAAATGTGTTACCTCACAGGGGATTAGAGATCACAGCGCTGAAAGTCTTAGATTAACTTTGAGTACTGACGTTAGAAATATTCTTTTCCGCTTCTTAAATTTTGTTAAATCCTTTGACATAGTTGCCAACATTTCAATAGAAATTCCAAGGTCTCTTTTGGAGCATGAAAACAAGTCATATTATTTTCATTCTAACATGACTCGACTATAAAACATGATTCCAAAGTGCATGACAGAATTCTACAGAAGGTTAGTATCAAGTACGGTACATGCCATTGAACAAACAATAAAATGCAACCATCAGGGGTAAGACATTGCATTCAAATATATATTCATATAAATAGCCAACAAATGCATTCATTTTCTTTCCCTACTTCTCCCCTCTCTAGTGGTTAAGCAAGTGAGGCTATAACTAAGAAGAAATAAGAACCCTCTATTCTTCTTGTTACATGTGGTCCTCTGCTCTTGTTTGCTGTTTGCACATTATATGGGTCAGACATCTTTTGTTTCCTGACATTTGAAACAAGTTTGTACGAAGTGTTCGTGTAACCTCAGAATGGTCTCACTATTCTGCCCTACCATAAGCCCTGGGGATATCGGAATACTAGGAGTCATTGTTTGGATGCAGGAATGGTGACTGCTAAAAGTACAGCTTATTTCTGCTGTCTACCAACCCCTCAGTGTCTTAACCCCTACGTACAATTCTGTATAAGAAGCTATAATTGAAGGCCCAACAAAAATGTAGTTGTCCTTTACATGAAGAATAGTGCTGCATGTAGTGAAGTTCTTTCTGTCAAAACAACAGACACTGTTTAGACGGTTTTTAATATAAATCAATGGCGTTTCATGGTTGCAACTGGTTTCCATTGTGTGATGAGCGGCACTGCATTGGGATTTCTGTTTATGACCATATAAAAACCATGAGGCAGATTTGTAGATTACACTATGACAGAAGCCATGACGCTGATGTTAATAGAGCCTTAGGCCTTATTCCTAGCTGGGACCAGGAATTGTTGGCTGCATCAGGACCACTGCCCTACATTGTCTATGCCACTCTTTTCTGCTACTCCCTAAATAAAGAGGAAAATAACAGATGTTTTCTACAATATTGCATGGTTTTAGAGCTCAATATGCAGTACTTAAAATCAGGCTAAAGGTCATTCCTTTAGCCTGTCACCTCGGGCAGGGATAAGTGCAACCCTGAGCTCACCTAAACCTTTATCCCTGCCTTAATAGAATGGCCCCAACCAAGGAGCCAGTCCCTACTCTACTAAAGTGCAGGGTGTGGCAAGATCAAAAGCAAAAATACAAACACAGGAAAGAAGTCAGGAAAAAGGTCAGGACAAAAAAGGGTTAACTGACAAAAGCACAGCAAAAAAAAGAGACAGGAAATGTACATACAAATATAAAATCAAAGTCAAACGAGACAAGTCAATACCAGTAAGAGCGTTGTAGTACAGATATACTAAGTAAGGGAATAGTCAAAGAACAAGTCAAAAGTCAGGAGAACAAGAGAAGAGGATAAAAATACTGGTAAGGAGCCAGTGCTAGGAATAATGGGGGGGAATTTGTCAAAAATTTTACACGTCTTTTTACACAGGTTTTGTTTCTATGCAGTGCACATTTTGGCAAAAAAGACACTTTGAGGGGGAATTTTCAAAGACTTGTGTTATTAGGGATTTATTTTTTTTGTGCCTCAAAGAGTGTTAACTGCGCCTCATTCTTAGAAGTGTGTTTGGTCTTTTGAAAATTTTGAGCAAATAGCGCATAATTTAATGCCAGGTATACTTGTTATTAACTGCGATACTTGTGTTCACAAAAAGTTGTGCTAAACCTTTGAATATAGGGTGTTAACAAAAACATAGCCAAGCCTCTTTTAAAAGCCCTAACAGAGCTCTATTTCTGGTGCTAAATATGTGATTATGAAAAGTAGCACTAAATTCTTTGAATATGCCTCTGTTGTCTTTCTTCTGTGAGTCCATACAATTACAGAAATAAGTGGAGACAAAAAAAGGCGGACAAATGGTGACCCTGCCTTGTGCCGTTACCAAAGGCAGAACAGGTACATGTAGTCACAGTGAATGCTCACGTACCTGGCGATGTTGGGCTAAGGGATACTTGAGTTACTGCTAGAGGAGCACGAACGAGGTAAAAAAAAAACAGGTTGGTTGGGGGGCGCACACCACTAACAGTAAAATCCACCACGGGCACTGTGGATTAAAAAGTATTTTTATTAATGTAAAAACAGACAACGCGTTTGGAGAGTGCACCCTTTCTTTTTTTCAAGTCTCATCCCTGAGAGCGGGCGGGCGCTCCCCCCAAACCTGTGTAAAAAGACGTGTCTGTTTTCACATGACTAAATATCCTTTTTAATACACAGTGCCCGTGGTGAATTTTACTGTTAGCGGTGTGCTCCCACCAACCAACCTGTTTTTTTTTTCCTCTGTTCGGACTCCTCCAGCAGTAACTCAAGTATCCATACAATTACAATGATACCCAAAATATATAGGTTTTGTTTTGATTTGCTACTTTAAAAAAACATTATAGCTTTTTGTAAGGATGCTTAAAATGATCCTCTTCTGACCTCTAACTTTTTTTTTTTTTCAGAATACGGGGCTTTATGAGGGCAAATTTTTTTGTGCAGTGATCTGTAGTTATTTTGATTAGACTTTTTGATCACTTTTTATTATTATTTTTTTTCTGGTATAAGAAGTGACCAAAATCAGCAATTCTGAGCTGCTTTATTTTTTTCACATGTGTGCCCTGACCGTACCATTTAACCCCTTAAGGACCGGGGGGTTTCCGCTTTTGCATTTTCGTTTTTTGCTCCTTGCCTTTAAAAAATCATAACTCTTTCAATTTTGCACCTAAAAATCCATATGATGGCTTATTGTTTGCGCCACCAATTCTACTTTGTAATGACATCAGTCATTTTGCCCAAAAATCTACGGTGAAACGGAAAACAAAATCATTGTGCGACAAAATTGAAAAAAAACCCGCTGTTTTGTAACTTTTGGGGGCTTCC
Organism: Hyla sarda; assembly: GCF_029499605.1. NCBI lineage: Eukaryota > Metazoa > Chordata > Amphibia > Anura > Hylidae > Hyla > Hyla sarda. The sequence goes on along the minus strand of NC_079196.1, from coordinate 173,561,355 downwards.
GTTTCTATGTAGTACATTTCTCGGTAAAAATGACACCTTATCTTTATTCTGTAGGTCCATATGATTAAAATGATACCCTACTTATATAGGTTTAATTTTGTCGGACTTCTGGAAAAAATCATAACTACATGCAGGAAAATTAATACGTTTAAAATTGTCATCTTCTGACCCCTATAACTTTTTTATTTTTCCGTGTATGGGGCGGTATGAGGGCTCATTTTTTGCGCCGTGATCTGAAGTTTTTAACGGTACCATTTTTGCATTGAAAGACTTATTGATCGCTTTTTATTCATTTTTAAATTATATAAAAAGTGACCAAAAATGCACTGTTTTGGACTTTGAAATCTTTTTGCGCGCACGCCATTGACCGAGCAGTTTAATTAATGATATATTTTTATAATTCGGACATTTCCGCACACGGTGATACCATATATGTTTATTTTTATTTACACTGTGTTTTTTTTTTATTGGGGAGGAGTTAAATGATCTTTATTCACTTTTTTTTTCCACTTTTTTTTTTGCAGTGTTATAGGTCCCATAGGAAACCAGTGATCGACGATTCTGCCGCATGACTGCTCATGCCTGGATCTCAGGAACTGAGCAGTCATTCGGCGATCAGACAGCAAGGAGGCAGGTAGGGGCCCTCCCGCTGTCCTGTAAGCTGTTCGGGATGCCGCGATTAGCCACTTTCACTTTCGCTTTTAGCCAGAGCTTTTAGCTCTGAGCGCGCGGCTAAAGGGTTAATAGCGCGCGGCGCCGCGATCGGCGCTGCGCGCTATTAGAGGCGGGTCCCGGCTTCACTATGACGCCGGGCCCGCCGTGATATGACGCGGGGTTACTATGTAACCCCGCGTTATATCAGGAGAGCAGGACCAAGGACGTACCGGTACGTCCTTGGTCCTTAAGGGGTTAATTAACATTATATTTTAATAGTTCAGACACTTTTGTACACAACAATTCTACATATGTTTATTTTAGTTCACATTATTTTATTAGAAAAAAAATGGGATGATTTCAGCTTTTATTAGGGGAGGCTTTTTCACATTTATAATCATTCTTTCACCATTGTTTAGTCCCCATAGGGGACTATTACTTGCAATCTTGTGACTGCACACATTGAACAATTCTGTGCCATATCATAGCTTTGATCAGTGTTATCGGCTCTTCATTGACGGAAAGAAGGCAGGTAGGAAACCTGTGCCCTTTCTATCAGCCGATCGGGATCCCGAGATTTTGCTCCAGGTGTCCCGATCAGCTCCACCAAGCTACCCGCATTTAATTTTCAGCATTTTAGAAGCTGCAAACAACTATGATCATGGTGTCTAAAGGCTTAATGCTGGACATCGGCCTGATTGGTGATGTTGGGAATTAGCCAAGATTCCCAGCTGCTAATAGCAGCTGGAACCAAACAGATATGAAGCAAGCTTAGCTCCTGGGCTTGATTCATAGACCTGCCACAAGGGTGGGCCATATATATGCGTCAGACAGTCATTAAGGGTCAAAGTCTCTTCCTCCCAGCGCTAGGCATTGCTGGGAGAAGCAACAGTGGGACACACTCTTGAAGGGCCAGGCCGCGCTGCCCAGCAGTAAAGCCTACCCCTGTGAGAGGGGCATAATCGACATATCGCAAAACGCAAAAAACGCTATGCGATATATTGTGCAGACCTAGTACAGTACAATATGTAGTTAACAAATTGTCTTGTAACATGTATTTTGACCCATAATGGATGTTAAAACATGTGCTGCAAATGCTGTGTTGACCTGGCCTAAATGTCTCAGAATCCTACAGAGCGAGGTTTTATTCATGCACATGAGATTAATTCTGTCACATGAGCATAATGACCACATTTTTGTTTCCATATTAAGGTCGCAAGTCCGTCAACATGAACTTCATCATCATCAGGTTGGTTCTCGAGGCCTGTGGTAGTCCTGTGTATGGGTGGTTTTACACAAAAATGACAAAAGAAATTGTGGTGTTTTGAGGTCAGTAGCAGTTTTTCTGCAATGTGGAATGTTGCCGCTATGGTGTTTTTTTCCACCCGGCCTGTGGCGTTTTCCCTCCCATTAACTGCTGTGGGTTTACAAAAAAAGAAAAACATATGAAACTGTGACTTTGTGTATTATATGGAATTTTATCATGTTTTCTAAGGCATGAATTATAGAGGAATTGAAAAAAAAAGGCAGCATTTTTTGTTACTTTTTTCAGGGTAAAAATATTCAAAAATTCTGTGTGCAAACTGCAGCATATTTTTGGTGCTTAATAATGCAATCTTTTGGGTTTTCCCTCCAAAGTAGTGTGTCTAAACACCTTAAGGACTTACATTAAATCCCTGCACCCGTAATGGGACTTTAACCCCTTAAGGACCCAGCCAATTTTCACTGTAGGACCCGGCCATTTTTTGCACATCTGACCACTGTCACTTTAAACATTAATAACACTGGGATGCTTTTACCTTTCATTCTGATTCCGAGATTGTTTTTTTTTCGTGACATATTCTACTTTATGTTGGTGGTAAAATTTTGTCGATACTTGCATCATTTCTTGGTGAAAAATTCCAAAATTTGATGAAAATTTTAACTTTTACTTTTGAAGCTCTCTGCTTATAAGGAAAATGAATATTCCAAATAAATTATATATTGATTCACATATACAATATGTCTAATTTATGTTTCCATCATAAAGTTGACATGTTTTTACTTTTGGAAGATATCAGAGGGCTTCAAAGTATAGCAGCAATTTTCAAATTTTCGCAAAATTTTTGAAATTTAAAATTTTCAGGGACCAGTTCTGTTTTGAAGTGGATTTGAAGGGCCTTCATATTAGAAATACCCTATAAATTACCCCATTATGAAAACTGCACCCCTCAAAGTATTCAAAATGACATTCAAAAGGTTTGTTAACCCTTTAGATGTTTAACAGGAATAGCAGCAAATTGAAGGAGAAAATTCTAAATCTTGATTTTTTACACTGGCATGTTCTTGTAGACCCAGTTATTGAATTTTTACAAGGGGTAAAAGGAGAGAAATCTTCCTAAAATGTGTAACCCAATTTCTCTCAAGTAAGAAAATACCTCATATGTGTATGTCAAGTGTTTGGCGAGCGCAGGAGAGGGCTCAGAAGAAAAGGAGCGACAGTGGGATTTTGGAGAGTGAGTTTTTCTGAAATGGTTTTTGGGGGGCATGTCACATTTAGGAAGTCCCTATGGTGCCACAACAGCAAAAAAAAAAAAACACATGGCATACTATTTTGCAAGCTACACCCCTCAAGGCATGTAACAAGGCATCCAGCGAGCCTTAACACCCCACAGGTGTTTGACGACTTTTCGTTAAAGTTGGATGTGTAAATGATTTTTTTTTCACTAAAATGCTAGTTTTCGTTCAAATTTTTTTTTTACAAGGGATAATAGGAAAAATGCCCCCCAAAATTTGTAACCCCATCTCTTCTGAGTATGGAAATACCCCATGTGTGGACGTCAAGTGCTCTGCTGGCGTACTACAATGCTCAGAAGAGGGAGGAGTCACATTTGGCTTTTGTAAAGCAAATTTTGCTGAAATGGTGTTTGGGGGGGGGGCATGTCCCATTTAGGAAGCCCCAATGGTGCCAGGACAGCAAAAAAAAAACACATGGCACACCAGTTGGGAAACTAAAAACCTCAAGGCAAGTAACAAGGGGTCCAGTGAGCCTTTACACCCCACAGGTGTTTGACGGCTTTTCGTAAAATTTGGATGTGTAAATTTTTTTTTCACTAAAGTGCTAGTTTTCCCTCTAATTTTTTTTTTTTACAAGGAATAATAGGACAAAATGCCCCCCAAAACTTGTAACCCCATCTCTTCTGAGTATGGAAATACCCCATGTGTGGACGTCAAGTGCTCTGCTGGCGCACTACAATGCTCAGAAGAGAAGGAGCGCCATTGAGATTTTGGAAAAAAAAATGTTTGGAATGGAAGTCAGGGGCCATGTGCGTTTACAAAGTTCCCCGTGCTGCCAGAACAGTGGACCCCCCCACATGTGACCCTATTTTGGAAACTACACCCCTCACAGAATTTAATAAGGGGTGCAGTGAGTATTTATACCCCACTGGCGTTTGACAGATCTTTGGAACAGTGGGCTGTGCAAATGAAAAATTACATTTCTCATTTTCACGGACCACTGTTCCAAAAATCTGTCAGACACCTGTGGGGCGTTGTCACGATGCCGGCTGGCAGGTAGTGGATCCTCTGTGCCAGAGAGGGATTGGCGTGGACCGTGCTAGTGGATCGGTTCTAAGTCACTACTGGTTTTCACCAGAGCCCGCCGCAAAGCGGGATGGTCTTGCTGCGGCGGTAGTGACCAGGTCGTATCCACTAGCAACGGCTCAACCTCTCTGGCTGCTGAAGATAGGCGCGGTACAAGGGAGTAGACAGAAGCAAGGTCGGACGTAGCAGAAGGTCGGGGCAGGCAGCAAGGATCGTAGTCAGGGGCAACGGCAGGAGGTCTGGAACACAGGCTAGGAACATACAAGGAACGCTTTCACTGGCACAATGGCAACAAGATCCGGCAGGGAAGTGCAGGGGAAGTGAGGTGATATAGGGAAGTGCACAGGTGAAGACACTAATTGGAATCACTGCGCCAATCAGCGGCGCAGTGGCCCTTTAAATCGCAAAGACCCGGCGCGCGTGCGCCCTAGGGAGCGGGGCCGCGCGCGCCGGGACAGGACCGAGGGAGAGCGAGTCAGGTACGGGAGCCGGGGTGCGCATCGCGAGCGGGCGCTACCCGCATCGTGAAACGCATCCCGGCTGGCAGCAGAATCGCAGCGCCCCGGGTCAGTGGATCTGACCGGAGCGCTGCAGCGGAGAGAGTGTAGCGAGCGCTCCGGGGAGGAGCGGGGACCCGGAGCGCTCGGCGTAACAGTACCCCCCCCCTTGGGTCTCCCCCTCTTTTTAGGGCCTGAGAACCTGAGGAGCAGACTTTTATCTAGGATGTTGTCCTCAGGTTCCCAGGATCTCTCTTCAGGACCACAACCCTCCCAGTCCACTAAAAAAAAAGTTTTCCCTCTGACCTTTTTAGAGGCTAAGATCTCTTTGACAGAGAAGATGTCCGAGGAGCCGGAAACAGGAGTGGGAGGAACAGATTTGGGAGAAAAACGGTTGAGGATGAGTGGTTTAAGAAGAGAGACGTGAAAGGCATTAGGGATACGAAGAGAAGGAGGAAGAAGAAGTTTGTAAGAGACAGGATTAATTTGACACAAAATTTTGAAAGGACCAAGATAGCATGGTCCCAACTTGTAGCTAGGGACACGGAAGCGGACATATTTAGCGGAGAGCCATACCTTGTCTCCAGGGGAAAAAACGGGAGGAGCTCTTCTTTTCTTATCCGCGAACCTCTTCATGCGTGAAGAAGCCTGTAAGAGAGAATTTTGGGTCTCTCTCCATATAATGGAAAGGTCACGAGAAATTTCATCCACAGCGGGCAGACCAGAGGGCAAGGGGGTAGGGAGGGGGGGAAGAGGGTGACGGCCGTACACCACGAAAAATGGGGATTTGGAGGAAGATTCAGAGACTCTGAAGTTATACGAGAATTCGGCCCATGGAAGGAGATCTGCCCAGTCATCCTGGCGGGAGGAAACAAAATGTCGCAAATAATCACCGAAGACTTGGTTAATTCTTTCTACTTGTCCATTGGACTGGGGATGATATGCAGAAGAAAAATTTAATTTAATCTTGAGTTGTTTACAGAGAGCCCTCCAGAATTTAGACACGAATTGGACGCCTCTATCCGAGACGATCTGCGTAGGCAACCCGTGAAGACGAAAAATGTGTACAAAAAATTGTTTAGCCAACTGAGGCGCTGAAGGAAGACCAGGAAGAGGGATGAAATGTGCCATTTTGGAGAATCGATCAACGACCACCCAAATAACAGTGTTGCCACGGGAAGGGGGTAAATCAGTAATAAAATCCATACCAATCAGAGACCAAGGCTGTTCGGGGACAGGCAGGGGATGAAGAAAACCAGCGGGCTTCTGGCGAGGAGTCTTATCCCGGGCACAGATAGTGCAGGCTCGCACAAAGTCCACAACATCCGTCTCCAGAGTCGGCCACCAATAGAAGCGGGAGATGAGTTGCACAGATTTCTTGATGCCCCCATGACCAGCGAGATGGGAGGAGTGACCCCATTTGAGGATTCCGAGGCGTTGGCGTGGAGAAACAAAGGTCTTTCCTGGAGGAGTTTGCCTGATGGAGGCTGGAGAAGTGGAGATCAGGCAGTCAGGTGGAATGATGTGTTGCGGAGAGAGTTCAACTTCTGAGGCATCCGAGGAACGAGAGAGAGCATCGGCCCTAATGTTCTTATCGGCAGGACGAAAGTGAATCTCAAAATTAAATCGGGCAAAGAACAGAGACCACCGGGCCTGGCGAGGATTCAGCCGTTGGGCAGACTGGAGGTAGGAGAGGTTCTTGTGGTCGGTGTAAATAATAACTGGAAATCTTGATCCCTCCAGCAGATGCCTCCATTCCTCAAGTGCTAATTTAATGGCTAGAAGCTCTCGATCCCCGATGGAGTAGTTCCTCTCCGCCGGAGAGAAGGTCCTAGAAAAAAAACCACAAGTGACAGCATGCCCGGAAGAATTTTTTTGTAAAAGAACAGCTCCAGCTCCCACTGAGGAGGCATCAACCTCCAATAGGAAGGGTTTGGAAGGGTCAGGTCTGGAGAGCACGGGAGCCGAAGAAAAGGCAGACTTGAGTCGTTTAAAGGCGTCTTCCGCTTGAGGAGGCCACGACTTGGGATCGGCATTTTTTTTGGTTAAAGCCACGATAGGAGCCACAACGGTAGAAAAATGTGGAATAAATTGCCTGTAATAATTGGCGAACCCCAAAAAGCGTTGGATAGCACGGAGTCCGGAGGGGCGTGGCCAATCTAAGACGGCAGAGAGTTTGTCTGGATCCATTTGTAGTCCCTGGCCAGAGACCAAATATCCTAGAAAAGGAAGAGATTGGCATTCAAACAGACATTTCTCAATTTTGGCATAGAGTTGATTGTCACGAAGTCTCTGAAGAACCATACGGACATGCTGGCGGTGTTCTTCTAGATTGGCAGAAAAAATTAGGATATCGTCCAGATATACAACAACACAGGAGTATAACAGATCACGAAAAATTTCATTGACAAAGTCTTGGAAGACAGCAGGGGCGTTGCACAGGCCAAAGGGCATGACCAGATACTCAAAGTGTCCATCTCTGGTGTTAAACGCCGTTTTCCACTCATCCCCCTCTCTGATGCGGATGAGGTTATAGGCGCCTCTTAAGTCCAATTTAGTAAAGATGTGGGCACCTTGGAGGCGATCAAAGAGTTCAGAGATGAGGGGTAGGGGGTAGCGGTTCTTAACCGTGATTTTATTAAGACCGCGGTAGTCAATGCAAGGACGTAGGGAGCCATCTTTTTTGGACACAAAGAAAAATCCAGCTCCGGCAGGAGAGGAGGATTTACGGATAAAGCCCTTTTTTAAATTTTCCTGGACATACTCAGACATGGCAAGAGTCTCTGGGGCAGAGAGAGGATAAATTCTGCCCCGGGGTGGAGTAGTACCCGGGAGGAGGTCGATAGGGCAATCATAAGGCCTGTGAGGAGGTAGAGTCTCAGCTTGTTTTTTGCAGAAAACATCCGCGAAGTCCATATAGGCCTTAGGGAGACCGGTTACTGAGGGAACCACAGAGTCACGGCAAGGGTTACTGGGAACCGGTCTTAGACAGTCCTTGGAACAAGAGGGCCCCCAACTCTTGATCTCCCCAGTGGACCAATCCAGGGTTGGGGAATGAAGTTGAAGCCAGGGAAGTCCAAGGAGAATTTCCGAGGTGCAATTGGGGAGGACCAAAAGTTCAATCCTCTCGTGATGAGATCCGATGCTCATTAGAAGGGGCTCCGTGCGGAAGCGTATGGTACAGTCCAATCTTTCATTGTTTACACAATTGATGTAAAGGGGTCTGGCGAGACTGGTCACTGGGATGTTGAACCTGTTGACGAGAGAGGCCAAAATAAAATTTCCTGCAGATCCAGAGTCCAAGAAGGCCACGGTAGAGAAGGAGAAGGCAGAGGCAGACATCCGCACAGGCACAGTAAGACGTGGAGAAGCAGAGTAGACATCAAGGACTGTCTTTCCTTTGTGCGGAGTCAGCGGACGTCTTTCCAGGCGGGGAGGACGGATAGGACAATCCCTCAGGAAGTGTTCGGTACTAGCACAGTACAGGCAGAGGTTCTCCATGCGGCGTCGTGTCCTCTCTTGAGGTGTCAGGCGAGACCGGTCGACCTGCATAGCCTCCACGGCGGGAGGCACAGGAACAGATTGCAGGGGACCAGAGGAGAGAGGAGCCGAGGAGAAGAAACGCCTCGTGCGAACAGAGTCCATATCTTGGCGGAGCTCCTGACGCCTTTCGGAAAAACGCATGTCAATGCGAGTGGCTAGGTGAATAAGTTCATGTAGATTAGCAGGAATTTCTCGTGCGGCCAGAACATCTTTAATGTTGCTGGATAGGCCTTTTTTAAAGGTCGCGCAGAGGGCCTCATTATTCCAGGACAATTCTGAAGCAAGAGTACGGAATTGTACGGCATACTCGCCAACGGAAGAATTACCCTGGACCAGGTTCAACAGGGCAGTCTCAGCAGAAGAGGCTCGGGCAGGTTCCTCAAAGACACTTCGGACTTCCGAGAAGAAGGAGTGTACAGAGGCAGTGACAGGATCATTGCGGTCCCAGAGCGGTGTGGCCCATGACAGGGCTTTTCCGGACAGAAGGCTGACTACGAAAGCCACCTTAGACCTTTCAGTGGGAAACAGGTCCGACATCATCTCCAGATGCAGGGAACATTGGGAAAGAAAGCCACGGCAAAACTTAGAGTCCCCATCAAATTTATCCGGCAAGGATAGGCGTAGCCCAGGAGCGGCCACTCGCTGCGGAGGAGGTGCAGGAGCTGGCGGAGGAGATGACTGCTGAAGCTGTGGTAGTAACTGTTGTAGCATAACGGTCAGTTGAGACAGCTGTTGGCCTTGTTGCGCTATCTGTTGTGACTGCTGGGCGACCACCGTGGTGAGGTCAGCGACAACTGGCAGAGGAACTTCAGCGGGATCCATGGCCGGATCTACTGTCACGATGCCGGCTGGCAGGTAGTGGATCCTCTGTGCCAGAGAGGGATTGGCGTGGACCGTGCTAGTGGATCGGTTCTAAGTCACTACTGGTTTTCACCAGAGCCCGCCGCAAAGCGGGATGGTCTTGCTGCGGCGGTAGTGACCAGGTCGTATCCACTAGCAACGGCTCAACCTCTCTGGCTGCTGAAGATAGGCGCGGTACAAGGGAGTAGACAGAAGCAAGGTCGGACGTAGCAGAAGGTCGGGGCAGGCAGCAAGGATCGTAGTCAGGGGCAACGGCAGGAGGTCTGGAACACAGGCTAGGAACATACAAGGAACGCTTTCACTGGCACAATGGCAACAAGATCCGGCAGGGAAGTGCAGGGGAAGTGAGGTGATATAGGGAAGTGCACAGGTGAAGACACTAATTGGAATCACTGCGCCAATCAGCGGCGCAGTGGCCCTTTAAATCGCAAAGACCCGGCGCGCGCGCGCCCTAGGGAGCGGGGCCGCGCGCGCCGGGACAGGACCGAGGGAGAGCGAGTCAGGTACGGGAGCCGGGGTGCGCATCGCGAGCGGGCGCTACCCGCATCGTGAAACGCATCCCGGCTGGCAGCAGAATCGCAGCGCCCCGGGTCAGTGGATCTGACCGGAGCGCTGCAGCGGAGAGAGTGTAGCGAGCGCTCCGGGGAGGAGCGGGGACCCGGAGCGCTCGGCGTAACAGGCGTAAATGCTCACTGCACCCATAATTACATTCCGTGAGGGGTGTATTGTCCAAAATGGGGTCACATGTAAGGGGGGTCCATTGTTCTGTCACTATGGGGGCTTTGTAAACACACATGGCCTTCAATTCCAGACAAATTTTCTCTTCAAAAGCCCAATGGCGCTCCTTCTCTTCTGAGCATTGTAGTTCGCCCGCAGAGCACTTTACATCCACACATGGGGTATGTTCTTAGGGGGTTACAAATTTTGGGGGGCTTTTTTCATATTTTTCCCTTGTGAAAATGAAAAATTTAGGGTAACATCAGCATTTTAGTGAAAATTATCATTTTCTTTTTCATTTTTCCATCCAACTTTGAAGAATTTTCATTAAACACCTGTGGGGTGTTAATGCGCACTATACGCCTTGTTACATTCCGTGAGGGGTGTAGTTTCCAAAATGGGGTCCCATGTGGGTATTTCTTTTTTTGCGTTTATGTCAGAAGCGCTGTCAAATCAGCCACTGTGCAAATCACCAATTTAGGCCTCAAATGTACATAGTGCGCTTTCACTCCTGAGCCTTGTTGTACGCCTGCAGAGCATTTTACGCCCACATATGGGGTATTTCCGTACTTAGGAGAAATTGTGTTACAAATTTTGGGGGTCTTTTTTCCTTTTAACTCTTGGGAAAATAATGTTAGTGTAAAATTTTTTTTTTTTTTACACTAACAAGCTGGTGTAGCCCCCAACTTTTCCTTTTCATAAAGAGCAAAAGGAGAAAAAGCCCCCCAAAATTTGTAGTGCAACTTCTCCTGAGTACGGAAATACCCCATATGTGGCTCTAAACTGTTTCCTTGAAATACAACAGGGCTCCGAAGTGAGAGAGCGCCATGCGCATTTGAGGACTAAATAAGGGATTGCAAAGGGGTGGACATAGGGGTATTCTACGCCAGTGATTCCCAAACAGGGTGCCTCCAGCTGTTGCTAAACTCCTAGCATGCCTGGACAGTCAGTGGCTGTCCGGAAATGCTGGGAGTTGTTGTTTTACAACAGCTGGAGGCTCCGTTTTGGAAACACTGCCATACAATACGTTTTCATTTTTATTGGGGAGGGGGGAGGGGGCAGTGTAAGGGGGTGTATATGTTGTGTTTTACCCTTTATTATGTGGTAGTGTAGTGTAGTGTTTTTAGGGTACATTCGCACTAGTGGGTTACGGTGAATTCCCCAAAAATTTGCCGCAGCTCAAACTTCAAACAGGAAACTTACTGTAAACCTGCCCGTGTGAATGTACCCTGTACATTCACATGGGGGGGGGGGGGGGGGGGGGCAAACCTCCAGCTGTTTCAAAACTACAACTCCCAGCATGTACTGACAGACCGTGCATGCTGGGAGTTGTACTTTTGCAACAGCTGGAGGCGCACCGGTTGGAAAACCTTCAGTTAGGTTCTGTTACCTTACTCAGTATTTTCCAACCAGTTTGTTTCCAGCTGTTGCAAAACTACAACTCCCAGCATGTACTGATCGCCGAAGGGCATGGTGGGAGATGTAGCTATGCAACAGCTGGAGGTGCGCAACTACAACTCCCAGCATGCCGAGACCGCTGTTTGCTGTTTGGGCATGCTGGGATTTGCAGTTTTGCAACATCTGGAGGGCTACAGTTTAGAGTCCACTGCACAGTGATCTCCAAACTGTGGCCCTCCAGATGTTGCAAAACTACAAATCCCAGCATGCCCACACAGCAAACTGCTGTGTGGGCATGCTAGGAGTTGTAGTTTTCAAGATCTAGAGGGCTACAGTTTGGATATCACTGTGCAGTGGTCTCTAAATTGTAGACCTCCAGCTGTTGCAAAACTACAACTCCCAGCATGCCCAAACAGCTGTCTGGACATGCTGGTAGTTGTAGTTTTGCAACATCTGGAGGGCTATAGTTTAGAGACCACTGTATAGTGGTCTCAAACTGTAGCCCTCTAGTTGTTGCTAGGCAACTCACCGGCTTCCGTAGGATCCAGGGAGTCAGCCGCACGACATCGCCACCAGTGGATCACCGTCGTCGCAGCCTCCGCAGATCGGTAAGTGACCTTTGGCGCCAGTCCCTGTCGGTTTCCCCGTTCTGCCTAACATGGGTGGGCAGAACGGGTAAACCGAAAGTAAACCCCCCCCCCCCCGCCGCTGATCTGCTATTGGTCGTCGCGTCTATACGACCAATAGCAGGGATAGGAGGGGTGGCACCCCTGCCACCTCACTCCTATACCTTCAGGGGGATCGTGGGTGTCTTGGACCCCCCTGGGCATTTGCACGGGATGCCTGCTGAATGAACTATTTCTCCTGTTACTATCTTTCGTCACAAAATAACGACCGTTATTAATAACGGGCTATAACGAGTTAAAACGGCTATGAGAAAAATCTCATAGACTATAATGGGATTTTCTAACGGCCGTATAGGATTTTGTAACTGCTGTTTTACTGCCGATTTTCTGACAGAAATTCAAAAACAGAGAATTATGTAGTGTGAATGAGGCCTTAGCAGGGAAAAATTTGGGAGGTCTACGGGAGAAATGTATTAAAAACTGGTTAAAAAAATTCCATAACTACAGCATGCTGCATTTTTAAAAAAAAGACCACAAAATCCCCAAAAATTAAAATTTTAAATACAAAGTAAGAAGAATAGTAGGTAGATCGCTTTATATTCTCCTGTTGACTTCCAGATAACATTTCCAGTTCACATTCTTTTATTTTGTTTGTTATCAGTATAAAACACAATTTGTTAATAATCCCTTTTAGCATTTTTCCATGAAAATGCCAGTTGGAAAACCACCCTAATACACACCCTATATGGATATTTTTCAATTTATTTTTTTCAGAAATTGACAATAATCGCATAAAATTTATGGGATATGGGAAGTTGATTGGTTGGGGATTACATGTGTCTTCATAAGCCTTATATGTCTGAATATGTCCTCTTTTATTAGCTAAGCTGTTTATCCTGCAGACCATTATACCCTTCAGCTGAATGTTTTATCATTTGCTGTTTTTGGCATTAAGCTCAAGGGAAATAAGCTGATGAAAATCCACATTTTAATCACATGCAGGGAAATGACAGGCGAAAGATTATATATGGAGAATCTCTCAGGTGGATAAATCTCTGCAGATTCAATCTCTTCTTAGTTTTGACTTCATTTTCTTTCTGTCCTATTAGGGATCCTCTGAAGGTTGCTGCCTGGGTTCATCTGAATGGATATACTATAAAATGGGCTGAATATTATTCCAATCTGTTCATGCAGATTTCCTGCCTCTATGGATTGCAAATGACAAAAACCTCTAGCTGGAAGTTCTCTAATATTACTTTAGGGATCAATATACAGTAAATAGCAATTAGTTCCCAGTCAGTGGCACCACTTTGATCACTATAGTAGGACCAGCATGACAGATGTCACGCGGGCAGTGTGCAAGGTGGGCCGACCAGTGAGAAAAAAAATTGTTGTATTTAAAGTGTATCTGTAACTGTGAAAAGACTTTTGACATTATGTCACAATACAGGATTGGGCTGTCACTGGTGTGGTGTCCTGGTGCGGAACACTCTTGTCCACCTGCCCTGTCTGGTGGAAGTCACTTTATGGTGTCTGCTCTGGCCCACAGCACCAGATTCAAATGTCATGTATTTTGTGATTTGTTCTGAATGTATCTTTAATTGTTTAATGCCCTTGTATTTACTCTGTTATTTAAAGTGTTAACTGTATCTTTGAAGGAGGATACATAGGAAATTGCATGTGCACTTTGGCCAATCAGACCTCCTGCCCTTCTCCACCTAGATCTTTCTAGACAGGGAGGAGTTAGTTAGTTAGTTAGGTCCAGTCCAGACCTTCGCTGTGTGCCCTGTTCCTCACCACATAAGGACAAACCAAAAGACCCACTTGCAACAATTCCTGTTCCATAGCTACAACACACTTCACTAGGATTCCACCAACCAGGTCGTCAGTCAATTCTAAGCTTTGGGGAGAACAGACGAGTCTCACAGGCCCCATAGTGAACCATGGCTCAAGTGAGTGAAGATCCTCTGGCCACTCCTGTCCAATAAAGTCCACCCTGGCAGTAAGCCCCCCCCCTTTGGATTCCATACAGTGAAGCAGCAAAAAGCAGTGATAGTCAGCTCCTAAGTCAAGTCACGCCTAATTCAGTTAAATCGAGTCACGTCAAGGCTTGCTAAGTAAAGTCTTTCCAAGGCAAGTCCCATCTCAGTCGAAAAAGGACTACAAGTCCCAGAGTGCTCATTACTGCAACTGCGGTTCCTTATTGCATCCTTCAGCCAAACTGCAGTATTATTGAACTGTACTATCTCTACCATCTTGCTGCAATTACTAAAGTAAAGTTTCAAGGGATTTCCCTAATCTTGCATTGGTGGTATTCTACCTAGCGCTTGGCATCGGCAACCACTTTACCTTGGAATGTGGTGGGTTAACACTCCTGGCGTCACGAACATTTACCTTAGTCACACCACCCTACAGTCTACATACACTCGACCATAACTCCACCACAATGGGACAGCCCGATCCTGTCGACATCTCTGTGTGGAAGCATGCACAGAGCTGTCAAATCTATGTTCTGCAGCCCATTTATTAACATTGAGCTGTTGCCATGAGGTTAAAGGTTATGGACACCTCTGTACTGAATTTCTTTTATTATTTGTTTCCTGAATGCAGGATTAGGCAACTTAATCCTGTTGGTACAATTCCTTAGAGAGACAATGGCACAGTTTAATAAAGGGCAATGCGTGAGAGTTCATTAGGGGGCATTAGAGGTCAATTCATTAGGGGGCAATAGCCTAGTTTATTAGAAGGTTAGTGGCACAGTATATTAGTGGCCTCCTCATGTATATTCCTCTGGCCCTCTGCAGTGACGCGACTCAAAGTTACTGTAGAGGGCCAGATGAATGTTCATGAGGAGGTGTTACAGCAGCGGCAATTGGGTGAATCGGTGCACCTAAGTGTGAAGTAACAAAATAAAAATAAATGTTACACAAAAACATCAGCAGGTTAGATTCTTAGGGTAATGTGGTTTAGAGAAAAAGACGACTGAGGTGCAAACTAACTATGCAGTACAGAGATCTCCCCCATGATGTGATCCTACCTAGAGCCATAAGGCTTCTGCTGTGGTGAGGGTGTGATGAGGGCAGATGTTGTTACCCTAGGGGCAGATTGCATTAACCCCTTGTGTTTGTGACGCCAGGTCGTGGTTTATCCTCTATACCACCCGAAGGAATACTGCTGGATTCTGGGCTAGGCACAGGGGCAAATAATGACTCTGACGCCAAATTACGGAACAACAGCAGCTTTACTGAGTCAGTAAGGTGTAACAGTCTATACAACTTGGCAAGGCTCACTGAGGTGACCATTGACTTCAGAGACCTTAGGGCTTGCTAGGACTTATAGCGGACTTGGACAATTTGGATGCAGGCCATGCTGACTTGAGACAGTATGACTTGGACTGACTTGACTATGACAAACTACGACTGACTTCCTCCCACTTCTGTAGCTTACCTGGCTTTGACTTGACTTGTGGGGCAAGGGACTTGAGAATCCATAGCTGCTTGACTAACTTTAGGCCTCCTTTGGACTCCAGACTCACTCTAGCAGGACGCCGTGGTCAGCTATTAAAGGGGTATTCCAGGAAAAAAAAACTTTTTTTCTTATGTCAACTGGCCCCAGAAAGTTAAACAGATTTGTAAATTACTTCTATCTAAAATCTTAATCCTTTCAATAATTATCAGCTTCTGAAGTTGAGTTGTTGTTTTCTGTCTGGCAACAGTGCTCTCTGCTGACATCTCTGCTTGTCTCGGGAACTGCACAGAGTAGAAGATGTTTGCTATGGGGATTTGCTTCTAAACTGGGCGGTTCCCGAGACAGGTGTCATCAGAGAGCACTTATACAGAAAAGAACACTGAAAGGATAAAAAAAAATTAATAGAAGTAATTTACAAATCTGTTTAACTTTCTGGAGCCAGTTGATATTTAAAAAAAAAGTTTTTTCCTGGATAACCCCTTTAACCCTTTAAATCGCCGCTGTCAAAGTTAACAGTGGTGTCTAAAGAAAGCTGTGAACACTCCCTGGTGGTCCAGTGGGGTGGATCGCCCCCCAGAAGTGCGATCACAGGGGCAATCCACTGTGGAGGTAGCCGGAGGGCTTACCTCTGCTGCTGTGGCTGTCCCGGCTCTCCCATTGATAAAACCTGGCAGGACCAGGCTTTATCAATGGAGCGCATATCACACAGATCAATGTGGTTCTATGAACCATATTGATCTGTATGAGGAATCTAATAATTCCTCCTGAAAGTCCCCTAAGGGGACTGATAAATTGTAAAAAAAAAAGTTTTATAAAAGTAAAAAAAAAACAAAAAAAACACATTAACCCCTTCCTTATTAAAAGTTCAAATCACCCCCCTTTTCCCAAATTCCATATAAAAAATATAAAAACATAATAAAAATAAACATATGTGGTATTGCCACGTGTGTAAATGTCCAAATTATAAAAATATAATGTTAATTAAACCACATGGTCAACGGCGTACACGTAAAAAAAATACCAAAGTCCAAAATTGCGTCTTTTTGGTCACTTTGTATACTCTATAAAAATGTATAAAAACCGATCAAAAAGTCCCATCAAAACAAAAATGGTACCAATGAAAACTTCAGATCTTAACGCAAAAAATTAGCCCTCATATTACCCTGTATACAGAAAAATAAAAAAGTTATAGGGTTCAGAAGATGAAAATTTAAAACATACTAATTTTGGTGCATGTAGTTAAAATTTATTTAAAGTAGTGAAATAAAGAAAAACCTATATAAATTGGGTATCATTGTAAGTGTAGGGACCTACAGAATAAATATTTGGTGTCATTTGTACCAAAAAGTGCACTGTGTAGAATCAGAAGTCCCAAAAAGTTACCAAATGACTTTTTTCCCCAATTTTGCCCCACAAATATTTTTTTCTGGGTTCGCCGTAAATTTTGTGTTGAAATGATTGATGTCATTACAAAGTACAATTGGTGGTACAAAAAATAATCCCCAAATGAGTCCTTAGGTGCAAAATAGAAAGAGTTGTGATTTTTAGAAGGTGATGAGGAAAAAACAAAAGTGCAAAAGCTGAAAAACATGTGGTCAATAGTCAATAGAGTTCAATAGGAGATAAATGGAAATATGTGTGCAGCTCACAACTGTCACGATTCGGCTTACAGGTTGTGGATCCACTGTGTCAGCGAGGGATTGGCGTGGACCGTGCTGGTGGACCGGTTCTAAGAGGCTACTGGTGTTCACCAGAGCCCGCCGCAAAGCGGGATGGTCTTGCTGCGGCAATAGCAACCAGGTCGTATCCACTAGCAACGGCTCAACCTCGCTGACTGCTGAGAAGGCGTGGGACAGAAGGACTAGGCAGAGGCAAGGTCAGACGTAGCAGAAGGTCGGGGCAGGTGGCAAGGTTCGTAGTCAAGATGGATAGCAGGAGTTCAGGTAACACAGGCTTTGGACAACACTAAACGCTTTCACTGGCACAAGGCAACAAGATCCTGCAAGGGTGTGCAGGGGAAGTGATGTGATATAGCCAGGGAGCAGGTGGAAGCCAATTAAGCTAATTGGGACAGGCACCAATCATTGGTGCACTGGCCCTTTAAGTCTCAGGGAGCTGGCGCGCGCGCGCCCTAGAGAGCGGAGTCGCGCGCGCCAGCACATGACAGCAGGGGACCGGGACGGGTAAGTGACTTGGGATGCGATTCGCGAGCGGGCGCGTCCCGCTGTGCGAATCGCATCCCCGACGGCCATGTCAGTGCAGCGCTCCCGGTCAGCGGGACTGACCGGGGTGCTGCAGGGAGAGAGACGCCGTGAGCGCTCCGGGGAGGAGCGGGGACCCGGAGCGCTTGGCGTAACAGTACCCCCCCCCCCCCCTTAGGTCTCCCCCTTTCTTTGTCAGGTAACTGCTTCCCATGGGATGAGGACACCGGGAGTGATTGAAGGGTTTCCTCAAAGGCAGGCCGTACAGCAGGAGTGGGAATGGGGAGGGAGGGCAGAGGGTGAAGCTTGGCACGGGGCAGGGTGACACCAGGACGGGGGCCATGAGGAGGCACTGAGGCTTGCCTGACGGGACTGGGAGGGGGGGAGAGGCATTTCTTGTGGCAAGCAGAGTCCCAGTTCTTGATCTCCCCGGTGGTCCAGTCAAGGGTGGGAGAATGAAGCTGGAGCCATGGCAGACCGAGGAGGACCTCAGAGGTGCAGTTGGGAAGGACAAAAAATTCAATCCTTTCGTGGTGGGGTCCAATGCACATTAAGAGGGGTTTTGTGCGGTAACGCATGGTGCAATCCAATCTAACTCCGTTGACCGCGGAAATGTAGAGCGGCTTGACGAGACGGGTCACCGGGATGCAGAATTTATTCACCAAAGAATCCAAAATGAAATTCCCAGAGGCACCAGAGTCCAAGCAGGCCACGGCTGAGAGGGAGGAGTTGGCTGAAGGAGAAATCCGCACGGGCACCGTGAGACGTGGAGAAGCAGACTTTGAACCAAGAGACGCCACACCCACGTGAGCTGGGTGCGTGCGTGCGTTTCCCAGACGTGGAGGACGAATAGGGCAATCCACCAAGAAATGCTCGGTACTGGCACAGTACAGACAAAGATTTTCTTCCCTACGGCGATTCCTCTCTTCCTGGGTCAGGCGAGACCGATCCACTTGCATGGCCTCCTCGGCGGGAGGCCCAGGCGTAGATTGCAAAGGATGCTGTGGGAGAGGTGCCCAGAGATCTAAGTCTTTTTCCTGGCGGAGCTCCTGATGTCTCTCAGAAAAACGCATGTCAATGCGGGTGGCCAAATGGATAAGTTCTTGCAGGTTGGCAGGAATCTCTCGTGCGGCCAGCACATCCTTGATGCTACTGGATAGGCCTTTTTTAAAGGTCGCGCAGAGAGCCTCGTTATTCCATGATAATTCGGAAGCAAGAGTACGAAATTGGATGGCGTACTCGCCCACTGAAGAATTACCCTGGACCAGGTTCAGCAGGGCAGTCTCGGCAGAAGAAGCTCGGGCTGGTTCCTCGAAGACACTACGGACTTCAGCGAAGAAGGACTGGACTGTGGTTGTGGCAGGATCATTGCGGTCCCAGAGCGGTGTGGCCCAAGACAAGGCCTTTCCTGAAAGAAGGCTCACTACGAACGCCACCTTAGACCGTTCTGTAGGAAACAAGTCCGACAACATCTCCATATGCAGGGAACATTGAGACAGAAATCCACGGCAGAGTCTAGAGTCCCCATCAAATTTGTCCGGCAGGGACAAGCGGAGGCTAGGAGCCGCCACTCGCTGCGGAGGAGGTGCAGGAGCTGGCGGAGGAGATGGTTGCTGCTGTAGCAGAGGCAGAAGTTGCTGTAACGTGGCGGTCAACTGCGACAGCTGCTGTCCTTGTTGGGCAATTTGCTGCGATTGCTGAGCGACCACCGTGGTAAGGTCAGCGAGACTTGGCAGCGGCACCTCAGCGGGATCCATGGCCGGATCTACTGTCACGATTCGGCTTACAGGTTGTGGATCCACTGTGTCTGCGAGGGATTGGCGTGGACCGTGCTGGTGGACCGGTTCTAAGAGGCTACTGGTGTTCACCAGAGCCCGCCGCAAAGCGGGATGGTCTTGCTGCAGCAATAGCAACCAAGTCGTATCCACTAGCAACGGCTCAACCTCGCTGACTGCTGAGAAGGCGTGGGACAGAAGGACTAGGCAGAGGCAAGGTCAGACGTAGCAGAAGGTCGGGGCAGGTGGCAAGGTTCGTAGTCAAGATGGATAGCAGGAGTTCAGGTAACACAGGCTTTGGACAACACTAAACGCTTTCACTGGCACAAGGCAACAAGATCCGGCAAGGGAGTGCAGGGGAAGTGATGTGATATAGCCAGGGAGCAGGTGGAAGCCAATTAAGCTAATTGGGCCAGGCACCAATCATTGGTGCACTGGCCCTTTAAGTCTCAGGGAGCTGGCGCGTGCGCGCGCCCTAGAGAGCGGAGCCGCGCGCGCCAGCACATGACAGCAGGGGACCGGGACGGGTAAGTGACTTGGGATGCGATTCGCGAGCGGGCGCGTCCCGCTGTGCGAATCGCATCCCCGACGGCCATGTCAGTGCAACGCTCCCGGTCAGCGGGACTGACCGGGGTGCTGCAGGTAGAGAGACGCCGTGAGCGCTCCGGGGAGGAGCGGGGACCCGGAGCGCTTGGCGTAACAGTACCCCCCCCCCTTAGGTCTCCCCCTTTCTTTGTCAGGTAACTGCTTCCCATGGGATGAGGACACCGGGAGTGATTGAAGGGTTTCCTCAAAGGCAGGCCGTACAGCAGGAGTGGGAATGGGGAGGGAGGGCAGAGGGTGAAGCTTGGCACGGGGCAGGGTGACACCAGGACGGGGGCCATGAGGAGGCACTGAGGCTTGCCTGACGGGACTGGGAGGGGGGGAGAGGCATTTCTTGTGGCAAGCAGAGTCCCAGTTCTTGATCCCCCCGGTGGTCCAGTCAAGGGTGGGAGAATGAAGCTGGAGCCATGGCAGACCGAGGAGGACCTCAGAGGTGCAGTTGGGAAGGACAAAAAATTCAATCCTTTCGTGGTGGGGTCCAATGCACATTAAGAGGGGTTTTGTGCGGTAACGCATGGTGCAATCCAATCTAAATCCGTTGACCGCGGAAATGTAGAGCGGCTTGACGAGACGGGTCACCAAGATGCAGAATTTATTCACCAAAGAATCCAAAATGAAATTCCCAGAGGCACCAGAGTCCAAGCAGGCCACGGCTGAGAGGGAGGAGTTGGCTGAAGGAGAAATCCGCACGGGCACCGTGAGACGTGGAGAAGCAGACTTTGAACCAAGAGACGCCACACCCACGTGAGCTGGGTGCGTGCGTTTCCCAGACGTGGAGGACGAATAGGGCAATCCACCAAGAAATGCTCGGTACTGGCACAGTACAGACAAAGATTTTCTTCCCTACGGCGATTCCGCTCTTCCTGGGTCAGGCGAGACCGATCCACTTGCATGGCCTCCTCGGCGGGAGGCCCAGGCGTAGATTGCAAAGGATGCTGTGGGAGAGGTGCCCAGAGATCTAAGTCTTTTTCCTGGCGGAGCTCCTGATGTCTCTCAGAAAAACGCATGTCAATGCGGGTGGCCAAATGGATAAGTTCTTGCAGGTTGGCAGGAATCTCTCGTGCGGCCAGCACATCCTTGATGCTACTGGATAGTCCTTTTTTAAAGGTCGCGCAGAGAGCCTCGTTATTCCATGATAATTCGGAAGCAAGAGTACGAAATTGGATGGCGTACTCGCCCACTGAAGAATTACCCTGGACCAGGTTCAGCAGGGCAGTCTCGGCAGAAGAAGCTCGGGCTGGTTCCTCGAAGACACTACGGACTTCAGCGAAGAAGGACTGGACTGTGGTTGTGGCAGGATCATTGCGGTCCCAGAGCGGTGTGGCCCAAGACAAGGCCTTTCCTGAAAGAAGGCTCACTACGAACGCCACCTTAGACCGTTCTGTAGGAAACAAGTCCGACAACATCTCCATATGCAGGGAACATTGAGACAGAAATCCACGGCAGAGTCTAGAGTCCCCATCAAATTTGTCCGGCAGGGACAAGCGGAGGCTAGGAGCGGCCACTCGCTGCGGAGGAGGTGCAGGAGCTGGCGGAGGAGATGGTTGCTGCTGTAGCAGAGGCAGAAGTTGCTGTAACGTGGCGGTCAACTGCGACAGCTGCTGTCCTTGTTGGGCAATTTGCTGCGATTGCTGAGCGACCACCGTGGTAAGGTCAGCGAGACTTGGCAGCGGCACCTCAGCGGGATCCATGGCCGGATCTACTGTCACGATTCGGCTTACAGGTTGTGGATCCACTGTGTCTGCGAGGGATTGGCGTGGACTGTGCTGGTGGACCGGTTCTAAGAGGCTACTGGTGTTCACCAGAGCCCGCCGCAAAGCGGGATGGTCTTGCTGCAGCAGTAGCAACCAAGTCGTATCCACTAGCAACGGCTCAACCTCGCTGACTGCTGAGAAGGCGTGGGACAGAAGGACTAGGCAGAGGCAAGGTCAGACGTAGCAGAAGGTCGGGGCAGGTGGCAAGGTTCGTAGTCAAGATGGATAGCAGGAGTTCAGGTAACACAGGCTTTGGACAACACTAAACGCTTTCACTGGCACAAGGCAACAAGATCCGGCAAGGGAGTGCAGGGGAAGTGATGTGATATAGCCAGGGAGCAGGTGGAAGCCAATTAAGCTAATTGGGCCAGGCACCAATCATTGGTGCACTGGCCCTTTAAGTCTCAGGGAGCTGGCGCGCGCGCGCCCTAGAGAGCGGAGCCGCGCGCGCCAGCACATGACAGCAGGGGACCGGGACGGGTAAGTGACTTGGGATGCGATTCGCGAGCGGGCGCGTCCCGCTGTGCGAATCGCATCCCCGACGGCCATGTCAGTGCAGCGCTCCCGGTCAGCGGGACTGACCGGGGCGCTGCAGGGAGAGAGACGCCGTGAGTGCTCCGGGGAGGAGCGGGGACCCGGAGCGCTCGGCATAACAACAACCTTGTATCCGAGGTTAAATTGTGGTTAAAAAATCGGTCCCCACCGACTGAGCAAAACAAATTTAGAAACAAAATTTCAACCACCCCTCAAGGATACCCCCCTACTGGGTGCACAGTGAAAAAATGGTTCGAAGACATTTTGTTTGAACAATGCAAAAAATATTTATTAAAATACATTTAAAATTATTCAATTAAAAAACATTTGAACAGAGCAATATTGAATATATTGGATTATCATAGGGCCCTAATGGTATATATTCATAGTAATATATGCGGCACTGCAGTTGTAAATAATGGCTGACTGTCCGGATTGTACTGTTAAACCGGCAATTTGTATATCTGGTTGTAAAGTCCTTTTTGTGGATTGGACTAAAAATGCCTGTAGTCTCTATGGAGATGAATAATGCTCACCGTGTCCCCTGAAAATGATGGGAGTAGCAGTTCTACTTCACAAGCAGAGCGTTGATTTCGGCTTGGTTTGGGAGCGGTGATATAGCAGATGGCTCCCACGTAGCTGCGGCGTGAGGCTGTTGTAATATCGGACCCTCGCTGGCTTACTCCGGTGGAAATGCTCGCGGTGGTGGCAGCATATCAGGCATGTAAGGTAGAATCAGAAGCAGGTGAATGCAACAGATGGAGGCGTGGATGAGGACCACATCAGTCCCAAGCTTGGCGCGAACCTGGTGCTCTGGTGGCGGTATATAGATGACATTTTTATGATTTGGAGTAGGTCCTTAGTTGATTTAAATTCTTTCATTCACGGTTTAAACAATAACGCCCACAATTTAGTTTTCACGTCCACTATCAGTCACTCCCAAATTGAATTCTTGGATCTAGAGATAAAAGCTAGTAAAGGTAGTTTAAAATGCAATACTTTCACAAAGCCCATAGTAAAAAAACCAGCTTCATTGATTTTGAAAGCTGTCACCTTCCCCGGTGGTTACAAAATATCCCTAGTGGACAGTACCGCCGATTAAAAAGGAATTGCACAGAAGATGATACTTTTAGAAGAAGCTGAACATCTAACTAGCCAGTTTCGGGAGAAAGGGTACCCGCAGGCTGTCCTTCAAAAATCTCCGGATAAAATCAAAGCTCTTGACAGAAAAGATTTCTTCATTCCTAAAGAATCCACCGAACGAAAAAATCCATCCCAGAATACAGAATACATCCACTGTGTACTCCAGAGTGAATGAATTTAAATGGAAAATTGAGGAATGCATTACATGCAATACAAATGGGGTGTTATATATACTAGAGTGCGGTTGCCACAAACAATATGTGGGGAGAACTAAACGGCAATTGAAAGCCAGGATAGCAGAACATGTTAACAATATAAAAAAGGGGGAACAAAAACACCCCCTATCCTCACATTTTCTCAAAGTACACAATAGGGATCCATCCATTGAAGTTTGTAGGTTTTCAAGTCATCAAGAGAGATTGGCAGGGAGGAAGTTATATACTAAAAATGTCAAAAGCAGAGAGCAAAATTTTTTTTGAATTTGACACCATAGAACCTAAGGGCCTGAATTCCAGCTTTGAATTATTTGGTTTACTCTGAGGGTTCTACCACGGATCCGACATCTACCGCCTATATACAAGGAGGCGGCGGAGGTCGGTTCCTAGACAGATCCCTTATTTATCAACACCGATGTCTTGAATGTTGAAGTGACTGTTCCTTTGGATTCCATGTAGATTTTATATGCACCATGCTCTGGGTAATAACTATCACTAATATTGACAATTGATCATTTCACTCACATATTTATTTCCCAATTCATAAACAACCTAGTTCACATACACCCACACCATATTCACATCTGTATTCTACTTATATACTTATTAATTAGCTCTTCCCCATTCATATCCACATTTATCAATCTTTTATTATCATACTGTTCCCAACATACACTTAACATCCTCACTGCCATCACATCTATTTCAACCTGTTTCATCTTTATTCTATTTTTCTTATTATTTATTTATTCACTATCCATTATTATTTTTCATTGCATTTCTTATTTACATTTTATTTTATCTTTCATACTTTTTATTTTTTATTTTTGTTTTTATTTTTATTTTCATTATTTTTCATTTTCATTTTTATTCATTTTTTTTTCATTTTTATTATTTACCATTTACTTATTATTCAATAATAATTTTTTTGTTTTTTATTCCTCATTTTTATTTCTATTTCTTTTATTTTGATTTTGATTTTCATTTTTGGCATGAAATCTATATACACACCAGTTTCAAATTCCTCTTTTAGGCCATCGATCATTCTTTCACATAGTTACTTATTCCACTTTCCATCTATCTCATAGCAAATGAACACATTCATTTTTTGACACTATTCACACAGTGTTTTCATTCACAGCATCCTCTACCTATTTTTTATGCACCTATGCACACCAGTTTCTTCCATCCACTCCCATTTCTTTTCCAACATAATCACACCAGTTTCAACATCCCAGAATGTTTGATCTCTTTTTGCCAACTGATCATTCAACCACACCCGCACATCCTCCAACACTATTCACACAGCTATGTTATCCACACCGGTTATCTTTGATGCATATATTCACATTAGTTTGTTAAACACACTTTCATAATCTATATATATATTCACCGTGCTACCATCTATACTGGTATTCCTTTTCCAATTTTAATGCATTATGTCTAAAATTCCAGTGAATATGCATCTTTTATATAACATACTTAGTATTCTGGTTCAGCAAATGCAAAGACAAAAACGGAACAGACCCGTGCGCATCTAAGCACAGTTTTATTTTTAACAAGGGTGAAATAGGTGAAGTAAAATTTTCCACTCACCTTAAGGTATTGTACTTAGAGCACAACACCTAATGTCGCTTGATTCCCACACCTGGGGAAGAAGAAGGCTGTGAAGGAGTGCAGCCTGCACCGATCCTGTGATCCACCAAGGGAGGACGGTCTGTGGTACTGTATAAATGAGATACAAATGAGATGCAAGAATCCCCAGGTCCAAAAGGGGGTGCTTCTGAGCGGCGCTCTCCTCCTCTTAAATCACGGCAGTTATTAGGGCATAAAAACCGTCATGGAAGCGGACTTATAGTAAAACAAAAGAGATTTATTTAAGAAAGGGAACAACGCGTTTCGAGGGGCGGGGACCCCCTCTTCGTCAGGTTCTGATTGGTAGTGCATTCTGACGTGTCTTATATTCACGTCAGACCCCACGAAAATCATTTCACATAATTATATCCTATGAAAACCTTCACAACGATACAAATTAAACATTGATTCTTACATTCTAAAAAACATAATAAAAATGAATACTTTATAAATCATTGGTACGGCCTTACCTGGAATATGCTGTTCAGTTTTGGGCACCTGTCCATAAAAGGGACACTGCGGAGTTGGAAAGGGTGCAGAGACGCGCGACTAAACTAATATGGGGCATGGAACATCTTAGCTATGAGGAGCGATTAAAGGAGTTACAATTGTTTAGTCTTGAGAAGAGACGTTTAAGGGGGGATATGATAAACGTATATAAGTATTAATGGCCCATACAAAAAATATGGAGAAAAACTGTTCCAGGTTAAACCCCCCCAAAGGACGAGGGGGCACTCCCTCCGTCTGGAGAAGAAAAAGTTTAGTCTCAAGGGGCGACACGCCTTCTTTACCGTGAGGACTGTGAATTTATGGAACGGTCTACCTCAGGAACTGGTCACAGCAGGAACAATTAACAGCTTTAAAACAGGATTAGATACATTCCTGGAACAAAATAAGATTAATGCTTATGAAGAAATATAAAATCTCATCACATCCCTACCCCTTAATTCCCTGGTTGAACTTGATGGACATATGTCTTTTTTCGACCGTACTAACTATGTAACTATGGTACACAGAGTGTAAGAACATTTAGTGTTTTCCAATGGAATTGTCAGTATCACTCGGAAACTGGGCTCTTGAGGACAATCATTGTCCGAGTCAGTTTCTACATTACAGCGCTTCAGTAGGTGCGTGCTCTAAATGAATGAAAAAGCCGATCTCTATGAACATTCACAGGAGCGGCCGTGGTCGAGATGGGAGACCTCCTCGGGTTAGAGGATATTTTCCTACTTTTATCCAAACAGTGAGTTGATAGACTTTTGGTGTTCATAGTATGTTATGGGGGGAGAAGCGAGTTGCACCACCGTGGCTGTCAGCTGTGGGCGGATGGACCTACTAGCTTTCTTCACAAACCCCAGAGCGGGCAGCGCTGTGGATGGGAAACATCATGGCAAGGACCAGTGCTAGTGCTAGCCATATATGGGCCAAGAAACATTCAAAAAGGGTATATATTTAGATATATAAATATAATTTTAGCTGCTGCAGTAATCAGTGTTATAAAGGGAAAGGGACATTTCGTCCCAAAGCGGAATTACCGGGGTGGTTAATATATGGACAAGCTGATTGCTGACCAAAATTAACGGGGTATGCAAATACAGATCAAGTTCTCATATAAACTCATTGTATTGGGGGGGGGGAAGGAAGAAGGGGGAAAACTGGAAAACTTTAGGATGGATACAGAAAAATGCACATGAATCCTATATAAATATCCATAAATACACATCTACAAGGGGTGGGTCCCATATAAATCCACATGGATGCGTTGCGATAGATGGTAAAATATCATGTGAATCAAGTGATTCACATGGTAAGCAAAAGGAGGTATTAGTATAGAACAAATTACAGAACAAATTGATATTAACAGTATTTTTAAAATATTTGTTTTAATGGGCACTGCCCATTCAGAAGCTGACTTAACCTAAACCAGCCGCTTATAGACCCGCTGCTCCAGCCGAGATTTCTATCCATCTGACGCATTCACCTGCTTCTGATTCTACCTTACATGCCTGATATGCTGCCACCACCGCCAGCATTTCAACCGGAGTAAGCCAGTGAGGGTCCGATATTACAACAGCCTCACGCCGCAGCTACGTGGGAGCCATCTGCTATATCACCGCTCCCAAACCAAGCCGAAATCAACGCTCTGCTTGTGAAGTAGAACTGCTACTCCCAACATTTTCGGCCCGTCGCAGTAAGGGACCAGCGGACACAGTGAGCATTATTCATCTCCATAGAGACTACAGGCATTTTTAGTCCAATCCACACAAAGGACTTTTCAACCAGATATACAAATTGCCGGTTTAACAGTACAATCCGGACAGTCGGCCATTATTTACAACCGCAGTGCCTCATATATTACTATGAATATATACCATTAGGGCCCTATGGTAATCCAATATATTCAATATTGCTCTGTTCAAATGTTTTTTAATTGAATAATTTTAATAAATATTTTTTGCATTGTTCAAACAAACTGTCTTCAAACCATTCTTTCACTGTGCACCTAGTAGGGTGGTATCCTTGAGGGGTGGTTGAAATTTTGTTTCTAGAGTTCAAAAGGAGCCTGGATAAATTTTTTGGAGTGTTATAATATTACAGGTTGTAGTTTCTAGATTTTGGAGAATGGTCATAGATCCAAGGGGTGGGATATGAGATATATATATTATACTTCAGTTCTTGAAGTTGATGTGTTGTGAAGCTATAAAAATGTTTCTAAGGTTCTTAGTGGCTAGGACCAAACTTTGGTAGCTAAAGGACTGGGTCAGAGTATCTCCAAAACAATAGATCTTATGAGGTGTTCTCACTATGTCTATAAGCTATTATTTCACAAAAAAATAATCCTGGCCATAATAGTAAAATAGCAATAGAAAATCCCCTGTCTGCCACAGGAAGCTTCTACCATAAGGATTTGAGTCTCAGGCATAGATCATGGAGCAATGGGAAAAGGAGGCCTGGTGTGATGAATCACATTTTCTTTCATGCTATTTGCACAGCCAGGTTAGTGTAATATATATATGGCACCAGGTTAAGTTGTAAAGAAAACAAGCTGGTGGAGGAAGTAGGTACAAGCAAGTAGAACCAGCTCCACCCAAGGCTTCTGCGCACGGACAGGACCAGGACTAGTCCAAACATATGCAAGAAAGGAAGAATGTTCAGCGTACACACGTGTAAAACCGAGCTGCTTTATTGCATGGTTGCCATAGGATACATCGGACACTCAGGTAACGTGACGCGTTTCGGCCCTGCGGGCCGAAACGCGTCACGTTACCTGAGTGTCCGATGTATCCTATGCAACCATGCAATAAAGCAGCTCGGTTTTACACGTGTGTGCGCTGGACATTCTTTCTTTCTTGGTGGAGGAAGTACAATGCATTTTGGCTATGATTGCTGGGAAACCTTGGGTCCTGTGGATGTGACTTCGAAACCTATCATCTACCTAAACATTGTTGAAGTCGAAAGTCCTAACCCTTCCTGGCATTGTGGTAGAGGGAGTGATGCAAAGGGCAGATGGAATTACCTAGGGGCAGATGGCATTAACCCCTTGTATTTGTGCTGCCAGGGCGTGGTTTATCCTCAATACCACCCGAAGGTATACCGCTGGATCCTGGGCTAGGCACGGGGGGCAATAATGACTCCAATGTCAAGTTACGGACAACAGTAGCTTTACTGAGGTTAGACAGGTGGAAAAGTCTATATAGTTCAGCCAGGGGCCCACGGAGGTGACCAGTGACTTCAGAGACCTTAAGGGCTTGCTGGGACTTGTAGTAGAGGTGGAAAATGTAATGCTGGCCACGTTGACTAGACAGATGACTTTGACGTGACTGACTTGTGACTGACAAGAATGACTGTGCTTACTTGCAGGTTTGTAGCTTGTGGCTGCAGACTGGACTTGAGGCCTCCTATGACTCTGGATACACACTTAGGTATGACTTGACTGGACCTCAGCAAAGACTAAGGGGGAGATTTATCAAAACCTCTGCAGAGGAAAAGTTGCCCAGTTACCCATAGCAACCAATCAGATCACATCTTTCATTTTGCAGAGGCCTTTTTAAAAATGAAAGAAGCGAGCTGATTGGTTGCTATGGGCAACTGGGCAACTTTTCCTCTGCACGGGTTTTGATAAATCTACCTCTAAGAGAGCATGCCGAGGCTCCAACCAGGGTTTCTATAGGGGAGGCTCTGGTGGGGTCCTATTGGTCACCTGGTCACTGATACCTCATGGGTAACAATCACATGACAAATCACAAGGTATAACACTCTTACATATATAACATAGGGATTAGATATAATTACAATAAACAGATGCAGGGGGGGGGGGGGGCAGGGGACACTGCAGGAGGCTGCCTGACAGGGCAGCAATGGTACAGGGTAACACCTCCTATACAGCATCAATATTCCCTAATGGGCAGGACTCTTTCAAAAGACTAAAGTACCCTACAACACTGTAAAATTGCTCAGAATTGGTTTGAAGAACACAACAAAGAATACAAGGCCCACACAGCAGCGAGAGGTACTGACTCTAATGGAGGCCTTGCTCAGGTTTCGTTTTACTCAGCAGATAGGATGCAATGTGGAGCTCAAATGGTGGTGGACAGCAAATACAGGATCTGCTGTTTACAACTTGAAAGATTCAGAACTCAATATTTTCAATTAAAATCCAAGGCTTTAGTTCACGTCAATAAAACAGATAGCAGGTCGGGGAAAAGTTGCTTCAAAGAGCTGCTAGGGACAACCTCATGGGGAGACTTGTGTAATGGCAGCTAACATCTAAGGTAATAAAGTATCTGGAACCAACCTTAGAAGTAAACACACCAACATAACAGACCCTCATCAGAGCTATTCTCATTTCCTGTACCACCATCTACATTTTTTTCTTGTCTTATGCTTTTCTTTTTTACACTTTAAAACTTTTAGAAATGGCAGAAATGTGCTGAAAATGTGACTTTATGTTGCCTGAGTTCAGCAGAAGAATGGTAATGATCAGGTAGAAGATAAAGTGGGTTGGCTGCTGATTAATATTGTCTTCTGAAGAACGACGCATCACTTAAATTTATGCCGACTCATTTTGTCAAACAGCCGAGCATCTGTTCCTTGGTAATTTCCACCTATCTTAAGGCATCGGTGCATGATAATGCGTGAAGAGTCACTCACAGGCGGCATTGTATGATAATATAAATTCTTATATAGAACTTTACTTTAAAGAGTTTGGACGCTCTCGTCAAGCACAATTCATTTAAAGCATCTATGGTAAGAATCGTTCTAGCTATAGGCAGATCCTAGCTTTGTATCAGACACCAAAACCACCATAACATGGTTAAAGGGTACCTCTCATCAAAAAAACTTTTGATATATTATAGATTAATGTATGCAGAATAACTTTACAATTGCATGTTATTAAAAAATATGCTTCTTTCTATTTAATTTTCCACTTTGAAGAAATGACCACTAGGGGTCACCCTACCAGTCCTGGCAGCAAGCATTTCAGACTCATGCTGGAGTCCTAAACACTATGAGCTGCCAGTCTGCTTTGTTCACAAAGGAGAACACTCAGAGCTGCCAGCCTGCTTTGTTCCAGTGGCCTTGCGACCCGGGTGACACCAACCTAATGGGGTGACACCAAGACGCTCCGCAGCACCAACCCCCCCTCACCAGCTACCTGTGCCCGACCGGCCTCCCGTCCATCAGCATAACCCCCCCCCCCCCCGCCTTCACCTGCGCTGTGCGGCGCGCCCGTCCGTCAGCCAGCACCCCCCCCCCCCGCCTTCACCTGGCCCGACCGTCAGCACCCCCCGGCCTTCATCGCCGCTGTGCGCCCGTCCGTCAGCCCCACCGCATGGGACGTCAGTGACGTCACTCGCAGGGCGCACGGAGAGAAGGATCGCTTCGCTGGATGGGTGAGTGTGTGTGTCTGTCTCTCTGTCTGTGACTGTGTGTGACGCTGTGTGTGTGACTCTGTGTGTGTGTGACTCTCCTGTGTGTGTGACTCTGTGTGCGTGTGACTCTGTGTGTGTGTGTTGCAGGGGGACCCAGGAGCTTTAAGCTACACCCCTACCCACAACAATTTCTTGTATTGGAATTATGTAGGAGGCCTTCTGGTGTGCCAAGTATGCCTTATTTTCTCTGTGTGTGTGTATGTGACTGTGTGTGACTGTGTGTCTTTCTGTCTGTGAGTGTGTATCTCTCTGACTATGTTTGTGTGTGTGTGTGTTTGTGTGTGTGTCTCTCTGTGTTGTATGTGTTATTTATTTTATTTTTTTGTGTGTGTGTGTGTGGGTGGGGGGGGGGGGGGTTTGAACCAGCGATCTAGTGTGGGGAGACTTTGCAAGGGAACCTGTGGCCTAATGTGGGGGAACTACTACCAAATGTGCGGAGTCTATGCTACCTAATGTGGGGTGTCTATGCTACCTGATGTGGGGGTAACTGCTACCTAATGTGGGGAAACTGCTACCTAATGTGGGGAGTCTGTGCTACCTAATGTGGGGAGTCTATGCTACCTAATGTGAGGAATCTGTGCTACCTAATGTGGGGAAATTGCTACCTAATGTGGGGTAACTGGTACCTACCTAATGTGGGGGAACTGGTACCAAATGTGGGGAATCTATGCTGCCTAATGTGGGGAAAATATGCTACCTAATGTGGGGAAACTGCTACCTACCTAATGTGGGGGAACTGCTGCCTACCTAAAGTGGGGGAACTGCTGCCTACCTAATGCTCCCCCCTGGCAGTAGCACCCTCATCATCCACCAGCAACACCCCCCCCCCCCCCACACACCAGTAGCACCTCCATCAGCAGATCCTGATGGTGGATGATGGCGGTGCTCCTGCCAGGAGGATGATCCTGCCGATGGATGATGGGGGTGATACTGCCAGGGGGGATGGCCATTAGCACCCTCATCATCCTCCAGCAACACCCCCCCTGTAGTAGCACCCCCATCATCCACTAGCAACACCACCAATATCCCCCTCCCGTGGTAATAGCATCAGCTATCGGATGTTGAGGGGTGTTACTGCGGTTGTGGTATTATATTCAGAGGGTGCACTGTATGGAAAACATTATATTCAGAGGGCGCAGTTTGTGGTAGTATTATATTCAGAGGGCGCAGTGGGTGGTAGTATTATATTCAGAGGACACAGTGTGTGGAGGTATTATATTCAGAGGGTACAGTATGTAGCAGACTTATATTCAGAGTGTACAGTATGTGTTGGTATTATATTCAAAATGTACAGTGTGTGGTAGTATTATATTCAGTGGGTATGGTGTATGGAAGGTTTATAATCAAAGGGGGACATTTCCTAATCTAGTCTATTCTGGGTATGCTTATAGACCAGCGTATGTGGTAGTCTCCTGTCTGTAGTGCTCCTAATTTATCAAATGTCTCACAGCCCTTGATAAATTCTGTGCTCAGACTTCAGGGTCTACAGCTTAAACTGCATTTAGACCTGCTCCAACATGGTCTGACATTTCAGTGTATTTTGGGCAGATGCGACTTGTCGCACAAAAGTCGCACTTGATAAATTCAGCACCAATGCATTTCCCAATGCATTTCCGTCTAAAATAGACTTGCATGCCTCATGTTCTAAAAATCCTCTACAGCAAAAGTCACAGAAAAGCCGCACATATTTAGACTGAGACTTTCTGTGAGACAAATTTAGACAGGAAAAAACAGTCTAAATCCTTTGATAAATCTCCCCCAAAGAGTATAGTGTATAGTAGTCTTATATTTAGAGGATACAGTGTCTGGCAGGTTTATAATAATACTTGTTTTCATATAGAGGATGAGAATGCGCTGACATAGTGAGGAGACGTCTGGGCGTCACATTCTACAGACAGAAGTTTTAGCTGGACCAGGCGCTATGTACCATCTGAATTAGATAAGGGAAGACTATAGAGAAGACGTCACCTGTAGCCACTGATATTGTGTATTCTCCTCACTATAGAGAAGACGTCACCTGTAGTCACTGATATCATTGTACATTCTCCTCTCTGTGTCCTATCAGAGCTATAGTCGCTTGTCAGTTCTACAGTTATGGTGAGTGAAACTACAACTCCCAGCATAACCTTACCACTGCTTAAATGGGTACTCTACTGTAAAACATTTTTTTAATCAACTGGTGCTACAAAGTTAAACAGATTTGTAAATCACTTCTATTTAAAAATCTTAATCCTTCCAGTACTTATTAGCTGCT
Organism: Hyla sarda; assembly: GCF_029499605.1. Lineage (NCBI taxonomy): Eukaryota > Metazoa > Chordata > Amphibia > Anura > Hylidae > Hyla > Hyla sarda. The sequence goes on along the minus strand of NC_079196.1, from coordinate 173,527,962 downwards.
GTATAAGCGATTCACAGAAAGTTATTTTCTTTTTTAATTTCTTTTCTGTCTGACCACTGTGCTGACACCTTTGTCCATGTCAAGAACTGTCCATAGTAGGAGCAAATCCCCATAGCAAACCTATCCTGCTCTGGACAGTTCCTGACATGGAGGTGTCAGCAAATAGTACTGTGGTCAGACTGGAAAGAACTACACAACTTTCTGTGGAGCATACACCAGCTTATAAGTACTGTAAGGATTAAGATTTTAAATAGAATTAATTTAAAAATCTGTTTAACTTTCTGGCACCAGTTGATATAAAAGTAAATGTTTTCCAGTGGAGTACCCCTTTAAGTAATTCTGGGAGCTGTATATTTAAATGATGAAAACTTCTTTAACACTTTCCTATTCTGTGGCAACTGGTATATCCCATTATTATACTGGAATTTCTCACAATGCGCTACAACAGTGGTGTCTGTCACAACAGGCTAAAAACTTGCAGGGGGGATGGGGTAGGTATGGGGATGACACCATTTTCTACCGCACCAGGTGACACCAACCCTAGCAACGCCACTGCTTTGTTCACAGCCTGTTTGGCTGTGAACAAAGCAGGCTGGCCACTCTGAGTGTTTAAGACTCCAGCATGAGTCAGAAATGCTTGCTGACAGGACTGATAGGGAAAAATACAATAGAAAGAAGCATATTTTTCATTAACATGCTATTGGAAAGTTATTCAACATTCATTAATCTAAAATATATCAAAAGTTTATTTGATGAGAGGTACCCTTTAAGGCTGGGCTCACATTGCCGTTTGCATCCGACCAGTTAAGGGTCCGATTGGCGGAGAAAAAAAATAGAGCTTGTAATATTTTTTTCTCCGTATTCTGGCTGGATTGCCGATGGAATGCCAAATAGAAGAGAATGGAATTCTGAACAAGGCCTAAGTAAGAATGCACATAGTAGAATAGCTAAAGAATAAGATGTGGTAAGCTGGGGTTTTAATGGCATGTATACACTATGGGTTTATGTCAGTGACTAGAGTTTGTGATGCCAGAAGTGTTAACCACCACACTACCAAGGATAAGCAGTTTTCTGTGCCAGGTGTCGGGCAAGAAATACCGCAAATGCCATGTTAGGGAAATCACTTTTAACTTTACTTCAGGAATTTGCAACGTTGTACAAACAGGAACAATTTACTTTAGCGCAATATTCACAGAAGGCTGCAACAGAAAACCACAATTGCTTCTTGGTACTATGGGACTTGTGGTCCTCCTCGACTTAGACTGGTTTGAACTTGAATTGGACAGACTGAGTAACTTGCTGACTTGACTTTAGACTTGATTGAGAGAAGACATAGACTTAGAGATAGAAGAGATAGCTGCCACAGCCTAGACTTTCAACACACAGGGTTCCAGGGTTAGGGCTTACCTGCAAGGATTAACCTATTTGGACCTGAGCTGCCTGAAACTTTCACTCATGTTATCCGTTCGGTACTTGACTTGTCTGAACTTGACGTGGACAGACGGGACTGAAGAAGGACCTGGTCGGAGAGAAGTGAGTTTGCAGTAAGTTTAGGACGAAGCGGGTTTTCTGCAGCCAAATTTCAACAGCAGAAAATCAGTAGCTGATTACTTTGACTTCAATGTAATCTTCCATGGAAAACTTTGACAGCTTAAACTCGCAACAGGAAACTTTAGCAAACACGACTCTAAATCCGCGTCGTGTTAACACATCCTTACAAGTTGTATAGTTATTTGCTGTCCGACCACAGTGCTCTCTGCTGACACTCTGTCCATGTTAGGAACTGTCCGGAGTAGGAGCAAATCCCCATAGCAAGCCTATCCTGCTCTGGACAGTTCCTAATGTGGACAAAGGTGTCAGCAGAGAGCACTGTAATCAGGCTGAAAAGAACTGCACAACATCTTCTGTAGTATACAGTAGCTAAGTACTGGACGGATTAAGATTTTTATGTAGAAGCAATTTACAAATCTGTTTAACTGGCACCAGTTGATTAGAAAAAAAATGTTTTCCACTGGAGTATACCTTTTAAGGGGTTATTCTGGTTTCAGAAAATTGTATTTAAACCCCTAAAGGGGCACTCAGGTGGAAAACTTTTTTTTTTTTTTTATCAACTGGTGCCAGAAAGGTAAACAGATTTGTAAATGACTTATATTAAAAAATCTTAATCCTTCCAGTACTTATTAGCTGCTGAATACTACAGAGGAAATTCTTTTCTTTTGGAACACAGAGCTCTCTGCTGACATCATGAGCACAGTGCTCTCTGCTGACATCTCTGTCCATTTTAGGAATTGTCCAGAGCAGCATATGTTTGCTATAGGGATTTTCTCCTACTCTGGACAGTTAAGGACGCAGCCCATTTTCACCTAAATGACTGAGCCCCTTTTTGCAAATCTGACCATTGTCACTTTATGCATTAATAACTCTACGATGCTTTTAAAAGGGTTATCCAGGAAGAAACTTGTTTATATTTATAAAAAATCTTAATCCTTTCAGTACTTATGAGCGGCTGAAGTTGAGTTGTTCTTTTCTGTCTAAGTGCTCTCTGATGACAGGTGTCTCGGGAAACGCCCAGTTTAGAAGCAAATCCCCATAGTAAAACCTCTTCTACTCTGTGCAGTTCCCGAGACAAGCAGAGATGTCAGCAGAGAGCACTGTTGCCAGACAGAAAACAACAACTTAACTTCAGCAACTGATAATTATTGAAAGGTTTAAGATTTTTTTTTCTAGAAGTAATTTACAAATCTGTTTAACTTTCTGGAGTCAGTTGATATAAAAAAAAAAATTATTTTCCTGGAATACCCCTTTAACTTTCATTCTGAATCAGAGATTGTTTTTTCATGACATATTCTACTTAGTGGTAAATTTTCGTTGATACTTACATCATTTGTTGGTGAAAAATTCAGAAATTTCATGAAAATTTAGCATTTTTCAAACTTTGAAACTCTCTGCTTATAAGTAAAATAGACATGCCAAATAAATTATATATTGATTCACATAAACAATAGGTCTTCCTTATGTTGGCATCATAAAGTTGACATGTTTTTTACTTTTTGAAGACATTAAAGGGCTTCAAAGTTTAGCATCAATTTTTCAATTTTCCAATTTTTCCAGTTTAGTTTTGAAGTGAATCTGAGAGTCTTTATGTTAGAAATACCCAATAATGTACCCCATTATGAAAACTGCACCCCTCAATGTATTCAAAATTACATTCAGATAGTTTGTTAACCCTTTAGGTGTTTCACAGGAATAGCAGAAAAGTGGAAGAGAGCATTCAAAATCTTCATTTTTTACACTAACATGTTCTTGTAGACCCATTTTTTCATGTTTACAAGGGGTAAAAGGAGAAAAATTTCTCTCGAGTAAGGAAATACCTAATTTGCGGATGTAAAGTGCTCTGTGTGTGCACTAGAGGGCTCAGAAGGGAAGGAGCGACAATTGGCTTTTGGAGAGCGAATTTTGCTGAAATGGTTTTTAGGGGGCATGTCCCATTAAGGAAGCCCCCATTGTGCCAGAACTGAAAAAAAAACACAAGGCACACTATTTAGGAAACTACACCCCTCAAGGAACGTAACAAGGGGTATGGTGAGCCTTAACACCCTACAGGTGATTGACGAACTTTTGCTAAAGTCGGATGTGAAAATAAAAATTTAGATATTTTTCACTAAAATTTTTCATTTTCACAAGGGGTAATAGAAAAACAGCCCTCCCAAAATTTGTAACACCATTTCTTCTGAGTAAGAAAATACCCCATACGTGGATGTAAAGTGCTCTGCGGGCACACTTCAGGGTTCAGAAGAGAAGGAGCGCCATTGGGCTTTTGGAGAGAGAATTTGGTTGGAATGGAAGTCGGGGGCCATGTGCATTTACAAAGCCCCTATGGGGCCAGAACAGTGGACCCCTTCCCCACATGTGACCCCAATTTGGAAACTACACCCCTCACTGAATGTAATTTTTCATTTTCACGTCCAACTTTAACGAAAATTTGCCAAACACCTGTGGGGTGTAAAGGCTCACAGTACCCCTTGTCACGTTCCTTGAGGGGTTTAGTTTCCAAAATGGGGTCACATGTGTTTTGTTTTTTTTGCATTTATATCAGCCACTCCTGTGCAAATCACCAAATTAGGCCTCAAATGTACATAGTGCGCTCTCACTCCTGAGCCATGTTGTGCACCTGCAGAGCACTCTATGTCCACATATGGGGTATTTCTGTACTCGAGAGAAATTGCATTACTTATTTTGGGGGTCTTTCCTACTTTTACCACTTGTGGAGATTTAAAATATGGGACAACACCAGCATGTAAGTGTAAAAAAAAAAAAAAACTAACATGCTGGTGTAGCCCCTAATTTTTCATTTTCACAAGTGGTAAAAGGAGAAAAGCCCCCCAAAATAAGTAATGCAATTTCTCCTGACTACAGAAATACCCCATATGTGGACATGAACTGTTGCCTTTAAATACGAGAGAGCTCAGGAGTGAGAGTGCTCCATGCTAATTTGAGGCCTAAATTAGGGATTTGCACAGGGGTGGCTGACCGTTGCAGAGATTAAGAGGTCCTCGCATTGGAGGGGGTGTACCAGGGGCACGTCCTCCTCACATGCAACTTTAGGGCCGACTTGCGACATGTATACTTCTGCACCCGGCACAATGGTGGCCACGAAGCCACTTGATTTTCTGCATTGATGCGGGGCCTAGCCAAATAAGCATTGGGGTGCTGAGCCACAAACTGTTGGGCGGACAAGTTCTTATGAGCCACCATCAAATTGACAAAGTCCTTACTGAAAAAAAAAAACGTGAAGTCAGTTTCAGTGAGAACTACGGGGTCAATTTGGATTCCTGGGTGTCCAACAAACCCAGGAATCTGTGGCTCATAACTGTCTGGAACTGGGGTCCAGATGGGGTCATCTAAATGAGGGACAGGGAAAATTTTACAGGGGACAGGGAAAACTTTTATGGGGGACAGGGACACTAGTTTCAGGGGGGGAGACCTCTACTGGCATTGCCCTGTGGCATTACCGTCTAGGGGGCTCATCATCACTGGATGATGACAAGAGGGAGGAAGGAAGAAAGGTGGGGGTCTCCCTCATTGGTGGTCTTGGAGGCAACAATGGCGTATTCCTCCTCCACCAAAAAAGAGCCTTCTGACCATTTTGATTTCATAGGGGGGGGGGGGGGTAAGTGTGTGTAGAAGGTATAGTGTTTTCCCTTTATTTTATTATTTCAGTGTGTATTATAGTGTAGGGGTAGTGCTTTTTTACTTTTACTGTAATAAAGTATTTATTTATTTATTTATTTTTTCTTTGGAAGGGGGGTTTGGGCACTTTTTGGGGGATGTATGCGGTCCATGCCACCAGTGACTGTGCTGCGCTGTGTGGCCGGACCTTACCCTGTGTGCACACTGCCCTGATTGCTGATCAGTGATTTATTACCGATCAGCACTTTTTTTGGGTGCATGTTTTTTTTCTTCACTTTTTTTGTGGGCAAACAACCCTAAAAAAAAGTAATAAATCACTGATCAGCAATCAGGGCAGTCTGCACACGGGGAAATGACCGGCCTCGTAGTGCAGAACAGATGCTGGTGGCATGGACTGCTAATGCCCCCTTAAAAAAAAGTGCAAAAAAAAAAAACCTACAAAAAAGCTAGGGGCAGCAGACTGATGGGTCTCCAAACTGTTGACCTCCAGCTGTTGCAAAACAACAACTCTCATGCTGGTAGTTGTAGTTTTGCAACATCTGGAGGGCTGCAGTTTGGAGATCACGACTTATTTAGAAGCCCACAGCAGTAAAAGGTGCGGAAAAAGAAAAGGTCACTTAGACCAGTGGTCTCAGATGTTGGCTGTCGGCATGCTGGGAGTTGTAGTTTAGTAACATCTGAGACCACTGGTCTAAGTAACTTTTTTTTTCTTCTTTTGCAGCACCTTGCACTGCTATTGGGTTCTAAGTAAGTGATCCCCAAACTGCAGCGGTCGGTGGACAGGCCAAACACGGGCTGATGCGGCAAGTACTCACTGATTAGGACGAGCTGGCTCGTCTTGTGTCGGCAAGCAGTTAAATAGGACTATCACCCCAAAATATATAGCTTACTAATATAGTGTTATCACAAATTGTAGTGGCTTCAGCTTGACTTTGCAGGATTCATCCAACTTGAAGTTAAATAGTTCCTTCATTTTCAATATGGTGTTGTCTCAGTATCTTCCCGCCTCTTCCCTCTCTCCTAAGACAACACATCCTCTGCTGTTTCAGGAGGGCTGTCTGGATCTTGTCTCTGAGCTCCCATGAGTGATGTCACCACCTCTTACCAGGTCCTTCAGCCAGAGGAGAATGAGGTGTGTGGACAGCGTGCTGCCTTGTGCTGAACAGTGCCACAAGGCAGAAGAGCAGAGAGGGAATACATGTAGGGTGGCAGGACTGTGCATTAGGCTGTTTATGCTCTCCCCAAATGAAACTGTAGAAATCAATGAATTTCTACCATCTTTCCTGAGTTTAATATCAAGTTGATTCTTAAGGGGCCATGAAACAATTAAACTTTGCTTTGTCATGAGGATTTTTTGCTTTTCTTACAAAATTTACTCCTTCTAAGTTTTGCTTACACTCACGCAAGTGGCCTCTCACCAGCACACCGTGCCCTGCCAGAACCATATGGAATGAAGATAAGAAGACCATACACATAGATGTTTTTTTGTCGCCAGATTGGCTGAACTATGTTATTATGGACAATTTACACTATAAAAGACAGTACTGTCATCTGATCAAATTGCATATGCCGGTAGGATATGTGGGAGATGCTATGTATATGCGTGTTTCATTGTAATTTGGTTCAGCTGTTTCACATTGTCTTTAGCTTAACAATTGGTGCCGAAACTCGGGAGTTGAAAGCAGCAGGGATGGAAATAGGACGTGGATCTGAGGAATGAGAATGAGCGTTGTGTCTCAGTAGCTCTCTCAACTCTGATCCCCAAACCCTCTGTCCTCTGTTGTGAGTACAAACCCTAAGAACCTGAAACAGCTGTGTTAAATGTTCTAACATCTTTTGTTGGGCATGTGTGAGTGAATGCAGATATTGGTGTAATTGATAATATATATATATATATATATATATATATATATACACATATACAAGCAAAAAGAAAAATAGTCAGCACAACAACCTAATACACAGGTGCACACTGCTGTGGCAAATACAGAGTATACAAAAAAGAGGATTGCAGCAGCACACATTGCTCAAAAAATTGAGGCTCTTAGCACACTCTTTGATCAAAACGTGTCCTCCATCCACCACGGGGAGGTGGCCTCATTTAGGATGGGACCCTAGCACAAATTCTGAGCCTAACGCTCAGATACCAACTCACCTCTGCTGGGCATATAGCCTCTGACTGGGTGACATGTTGGATCCATATACAATTTAAAACACCACCTGTTTGAAAGGGGGAAGGGTGCACAGCTAAAGAGGGTTCAATCTTTTTTTTGTATACTCTGTATTTGCCACAGCAGTGTGCACCCGTGTATTAGGTTGTTGTGCTGGCTATTTTTCTTTTTGCTTGTATTTACAACTCAGGGGGAATGGCACCCTCTTTAGCTGTGCACCCCTCCCCCTTTCACACAGGTGGTGTTTTAAATTGTATATGGATCCAGCATGTCACCCAGTCAGAGGCTATATGCCCAGCAGAGGTGAGTTGGTATCTGAGCGATAGGCTCAGAATTTGTGCTAGGGTCACATCCTAAATGAGGCCACCTCCCCGTAATGGATGGGGGACACGTTTTGATCAAAGAGTGCGCTAAGAGCCTCAATTTTTTGACCAATGTGTGCTGCTGCAATCCTCTTTTTTGTATACTATATATATTAACACACAGTATCAGCGTTACAGGATACCTTCACGGTGATTGTATTGTTTCAAGACAGACCTCTTAACGGAGAAAGCCAGTGGGAACAATGATGTGAAAAGTAAGAGAACCCTACGGTTCTTCTATCTTCTGAGTTTGTCAAATAAGCTGTTACTAACATTGTCTGCCAGTGAAGGAACATATGAAATAGAAGGTTAAGTGTGGGTAGATGCAGAGTTTTTACCAGCTCACCTGGGGCAGTCCGAACAAGTCTATGAGCACGCTATTCCCAGAGAACGAGAGGACCCGATCTTTTGATCAACTCTCAGCTTGTTTCTAAACAGCCTTGTAACAGCTGGTTTAGGCCTGTATTCTCCTGTGCTGTAGGGCATCTGAAAGCTGCAGCAGACCTGTCACTCATGAACAATAATCCTACTGGATCAGGCAGTTCCCTCTTAGCGTGGTTTGATTTAGATGATTTTAGAGGTCAGATACATTTGTAATTTGCTCCTTGACGTTTATCATTTGGCTCTTTTGGAGAATTTAGCAAAATCGGAAAAAGGGATATTTTTCAGTGTGGGACCTTCCCTGACAACCAATAGTCATAGTTAGCTAAGTAATTGAGAGAGACAGGTATGAGTCCCCTCCATCATAGCCGGGCTATGGAAAACAATGTTAGCATATGTGGCTGTGTGCCACCCAGAGGTAATGGACGTCCAAAAACTCCAACCACCCCACAGGAGGAGATGAATAAGAAATATGGCAGATGGGTCAGTCTGCATTAGCCAAAATGGTGCCAGCTGACTAGGGGAATGGAGTTAAGCATTCCAAAAGGGGGAACCTTTGAAATATCACGCTGGGCCAGTTTTTACAAAAGTTTTGGCCCAAAATTAGTCAAATGAGAAGTCTGCTTGGAGTAGATGGATTGTAGAGTACTAATGGAAATAGAAAAGAGCCAAGGTATTTTTACTGTAGAAACTAGGGTGAAGAAGGAAAAACAGTCTGAACCAGAGTTGATAGACCAGCTTGCCATGTCTCTAGTGGAGCCCACCGTGGTTAATATAGACATTCCTGACTCAAGTACTCAATGGACCCCAATAGATATGGGAGATAGACCAAAGGGTCCTGCTAGCTCCACCATGGTGTATCCCACTGGAGACCTAATAAATCCACTTCCTACATACAATGATCCCAAAGTTATGGCCCCTGCTCCATCATATGTACATCCCACCACCTCTTGGCAGGAGTTATCTGACCAAAGTGGTAGAAAGGTATTTTGTGGAGTAAAAGGTGAACTCCTAATCACTCCTAAAGTAAATGCAGAGGAGGTAAGGAGGATGTTTGAGGAAGGTTGTTCATGTCAAGCCTCAGCTTACCCAGTCAGAGAACAATTTATCCCAGGGATAAATTATCAGGTAGACAGATGTGTTACTCAGCATGTCCCATGGACACCTGGAGAAATGAAGGGGTTCCTCTCATCAGTCCCTAAGCCACAGAACAATCCATGTGGGTTTTCAAATGAGTTGCACAATATCGCAATCAGTTACAACCCCACATGGAGAGATCTATTGCAGATAATAAGAGTAGTGGCTGGCCAATTAGATACTGCTGCCCTCTGTACCAAACTCACCCTGCCACTAGAGCCATCTGAAGCACAGAATGCCCCAGGTAAGGCACTTGAATATGTCAACCAACTCAAGGAAAAGATCACAGAGGTTTTTCCTCCTCAATCCCGGGTTTGGGTGACAAATATTCAGCAGAAGGCCAAGGAACTTGTAGAAGATTGCTTTGAAAGATTCAGGCAGGTAGTAGAGGAGGCAGGTGGTAGCTTAGAGGACCAAGGTATGGGGAAGATGCTCACTGCCACATTGGTGTCGGGACTGAATAAAGATATTCATGATAAATTGGTCTCTGCCCACCCTGATTGGCGAGACAAAATCAGTCCAAGCACTAATGAGCATAACGAGCTCCATCCAGAGGAACATACAGGAAGTGCAGGAGAAGAGAAATCAGAAGGTCATGGTTGTGCAAGCCTCAGAAAGACCCAAAGAAAGCCATTCAGAGAGGTAGACAAGGGAGAACCCAGGAAAGTGAGATGTTATAGCTTTGAGAAGCTAGGTCATTTTGCAAGGAAAGGTGAGGCCCCAAAGATAGGGAGGCAGGAGAGGAATTGACATGAAGGGCTCCCATTGTTAGCAATCATCTCTGAGAGTAGGGTGGGGGGTGATGCCTTTGTCCGCCTGACCCACTGTGAAATGCCTCATCATTCCGTGGAGTGTTTGGTGGACACTGGAGCAGCCCTTATTGTTCTTAAAAGATCAGAAGCCCCATTTTAGAAAATTTCTGGACAAAATGCTGTAGGACTAGCAGGTACATCTATCATGCTGAGGGAGACTGAGGAGACTCCTGTGGCTATAAGTGAAATAGAGACATCTCTCTCTTTTGTCCTCATTGATACTGTTCCCTGTAATTTGTTGGGAAGAAATGTACTGACGAAGTGGGATCAGAGGATTATAACACCTTGAAGAGTCAGGTTCCCCTGATGGCAATTAACACTCCTCCGGATCAGGACATTCCGCCTGATCTGCAGGATGTTCCCCAGGACGTCTGGGCTAGGGAAGCTGGTCCAGTGGGACTGATAAAACAAGCAGACCCAGTGGTCATCAAACTCAGACCTGGAATAAAATTACCCAGGAATCCTCATGCAGGAAATGCAGGAAAATGTATACGTTTAAAAATGTCCTCTTCTGACCCCTATAACTTTTTTTTACTTTTCCACATATGGGGATATTTTTTGAGCCGTGATCTGAAGTTTTTATTGATGCCATTTTTATTTTGATTGGACTTTTTGATAGCTTTTTATTCATTTTTTAATGGTATAAAAAGAGACCAAAAATATGCTATTTTGGAATTTGGAATTTTTGTACACCATTGACCGTGTACGCCACGGACCGTGTGGCTTAATTAATTATATATTTTTATAGTTTGGACATTTACGCAGCGATGCCACATATGTTTATATTTGTTTTTATTTACATAGGTTTTTTTAATGGGAAAATGGGGGTGATTCTGACTTTTATTAGGGAAGGGGTTAAATCACATTTATTAACACTTTTTTTCCACTTATTTTTGCAATGTTATAGCCCCAATTTTGTGGAACAGAAAGTGGGCCAGTCCTTGAGCCTGTCGGTGTGTACCAAAGTGCACGGCAGTGCTGACGTGTGGAGATGTAACTACGGTAAGTGACAATACATTTCCTTTACAGCCCACTGGTTGAATGTGGTTCCTGCACAGCCACAACAGCAACTTGGACAGGTCACACTGCTTCCACCTCCACGCTCTCAGGCTGTTGGTCCTGTGACAGTGTGCCACTCCGCCTCCTCATCCTCCACCGTGTCCGTGTCCTCAGTCTCCACTGCAAGGACAAGTCTCAGTGCCCCTCCAGCATACCATGTGTGCAGGACACGGCGGTGTCACACTGTTCTTCACATGGAACTGCTAAAAGTCGTTCATGAGGAAATGAAATCATGGCTTACTCTAAGAAAACTGGAAATGGGAACCATGATGACCAACAATGGGAAGAACATCTTGTCTGTGCTGCGACAAGGAAGCATGAGACATGCGCCCTGCATGGCACACATGTTCAATCTGGTTGTCAAGCGGTTCATGAAGTGCTCCCCCCATCTGCAAGACATCCTTACAATGTGAAGGAAACTTTGCATGCACTTCAGCCACTCATACACTGCAAAGCACACTTCTTGAGCTGCAGCGTCAGAATGGCATCCCCCAACTTAGTCTGATTTGCGCCGTTTCCACATGTTAGAATTCCACCCTCAATATGTAGGACTGACTATACGAACAGAGAAAAGCCATCACCGATTTCTTGATGATCTGAGCGGCTAGGGGGACTACCCTGTGTAACTTCAATGTCAACCAGTGGCAGCTCATAAGTGACACTTGCCGTTTGCTCAGGTCCTTTGAGGAAGCCTCATTATTAGTCGCCAGGATTATGGGATGAAAGACGTCATTCCACTGCTTCATCTACTACAACACGTGTTGGAAACAATGGCTGGTCAGGGCGATGGAGACATGGCACCTACATCTTATGGCCACATGAGCCCTGTGTGGGCTGAACTGGAGGAGGAGGGGGAGGGGCACAGTGGAGTGAGAGACATCCTATGTAGTCAGTTGGCCGATGCCTATCTGCGCCATCATCCATCCTTTTGCAGGTCTGACTCGGGGGGCCCTCTACACACACCTTCCACTGGCATGGCTGCTGGGGAGGGGTGGGGCAGCAGGAGCAATACCAGCTCCATCAGCAGCAGCCTGAGTCTACAGTCGGTGATGAGTAGCTTTCTTCACCCGCATAGTGAAGCAACTCAGCAGCAGATAGACCTGGAGCAGGACCTAAACAATCAGGTGGTGGTATACCTTGACATGACCATGCCAACACACCTTGAAGATTCGCTGGACTTCTGGGCAGACAAACTTGATTTGTGGCCTCAACTAGCAGGGTTTGCCCCAGAAAAGCTGTCACAAAAATGTGGAGAGACTGACCTTTGTGAAGATGAATCAGGCTTGGATCAGCCAGGATTTTCACCCAACAATGCCTGAGGCGTCAGAGTAGATGAACCTCTGGCTCTCCACCTTGTTGGACCCACACTACCGGCACAAAATGGGGGCATTTTTTTTACACCCACTGAAAGGGAGGACAAACTGACCTACCACAGAGATATCCTACGTAGTCAGTTGACCGATGCCTATCTGCGCCATCGTCCATCCTCTTGCAGGTCTGACTCTGACTCACGTTTCACAGCCATGGCTGCTGGGGAGGGGTGAGAGGGGAGGAGAACTCGTCTGTCCACGAAAAATGTGGAGAGACTGACCTTTGTTAAGATGAATCAGGCATGGATCAGCCAGGATTTCCACCCACCAATACCTGATGCATCAGAGTAGATTGCCCATGGTGCCACACCAACACTTCACAAATATGGATAGTGCTAAACATATTTAAGGCGCTGCTCCCTATTTACAGGCATTCCTCCACACCAGACCACAAGTAATATTCTTAGGATAAAATATATATACCCAAATTTTTTTTTTAAATCAAACAAAGGGAAAGGTGTGCAAAAAACACCATGTACCACCTACACCACCAAGTATTGATATGATGCAAAGACCTCTGAAAGGTAGAAGGGAACAACGTATGGTCCATTGTAACCGGTGGGGGGTAAAAACTTCCCCTGTAAGGCCCTAATCTCGCATTATTAATTTCCTTCTTGACAGCTGTCTCCCCGAAGGTCACGGAGCTCTGGTCATAGCTTTGCCCATGCCCCAAGGACCTAACTCCCATAAAACGAAAACCAGCGAGAACTGCACAACAGCTGGGCCAATCAGGACATTGTAAGTATCATTTTGATCAGTATCACCTGCACTACAAGTCTGTATGACAGGTTAGTGCGGGTGATACTGAGGACACATTTCCTTTACTACATCTCTATAGGTGAGGGGATTGCTACATTGTTCATTCTATGGTCTATGACATATCAATATATTGAGTGGGCCTGTCGTTTTATGTTCTGGGTGTGTTTCGCCCAGCGTTGTTTACGTAAATTTCATGGGCATCGTACATGATTTTTCATGGTCTTATTTCTTAGAACCCCTGCAAGTTACAAATTATTTACTAGCCTTAGGATAGTGTTTACTTATTTGAATCATGGATCTACGCTTTACATCATTGTTACTTTATGTGCAACATGAACAAAGGTAAGTGAAGGGCTATTGTTGCCTTCCTTCAGACACTTAACCAAAAAATGTGCCATAATGTTGTTCATTTCATGAAGCCTTAAAGGGAAGCAATAATCAGATGTTACCCTATATAAGGCATGGCAAACCGTTCGATAGGATCAAATATTTCTCATCACCATCCCTTGTGGAAGGTCCTGCCCCCATGGATGGGGAAGATATGAAGTTCTAAACTAGTCACCACCGCGGCTGTAAGTAGTCCCCTGGGCGGGGGCGTTACTTTGTACAGCAGCGACACACCCTCTGCTTGATTGACGGGCAGCGTCATCACTCTGCTCCGTCTGGTCATTGAGGATAACGATGACACAGCACGTCAATCTTGACAAGGGTGCGTCGCTGCTGTCCGAAGTAACAGGACCTGGTAAGAGGAGCTCCCCACTTAGTTGGCTACTTACGGTCATGGCAGAGCCTAGTTTACAACTTCACATCTTCACCATCCATGGGGGCAGGAACGTCCCCCACGGATGTTGTTGATAAAGATTTTACAATATGTAACGGTTTGCAAAGCCTTGTATATTTATATTTACTATGTACTTTAAGGACAACTTAACTAATTACCTAACCCCAAAGCCGTAGCCTGGGGTGCAAAACACCTCTAAATAGTCCACCCTAAAACATAACTTTTATTATGTATCCAGTTAAAATGAAAATTAATGTAAACCCAGTGAAGTGAATATTAAAAATGGGATGTCAGGTAGGTTAGTGCTTATAAGATCTGAGCAACATTGCTCCACTGTAAAGGGTTCTGCAGCAGCCCTGTATGCCTACTCTGACACCAACTTAAAACACTAGATTGCCGCCTCTACATGTTTCGCCGTCTCCACGGCGTTTTCAAGAGGCAAACTGTGGCAACTGTGAAAACGCCGTGGAGACGGTGAAACATGTAGAGGCGGCAATTTAGTGTTTTAAGTTGGTGTCAGAGTAGGCATACAGGGCTGCTGCAGAACCCTTTACAGTGGAGCAATGTTGCTCAGATCTTATAAGCACTAACCTACCTGACATCCCATTTTTAATATTCACTTCACTGGGTTTACATTAATTTTCATTTTAACTGGATACATAATAAAAGTTATGTTTTAGGGGGGACTATTTAGAGGTGTTTTGCACCCCAGGCTACGGCCTTGGGGTTAGGTAATTAGTTGTGTTCTTTGGCCTCTATAGTCCCCTTTTGGTCTAATTTGGGTTTTTTTGAAGGACAACTTGTGACAAAAAAACAATGTCAGAATTATTGTGATTGGCAAAACGTTACCAGAGTTATTCTCTAATAAAGTCAGACATCCCCGATTTGAAAAAAAACAGGCCTGGTCTCTCAGGGGCGTACAGGTTTACTTGTATTGGTCCTTAAGGGGTTAACCCTTTAGGTGCTTCACAGGAATAGCAGCAAAGTGAAGGAGAAAATTCAAAATCTTAATTTTTTACACTCGCATGTTCTTGTAGACCCAGTTTTAGAATTTTTACAAAGGATAAAAGGAGAGAACCCCCCCCCCCCCCCCCCCCAAAGTTTGTAACCCAATTTCTCTCAATTAGGAAATATGTGTATGTCAAGTGTTCGGCGGGTGCAGCAGAGGACTCAGAAGGGAAGGAGCGACAATGGGATTTTAGAGTGAGTTTTTGTGAAATGGTTTTTGGGGGGCATGTCACATTTAGGAAGCCCCTATGGTGCAAGAACAGCAAAAAAACAAACAAAAAAACAACATGGCATACTATTTTGGAAACTACACCCCTCAAGGAACGTAACAAGGGGTCCAGTGAGCCTTAACACCCAACAGGTGTTTGACGACTTTTCGTTAAAGTCGGATGTGTAAATACATTTCTTTTTCACTATAATGCTGGTTTTCCCCCAAATTTTACATTTTTACAAGGGGTAATAGGAGAAATGCCCCCCAAAATTTGTAACCCCATCTCTTCTGAGTATAGAAATACCCCATGTGTGGACGTCAAGTGCACTGCAGGCGCACTACAATGCTCAGAAGAGGAGGAGACACATTTGGCTTTTGGGAAAGCAAATTTTGCTGAAATGGTTTTTGGGGGGCATGTCACATTTAGGAAGCCCCCTATGGTGCCAGAACAGCAAGAAAAAGAAAAAAAAGACATGACATACTATTTGGGAAACTATACCTCTCAATGAACGTAAGAAGGGGTACAGTGAGCCTTAACACCCCACAGGTGTTTGACGACTCTGGATGTGTAAATGAATTTTTTTTCCCACTAAAATGCAGTTTTTCCCCCATATTTTTACATAAGAGTAATAAGAGAAATGCCCCCCAAAATTTGTAATCCCCATCTCTTCTGAGTATGGAAATACCCCATGTGTGGACATCAAGTGCACTGCGGGCGCACTACAGGGCTCAGAAGAGAAGGAGTCACATTTGCACATTTTGCTGAAATAGGGGGGGGGATGTCGGATTTAGGAAGCCCCTATGGTGCAAGAACAGCAAAAAAACACATGGCACACTATTTTGGAAACTACACCCCACAAGGAACATAACAAGGGGTACAGTGAGCCCTAACACCCCACAGGTGTTTGTTAAATGTTCCTTAGGGTAGAATGTGAAAAGGAAAAATTAGATTTTTTACACTAAAATGCTTTACATTTTCACAAGTGGTAACCGGAGAAAATGCCCCCACAATTTGTAAATACATTTCTTTGGAGTAAGGACATACCTCATATTTGGATAAAAACAGCTCTGCAGGTGCACACCGGTCTCGGAAGAGCAGGAGCGCAGTAAGGGGCCTTGAGCATTTACATAGCTGCCTATGGAGCCAGAACAGCGGTACACTAAGTTACTAAAGTGGGGTACAGTGGGCCATAAATGATAAAATAGTGTGGTGTCCCGGTACCGCATCCTATGCGGTCCCTTTATGTGTATGGGTCCCCATAGCCAGAGTCCCTAGGACGTAGGGGTCCATGTTGTATAGTCTACCCCTTGTCACCTCTATTCCATCTAGTAAACCAGTAACTTATGCAAGGTTTATGTAAATATAGTTATATAAATGTAAATGAATAGTTAATTACCTGCGCGTGGCGTACCAGGACCTGCGGGTCACATGACTAGGTGAACTCTATGGTATTTCTGCTTGAGGACCTGTGGAGATCCCTATGACGTATGCAATCCCATCATTCTGTGTACGAGTGAATGACAGGTATTCGGACCAATCAGATTCGCCCTGCCCATATAAAGGAGCGGCGGCCATTATTCTCGCTCTTGTTCCTGCGCAGCCAAGCAGTAAGCATCCCTCTTGTTCCTGGGCTGTCAACCGAGAAGGACCTGCGCAGCTATTCTCGCAGTGAGTTAGGCCTGAGCCTTGCGGCGACGGCTGATCAATACTAAATCGAGAGTGTATCAATCCCCAGACACTCTGCAGCATACCTAATTTAACCCCTAAATCTGGACAGATCTGCAATATCTACCCTAAATTCAGAGACTTTCTAAATACCTCAAGGTCCGCATCAACTGTCAGTCCAATATAAGGACTGTTATATTAGACTGTTACTGTGCCTTGGATGTACCGTAAGCACTTAAGTAAAGTTGTTCAAGTTCAAGTTAAATCTCCTTGTGGACCTTCAGTCATTTCATGCACCTATCGTTACTGGGAAGGGCAGTGATAGGCCAGAGAATAACCTCAGCATACTTGCCCTCAGCCTGGCGTCACGAACTATAGGGTTAACATTATCCCCTCATATACCGATACAACATCCCCACTACTATACACCCCCAAGGGCTACCACAAAGCGTTATGTTCCCAGAATGATGATGCTCTGAATCCAAAGGATAGGGGATAAGATGCCTGACCGCGGGAGTCCCGCTTTTGGGGACCCCCAGGATCTTGCACGCGGCACCCCGTTTGTAATCAGTCCCTGGAGCATGTTCGCTCTGGGTCTGATTACGGGCGACCACAGGGCGGGCGGCGTGTGACGTCATGCCTGCGCACCCGTGTGACGTCACGCTCCGCCCCTCAATGCATGCCTAAGAGAGGGGGCGTGACGCTCCGGGGACTCGGAGTACCCCTTTAAGCATTAATAACCCTGGGATGCTTTTACTTTTCATTCTGATTCTGAGATTATTTTTTCGTTACATATTCTACTTTATGTTAGAGGTAAATTTTCGGTGTTACTTGCATCATTTCTTGGAGAAAAATTCCAAAATTTTATGAAAATTTTAAAAATTTAGCATTTTTCTAACTTTTAAACTCTCTGCTGTAAGGAAAATAGACATAACAAATAAATTATATATTGATTCACATATAGAATATGTCTACTTTATGTTTACATCATAAAGTTGACATGTTTTTACTTTTTGAAGATATTAGAGGGCTTCAAAGTAAAGCAGCAATTTTCCAAATTTTCATGAAAAATTCAAAATATGTTTTTTTCAGGGACCAGTTAAGTTTGAAGTGGATTTGAGGGGCCTTTCTGTAAGAAAACCCCCATTATGGACCCCATTATGAAAAGTGCACACCTCAAAGTATTCAAAATGACATTCAGAAACTGTGTTAACCCTTTAGGTGTTTCACAGGAATAGCAGCAACATGGAGGAAAAAAATTACTCATTTTTACACTAACATGTTCTTGTAGCCCCATTTTAGACTTTTTAAAAGGGGTAAAAGGAGAAAAATACACCTAAAATGTGTAGCCCAATTTCTCTCAAGTATGGCAATACCTCATATGTGAATTTTAAGTGTTCTGTGGACGCACAACATGGCTCAGAAGGGAAAGAGCAGCTTTGCGATTTTGGAGAGAGAATTTTATTGGAATGGTTTTTGGGGGGCATGTCGCATTTAGGGAGCCCCCATGGTGCCAGAACAGCAAAAAAAAAATACATGGCATACTATTTTGGAAACTACACCCCTCAAGGAACGCAACAAGGGGTATAGTGAGCCTTAACACCCGACGGTTGATTGACGACTTTGCATTAAAGTTTGACATGAAAATTGAAAATGTAACTTTTAACACTAAAATGATGGAGTTACCCTAAATTTTTATTTTTCACAAGGGGTAATAGGAGAAAATGGACCCCAAAATTTAAAGCCAAATTTCTCCCGATTAAGAAAACACCCCATATGTGGACGTTAAGTGCTCTACTGACGCATTACAATGCTCAGAAGACAAGGAGCAAAATTTGGCTCTTTGAAAGAGAATTTTGCTGAAATGGTTTTTGAGGGGCATGTTGCATTTAGGAAGCCCCCATGGTGCCAGAACAGAAAAAAAAAAAAAAAAAAACAACATGGCATACAATTTTGGAAACTACACCCCTCAAGGAACATAATAAACATTACAGTAAGAACTTATACCTCACAGGTTTATTGAACAGTGGGTTGTAAAAGTGAAAAATTTGATTTTAAACACTAAAATTCTTGTGTTACACCAAATTTTCCATTTTAACAAGGTGTAATTGAACAAATATCCCCCCAAAATTTGTAGCCCAATTTCTCATGAAAAAAGTAAATACCTTATATGTTGACGTAAATTGCTCGGCAAGCGCACTACAGGTCTGAGAAGAGAAGGAGCGCTGTTTTGGCTTGACTTGTAGTTGGGGGCCATGTGCATTTTCAAAGCCCCCATGGCAGAACAGAGGATCCCCCCCACTGTGCCATCTTTTTGGAAAGTACACCCCTCAAGGAACGTAATAAGGGGTACAGTGAGTATTTACAACTCACAGGTTTTTTGAACAGTGGGCCGTAATAATTAAAAATCTGATTTTTAACAGTGAATTGCTTCGATTTTTAACAGTGAATGAAAATTTTTCATTTTTAACTGGGATTATAGGAGAAAAAGCCCCCAACGTTTGGAGCCCAATTTGTCCCGAGTAAGGAAATACCACATATGTAGATGTAACGTGCTGTGCAGGTGCACAACTGGGCTAATGAGTGAGAGAGCACCGAGCACCTTTGAGGCCTAAGGTGGGGATTTGCCCTGCAATGGCAAAGGTTCTGACCTAAAATAAAAAATAAAAAACCTGGCAAGTGACCAGAATTTTGAAATGACACCCCTCAAGGAACGTAAAAAAAAAATACCCCAAATGTGGATGTAACATGCTGTGCAGGCACATAACATGGCTCAAGACTCATAGAGCAATGTTCGCATTTGAGGCCTATGGCATATCAGTAGCTGACGGTTACATACATTCAGAGGAAAATAAAAGAAAGGAACACCCACATGTGACACCATTACAGAAAGTACAACCCCTGAGGAATCTTTATAGGGGTAAAGTGGACATTTGGAACGGTCGGGTGTTTCTTAAATTTATTTTCGAGGTATGGATGAAATGTATTTTTGGAAAAATTTAAATAGCAATTTTCCAACTGATATGCTATATGTGTATGGAGTATGATCACCCAGTGCATAATACACAGGGCCGGATTAAGAACATCATGGGCCTAGTTCTGAGAATTTTTCTGGGCCTTTTTATGAAAATATTTACATAATATATAAAATGAAAACTCAAAGCAATTTTATTACTCGGCCGCACAAAGATATCAGTGACTACAGCACTGATGGGACACAGTCAGGAGAATACACAGTGATTTAAGTGACTTATAGGCTGGGCTGGACTGGGACCAAAAATAGGCCCAGGCATTTTAAAATAAGCAGCCCATTTTTATGGTGGGGGTCAGACTGCTGGGACCCCCACCAATCCCTTCGGTTCAAGTGTCTCTCCAGCTGTTGCTAAGCTGCAACTCCCATCATGTCTGAAGAGACTCAGGAATTAAGGAAGTTGCCGTTTTGAAACAGCTGCAGAGCCACAGAATGGGGTACAGTGCCACCCATCATCACTACGGAACTTACAAGTGACTTCAGAGCTGATGGGACAGTCAGGAGAAAACACAATGATATCAGTGACCTGAGTGATGTCTTCTCTGTTGGCTTTCCTTTCCTTCTTTATCTGGTCCAGACGCCAGGACTTCTTCCAGCTCCATCTTCTCTGCAGAGTCTGACGCCCGGACATCATAGGCTCCTCACATTTTCAGCAGATCCTCATCCTCTATATAAAGACAATATTCATTATAACACATTATAATTCTGCCAAATACTGTACCACCTGAATATAATACTGCCACGCACTGTACCATCTAAATATATTATTGCCACACACTGTACCCCCTGAATATAATACTGCCTACCACTGTACCCTCTAAATATATTATTGCAACACACTGTACCCCCTGAATATAATACTGCCTACCACTGTACCCTCTAAATATATTATTGCAACACTCTGTGCCCCCTGAATATAATACTGTTACAACCTGTACCCCTGAATATAATACTGCCACGCACTGTACCCTCTAAATATATTATTGCCACACACTGTACCCCCTGAATATAATACTGCCTACCACTGTACCCTCTAAATATATTATTGCAACACACTGTACCCCCTGAATATAATACTGCCTACCACTTTACCCTCTAAATATATTAGTGCAACACACTGTACCCCCTGAATATAATACTGCCATACACTGTACCCTCTAAATATATTAGTGCAACACACTGTTCCCCCTGAATATAACACTGCCTTACACTGTACCCTCTAAATATATTATTGCAACACACTGTACCCCCTGAATATAATACTGCCTACCACTGTACCCTCTAAATATATTATTGCAACACACTGTACCCCCTGAATATAAAACTGCCTACCACTGTACCCTCTAAATATATTAGTGCAACACACTGTACCCCCTGAATATAATACTGCCATACACTGTACCCTCTAAATATATTAGTGCAACACATTGTTCCCCCTGAATATAACACTGCCTTACACTGTACCCTCTAAATATATTATTGCAACACACTGTACCCCCTGAATATAATACTGCCTACCACTGTACCCTCTAAATATATTATTGCAACACACTGTACCCCCTGAATATAATACTGCCTACCACTGTACCCTCTAAATATATTATTGCAACACTCTGTGCCCCCTGAATATAATACTGTTACAACCTGTACCCCTGAATGTAATACTGCCACACACTGTACCCTCTAAATATATTATTGCCACACACTGTACCCCCTGAATATAATACTGCCTACCACTGTACCCTCTAAATATATTATTGCAACACACTGTACCCCCTGAATACTGCCTGCCACTGTACCCTCTAAATATATTATTGCAACACACTGTACCCCCTGAATATAATACTGCCTACCATTGTACCCTCTAAATATATTATTGCAACACACTGTACCCCGTTAATATAATACTGCCATACACTGTACCCTCTAAATATATTAGTGCAACACACTGTACCCCCTGAATATAATAGTGCCTAACACTGTACCCTCCAAATATATTATTGCAACACACTGTACCCCCTGAATATAATACTGCCATACACTACCCCTTGAATATAATACTGCCACGCACTGTACCCTCTAAATATATTATTGCTACATACTGTACCCCCTTAATATAATACTGCCATAAACTGTACCTCCTGAATAGAATACTGCCACACACTGTACCCTTTAAATATATTAATGCCACACACTGTACCCCTGAATACTGCCACACACTGTACCCCTGAATATAATACTGCCATAAACTGTACCCCCTGAATATAATACTGCCACGCACTGTACCCTCTAAATAAATTATTGCCACATACTGTACCCCCTTAATATAATACTGCCATACACTGTACCTCCTGAATAGAATACTGCCACACACTGTACCCTCTAAATATATTAAGGCCACACACTGTACCCCTGAATATAATACTGCCACACACTGTACGTCTGAACATAATACTGCAACACATTGTACCCTCTGAATATAATGCTGCCACACACTGTACCCCCTACATATAATACTGCCACACACTGTACCCCCTGAATATAATACTTCCCCACACTGTACCCCCTGAATAAAATACTGCCACACACTGTACCCTCTGAATATAATACTGCCACACACTGTACCCTCTGAATATAATACTGCCACACACTGTACCCTCTGAATATAATACTGCCACACACTGTACCCCACGAATATAATACTGCCATACACGGCATACCCTTCATCCCATCCTCTCTCTTATCAACCCCCCCCCCACCCCATGCTTGGTTAGCTTATCACCCCCAATGCACCCTCCCCTCCACCACATCCTCGCTATTCTCATCATCCCCCCATACACCCAACCATCCTTGGCTCTTCACCCCTGCATTCCATATTATCCCCCCCCATCCTCAGTCTCATCATTGCAACGCCCCGAACCTCATCCTCAGACTCCTCATCATCATCATTGCACCCCCCCCCCCCCCCCGACACCCCACCCTCAGTCTCCTCATCATTCCATCCTCCTCCTCATCATCATTGCACCCCCCCAGCATCCCCTCCTCCTCATCATCGCATACCCCCCACCCCATCCTCAGTCTCCTCATTATTGCATGCCCCCCAGCTTCCCCTCCTCCTCATTATCATTGCATCCCCCCAAAACCCCATCCTCAGTCTCCTCATCATTGCAACCCCCCAACACCCCATCCTCTGTCTCCTCATCGTTCCACCCTCCTCCTCATCATCATCATTGATCATCATCAACCCAAAAAGAAAAACGCAGTGGGGTGGGCGATTCGCTAACAGTGGCCCGACGCTTTTTATAGGGAAGAGGGTCTGGCCAAAGTTAGCGAAAAAAGGGGGAAAGCTTACACCCCAGAAAAAATATATGGGGGTAAGCCGCAGCCCTGGGGAACAAAAAAAAAAAGGCCGCAGACGGAGGATTCTGCGGAAATATTTTATTTATCTTTTTACTTACACTAAGCTGTCCCTGCCTAAAAACAATATCCCTCACAGGACAAGGGGACAGGGACTACAGGGGGGCTCCTAGGATACAGTATGGGGGGGCTCCCCTCCCACCAATACATTTGATTGGACAGTCATACCGACCATCCAATCAGAGAGCTGTGGGAGGATCATCCCATTCAGATCACCGCCCGGCGAGAGGCAGTGATCGGAATCGCTGCAAATTGCCGGTCTGAATTGGGGGGGTCTCATGACCCCCCTGGGCGATGTCACGGGATGCCTGCTGAATGATTTCTGATCACTGCCCGGCGAGCTGCGGTGATCGGAATTGCAGAGGGCGTACAGGTACGCCCTCCACCCTTAAGTCCAGGGACGCGAGGGCGTATCCATACGCCCTCCGTGCACAACAGGTTACCTCACCTACCTTTCCCTCACTTTAGCTGTCCCTGCACTAAGGGTGGCAGGAGGCCACTTTCTCTGCCCTGAGGGGCACAGATGTCAGCAGAGGGGGGGGGGGTCTCTGGCTCTCTCAGCTCTGCCCGCTGACTGAACACGGTGGGCGAGCAGAGCTGAGAGAAGGGGACATTAACCCCTAGCGTGACCCATATGACCGGAATTGCCGCAGATCGCCGGTGGGAATTCAGGACCCCCCCCCCAGGCGTTGTCATGGGATACCTGCTGAGCAATTTCAGCAGGCATCCCGGTCCAGTCCCCGTCGGTCTTTAAGTACCAGGACATCAGGGCGTACCTGTATGCCCTTAGTCCTTAAATGGTTAAAGGACAATGAAACAATTACACTTTGCTTTGTAATGAGGATGTTTTGCTTTTCTTACAAAATGTATTCCTTCTAAGTTTTGCTTACTCTCACTCAAGTGGCCTCTCACCAGCACAGCCAGAACCATATGGAGTGAAAATAAGAAGACCATACATGTAGATGTTTTTTTGTCACCAGATTGGCTGAACTATGTTATAATGGACAATTTACACTTTAAAAGGCAATGCTGTTATCTGATCAAATTGCATATGCCAGTAGGATATGTGGGAGATGCTGTGTATATACGCGTTTCATTGTAATCTTGTCTAATTAATTAATAGACAAGCTGCTAAAGCTTGATAGGTGCATTAAGACTACCTAAAGTGTGCATTGGACTATGTGATTAGATACTACAGGAGGGTTCCTATAGGCAACTGCTCCACTTTTCATATGCCAGGTTTTGATAAATCTTTCCCTATGTCTACACCTAAATACATTTGTGGTGGCTGGATTGTGTGGCAAGCCTTGTGGGGGTGTAGGGTAGTTAGGGTGTTGCTGTTCGGAATAATAAAGGGCGCTGTTAACCCTTGTTACTCGTGACGCCAGGGTGAGAGTTAAATGCTGTATTCTTGATAGGCCTATTGCCACCCTTCCCAAGAGCAATAGGTGATGCAGAAATAAAGGATTGTCCACAACCACTGTTAACTGAAAACTTGCAGGAACTTGTACTGAAGAATTTCTGTACATGCAGCAATAGTAACAGTCCAGATAACAGAGTCTCTACAGATATAGCTTGAGCAGCGATTGACAGTTGGTTGGAATCAGATAAGCTCAATTTAGCTTCTTAGGGATTGTATAGCAGAGATCCGCTGGATTTAAGGGTGAGTTTAGGTCCAGTGGTCCTGCTGTGAGTAACTGGGAATTGCTTAGTCTATCCGCTATGTTAGAGGCCGAGGCCGCAAGGCTTTGGCCTAGTAAAATGTCTTGTAAGCTGCAGAGGTCCTACCTCTTCCAGAGTCAGCAAACCTAGAGAGGGATCAAGATGGCGCAGGTCCCTTATATGGGCAGGGGCTGGCCGTTTTGGATTGGTCTATAACAACTGTCACTCACCGTTACATTGCATTGTGGGTGAACACGTCATGGGAACCTCCAAAGGTCCTATAGCAAAACCATAGAGTTCTAACCTGATCACATGACCCGCAGGTCCTGCTATGCTCGAACAGGTAGGCAATTACATATATACATATCTCTATACTTATAAGAACTTCTATATAGTCATTGACTAACTGAGGGGTGACAAGGGGATAACTACAGAAGAGGGACCCCGACATCCTAGGGACTCTGCAAAGGTAACGTATGAAGTACGGTACCGGGACACCACACATTCTGTAATAAGTGATGCAGCATTTTACCCTATTAAACACATGCATTAAACACCATAGGTCATTAAACAGAGTGCCTGCTGGTCTGAAATATGGAACGTACTAAAGAGCCAACACTTTGTTTCCAGTCCAAGTAGTGCCAAAACAGCTCTACACAACCACATAGATCTCCACCTCTCAGACCTGTCAGGGTGAATTGGGTAGGGCTGTAGTAACTGCAATGAAATAAAAATTCTTAGATTTTGCATTGTTAGGCTTTAAAACACAATCTAGCATTGACAAAATAAATTGACATTTTATAGATTTAACATATTTTACAGGCCAGGGATTCTATTTCCATGACCCATAATATTATTCCTTCAGTGTCTATCTGCAAGCAATTACAGGAAGTGGAATTGCTTTTCTCATAGGGATATTCCGGCTCAATTCATGTACCTTTCCAGCACTGTCACTACAGACCTCTGGATGTGATTTACAGCTACAATCTGTATTCTAATCACATCACAAAAAGGCTTTATACACAATCACAAACAATTTGTTGTATTCTCTGAATGCATCTGAAATGCATCTGAAATGAAATGAAAGAGTCGAATTTTTCTGAATCAGAACCCACATAAAATTGCATGTTTTGTGGGCACAACTCTCATGCAGACTATGCTGTAAATGCTGCACACACATATTGCTTATACAAAGAGCACCTGCTATAAATGCTACATATCGTATATACAGTGAACCCCCCCCCCCGACCTACGATGGCCCCGACATACGATAATTTCAACATGCGATG
This sequence comes from Hyla sarda, assembly GCF_029499605.1. NCBI lineage: Eukaryota > Metazoa > Chordata > Amphibia > Anura > Hylidae > Hyla > Hyla sarda. The sequence continues at coordinate 173,501,656 of NC_079196.1, read as the reverse complement.
GCCTCTCAGAGGCCATCTCATGTTGAAGGCAGCATCAACATACGATGCTTTTGTATATTGGGGCCACCGCATAAGTGGCTATCCGGCAGCACAGACTGCTTCAGCTGCCACCGGATAGCGGTTTACGGTGCCCTGTGTGGTCCGCTGATGATCACTTACCTGTACTCGGGGCTCCGGCGCGTCCTCTTCGGTATCCCCTGCTTCGTCGGCGCTCTCTATCATAGTCATCACTAGTGTTGCTTGCGAATATTCGCAATTCGAATTTTATTTGCGAATATAGCACTATATATTCGAAATTACGAATATTCGCTTTTTTTTCACAGTACACATCACAGTGATCATCCCTCTCTGCTTCCAGCTTGTGTGGTCTAAAGAAGGCTCTAATACAACTGTGTGAGACCACCAGGCAAAAATTCACGTATGCAAATATTCGCGAATATTGATCCCTCCCTTCTGCAGCTTCTATCAAGTTACACTGCTATAAACTTGCTATAAAGTTCATACATTTTCACATACGCGAATTTTCGCATATGCGAATTTCCGCATATGCGAAAAAACGTGAATATTACAAATATGCGATTTTAGCGAATATTTGACGAATATTTGTCCATATATTCGCAAAATTTCGTGAATTCGAATATAGCCTATGCCGCTCAACACTAGTCAACATGTCGCTGCGCACGCCGTCCCGTCATCCAATAGGAGCGGCATGCATAGCGACATGATGGCAGCGACGGAGAGCGGCGACGTTGAGCGAGGAGGTCGGGGAAGCAGAGGCCTTGTCGGAGTGTCGGGGACACCCCGGGGACCCGGCGACAGTGATGGAAGGCGACATCCAGGACAGCGGTGACGATCCAGAGCAGCGGGGACAGGTTAGTACAACTTCCTATACCAGCCGTTGGCTGTCCGGGCATGCTGGGTGTTGTAGTTTTGCAACATCTGGAGGTCCGCAGGTTGTAAACCACTGTCCTATACTTTACATTGCACGGATCCCTCAACATACGAGGGTTTCAACAAACGATGGTCCATTTGGAAAGGATTACCATCGTATGTTGAGGAACCACTGTACATATGAGCCACAGGTCAGAGAATACTGTTCTAGAACGTGTCCACTGCCATCAATGTATAAGAGGTATGTGCAATACATACAGCACATGTCCTCTGTATATATGGTGTAGGTGTGTGTGCGCGCAGCATTTATAGCATGTGTCATCCTATGTATGAGGAGTGTTTTAGGTGTATTAACAACATGTGTCCTACGTATAAGTGGCATCTGTGATACATTTAAGCATATGTCCTGTGGCCCAGATTTATCAAACTGTGTGAGAGCAAAAATTGAGGGATTTTCCCACAGCAACCAATCACAGCTCAGCTAACAAGCTGACCTGTGATTGTAAAGTGTAAAGTGAAAGCTGACCTGTGATTGGCTGCTGAGGGACACTCACTTTTTTTTTCTCGCAAGTGCCCTATGTATAAGCAGTGTGTGCGCAACATGTGTCCTATTTAAAACACAGTGGTTTATATACAGCATATGTTTTATGTGTTAGTAACTTTTATTTGCTATAACATGTGACCACCGTGTGTCCTTTATGTGAGTGCTGCATATATGTTATGTACAGAGGTAAAAGGTCAATGCATCTCTGCAGTTTTTCAGCCCCACATATAAATTCACTAATGAACTACGAGGCACAGACCTGGCCAATTGCAATGTACAAACTTTAGTCAAAATAGGACACCATGAAGGCACTTGTCAGAGACTCTGCTCTCTGCTGAACCTGCGATCTGTCAGTACTTTGCACGATTAACCCCATAAGGACATCGCCAACATTTTGCAAATCTGACCTGTATCTTTATGCATTACTAATGCTCTGATTGTAAGGAAAATGGCCATGCCAAATAAATCACATATTGATTCACGTATACAATATGTCTACTTTATGTTGGCATCCAAAAGTAGATTTTTTTTACTTTTTGAAGACATTAGAGGGCTTCAAAGTTTAGCAGCAATTTTCAAAATTTTCACAAGAATTTCAAAATCTAAATTTTTTAAGGACCAGTTGAGTTTGACGTGAACTTGAGGGGCCTTTTTGTAAGAAATCCCCCATAAATGTCATGGACAAGCTCATCAACAGCTGGCACATCAAAAGAAACTGGAAGTGGAAGGGGAGGATGGAGATGGAGTCCATAAACAACAGAAAAGGGAGAAGACCTCGTGGACTCGGAATCCTTATGATTATATGAGAATTCTGCCCAAGGTAGAAGGTCGACCCAATCGTCTTGGCAAGCAGAGACAAAATGACGAAGATAAGTCTTCAGAATTTGATTAACCCTCTCCACTTCTCCAAATTAATGTCCAAACCGGTACAAAGAGCTCTCCAGAACTTAGAAACAAACTGAACCCAAAACGATATGCTGAGGAAGACCATGTAGACAGAAGATATGTAGCATAAAGTACTTCACCAGCTGTGGAGCAGATGCAAGACCTGGTAGAGGGAGGAAATGATCCATCTTGGAAAACCGAACAACCACGACCCAAATGAGTTATTAAGGGATGGTGGCAGATCAGTGATAAAATCCATAGCAAGGGGGGACAAGGGAGTCTCTGGAATGGGTAAAGGCTGTAAGAGTCCAGCTGGTTTCTGTCGAAGAGTCTTGTCTCTGGCACAAGTGTCACAGGAACGAAAAAAATCAGAAACCTCACGTTCTAGCTGCGGCCACCAGTAGTGCCGAGAGATTAGAAGAAAAGTCTTATGTACTCCAGGATGACCTGCCAACAAAGAAGAATGACCTCATTTCAGAACCTTGCATTCCAGGAGGAACTTGTTGAATATTGGCAGGAGTGGAAGAAATCAAGCGATCTGGAGGAATAATATGCCTTGGTGTGGAGTCCAAACCTACGATGTCTGAGGACCTGGAGAGAGCATCAACTCTGATGTTCTTGCTGGCTGGACGGAAGTGAATGAAGAAATTGAATATAGAAAAGAACAAAGACAACCTTGCCTGGTGGGGATTCAATCGCTGGGCAGACTGAAGGTACAGAAAATTCTGAGTAGATGCTGACCAGATGAGAAGACCCTTCCAATAAATGTCGCCATCCCTTCAAGGCAAGCTTGATAGCATGGGAGTTCTCGATCTCCCATGGAGTAGTTCCTCTCAGCAGGTGAAAAAGTCTTGGAAAATAAACCACAAGTTACAGTCTTGCCCTTGGCAAGTAGGAACAGCACCGGCTCCAACAGCTGAGGCATCAACCTCCAAGGAAAAAGGCTTCTCCGGATCAGGTCTAGAAAGCACGGGAGCAGAGGCAAATGCAGACTTTAAAATGGGAGAAGGCCTGTTCGGCCTCAGGAGACCAAGTCTTGGGATTAAAGCCTTTTTTAGTCAGAGCCGCGATCGAAGCAACCAAGGGAGAGAAATGAGGGATGAATTGACGATAATAGCGAATTTCAGAAAGCGTTGAATAGCCCGTAGACCAGAAGGACGAGGCCAATCCAATACTGCAGACAATTTATCTGGATCCATCTGCAGGCCTTGGCAGATATTCAGTAGAGCCATCTCAGCAGAAGAAGCATGAGCAGGTTCCTCAAAGAAACTCCGGAATTCAGCAAGAAAAGCCATCAAGTTAGAGGATACTGGATCACCGCGGTCCCAAAGAGGTGTAGCCCAGGCCAGGGCTTTTACGGTCAAGAGACTGATGACGAAGGCCACCTTAGCTCGTTCCGTCAGGAACTGGTCAGACATAAGCTCCAAATGCTAGGAGCACTGTGTAACGAAGCCTCTACACAACTTGGAATCTCCATCCTACTTAAAGGGTAGAGGTAAGCGTAGCTTGGACCCAAAAGACGCTGCAGGAACAGGTGGTTACTGCTGCATGGCTAATAGCTGTTTCATCATAGCAGACAATTGAGTTAGTTGCTGCGCCTGTCGGGCCAACTGCTGCGACTGACGAACCACAACAGAGGGAAGATTCGCGACCTCAGCGGGATCCAGGGCCGGATCTTACTGTAACACTCACGGTTGGAAGAAAGGAACACTGGAGGTAGTGGATCCACTTGACCTGTGTGGCAGATGACGTGGGCTGTTCCAGGGAGGGGAGTCTAATGTGCCACTGGTTTTCACCAGAGCCTGCCGCAAAGCAGGATGGTCTTGCTGCAGCAGGCGGCACCCAGGTCGCTACCCCTGGCACGGCTTGACCACACAGGCGGCTGAGGAGATTTGAGGCACAGGTGGGATACAGCAACTCGCAGTCAGGATAGCAGAAGGTCAGGGCAGGCGGCACAGGTGCGTAAACAGGAACGTAGCAGGAGATCAGTAGGCAGGCGGCACAGGAGAAAGGTCAGGTCACAGAACAAGGGGTCAGAAACACGGAAAGGCAAGTCAGAATAACACTTTCTCAATGGCGCAAGGCTTCAGAGATCCAGCAGAGATGTGTGGAAGGAGCAGGAATTTATAAGTGAGGCACAGGTGTAAAACTAATTATGGGCAAATCTTATAGCTCCGGCGCACGCGCGCGCCCTAGGAGATGGGGACACGCACGCCGGAGCCGAGAAGCAGCAGAGGAGACAGCAGAGGACCAAGATGAGCCACAGACTGGGATTCCAATGCGGGCACGACCCGCAATGCGAATCCCAGCCCCGCCGGCTGGAGGAGAGAGTGGGGCAAGGTGCTCATGGCCAACGCGAGCTGCCGGAGCGCGGATCATAACAGTCGATAGGGGATACATATATTTATTTTTAATTTCCTCTCTAACTATTATATCTGCAAACAGGAAAGAGAGTGGGGGATGGGCACTATACCAGATCCAGCGTGAAGATAGAGCTATGGCAAGCTCAAAAAAGCAATAAACAGCTGCAAAGTCCCGGTGATCAAAAAGAACATGGGGTGCAGGACACTAGCAGGAATAAGCAATTCCGCAATCACAAACAATGTAGAAAGAAAATATGTCCGCACTCACCAAGATGTTCAGATGCAATTCATGCTTTATTCATGGCACGATAAGAAGAATAAAGTCCATAAACAGAATCACCCGGGGTGCAGGGAGGGAATGCGGCTACCAGCCGGTAGCAGGAGCGTATCAGCAGAATGACAGCGCGGTTTTGCGTCACAGACGCATCATCCGGTTCCTGATACCTTGGAATCCTTGGTCAGGTAGATACAAGTGAAGGGAGGAAGGGCAGGAGTAACCCAATCACCAGTGTATGAAAATACATGACTTAAAATATCATAGACAAAAGGATAAAACCAATAGAATAGCTGAAAACTATATCTTGCTGTATTCATAGAAAAGAGCTAAAATCGTTTCTTTCATTAAGACCTAATGGTCCTAAAGCATTAAGTCTTATAATCCATTTTGTTTGGCATTGGAGTCATTTTTGATGTCTGTCTATACCTTGCGGTTGTGGCGCGATATGTTGTATACCTGCAAATTTGATTTCATTGATATTATTGTTATGGTGTGTTTCCATATGGGAAATAAAACGAGTGGCACCTATCTTGGTTCGTAGTGAATATATGTGTTCACGAAAACGAGTATTAAGATTTCTCTTGGTTTTGCCTATATAAAAATAACCGCAGGTACATAAAAGACAGTAAACCACGAAATTCGTTTTACATGTAATGAATTGATTAACACTAACTGTAAAGCCACCTAGTGTAATATATTATTTTCTCAGATTGTGAATACAATAATTACAGTGTCCACATTTAAAATTACCCTTAGGTATATTTTTAATCAACCAATTTTGTTCAGTATTGGAATTTTTCTTTTTTTGAAGATTAATGTAATCGAAAATGGTTTTATTTTTCCTAAAAGTTATAATGGGCTTGTTTTTGGCTGTTTCTTGAATGAGCGGGTCTTGTTCTAGCATATACCAATTGGATAAAATGGCATTTTTAATAATATAATTCATGGGACTATTGTTAAATGAAAAAAAAAAATCTTGTTTTCTTGTATTTTTTCTTTGTTGTTTTTGTTTTTGATTTTGTTTGGAGCAAGTAATTCTTTCCTTTCTTTTTTTCTGCTTTTTCAAATGCTTCATTAATTAATTTTTCTGGATAATTCCTTTCTTTTCATTGTGATTTTAACTCTTCTGCCTGTACCATATATTGAGTTTTATCATTATTGATTCTTTTTAAACGGATAAACTGAGAATATGGAATATTGTTTTTAATGTATGTAGGGTGAGAACTGTTATAGTGTAACAATGAATTTTTCGCAAATTTTTTTTCTATAGCTAGTACAATTTAGGCAAAGTTTTTCAATATTTAAAGTAACGTTTAGAAAATTTAAAGTTTTTCCTCCATACTCATATGTGAATAACATATTCATGTCATTAGTATTCAAATATTGAACGAATTCAGTGAAGACATTTTCAGATCCCTCCCATATAATCAGGACATTGTCCACATATCTCCACATAAATCGTCCACATAAAGTGTGAAGGGGTTCCCGAGAGTGTGGACGTATGCATAGGCGTGCACAGCCTATTGCATTAGGGTGTGCACCCTAAAGCACAAACTCCCTCCGCGCACGTGTGTGTGTGTGTGTTTATGTATTTGTGTGTATATATATATATATATATATATATATATATATATATATATATATATATATATATATATATATATATATATACACACACACATACACACTCCTGATTGCATAGTGTAGGAGGATTGGATCCAGGGCCGGTTTTAGGCTTAGCATAGCCCTGAGCAAAATCAGAAGTGGGGTCCCAAAAGTCGTAATAGGGCACTAATCAGATTAGCACATTTTTGGTCACTTCAAATACCATAAAAAATATCTAAAAAGCAAAAAAAAAAATGGTACCGATTAAAACTGTTACGCCTAGCGCTCCGGGTCCCCGCTCCTCCCCGGAGCGCTCACGGCGTCTTTCTCCCTGCAGCGCCCCGGTCAGTCCCGCTGACCGGGAGCGCTGCACTGTCATGGCCGTTGGGGATGCGATTCGCACAGCGGGACGCGCCCGCTCGCGAATCGCATCCCAGGTCACTTACCCGTCCCGGTCCCCTGCTGTCTTGTGCTGGCGCGCGCGGCTCCGCTCTCTAGGGCGCGCGTGCGCCAGCTCTCTGAGACTTAAAGGGCCAGTGCACCAATGATTGGTGCCTGGCCCAATTAGCTTAATTGGCTTCCATCTGCTCCCTGGCTATATCTGATCTCCTCCCTTGCACTCCCTGGCCGGATCTTGTTGCCTTGTGCCAGTGAAAGCGTTTAGTGTGTCCAAAGCCTGTGTTACCTGAACTTCTGCTATCCATCCTGACTACGAACCTTGCCGCCTGCCCCCGACCTTCTGCTACGTCTGACCTTGCTTCTGCCTAGTCCTTCTGTCCCACGCCTTCTCAGCAGTCAGCGAGATTGAGCCGTTGCTAGTGGATACGACCTGGTTGCTACTGCCGCAGCAAGACCATCCCGCTTTGCGGCGGGCTCTGGTGAAAACCAGTAGCCTCTTAGAACCGGTCCACTAGCACGGTCCACGCCAATCCCTCGCTGACACAGCGGATCCACAACCCGTAAGCCGAATCGTGACAAAAACTACAAATCACAGCGCTAAAAATGACCCTCATACATCCCTATATACAGAAAAATAAAAGTGCTATAGGGATCAGAATAGTACAATTTTATATTTTTGTATTCACATTAGGTTAGTAGTACAGTTCCCCCACATTAGGTGCAGTACAGTTCCCCCACATTAGGTTGGCAGTACAGTTCCCCACATTAGGTGCAGTATAGTTCCCCCACATTAGGTGCAGTACAGTTCCCCCACATTAGGTGCAGTACAGTTCCCCCACATTAGGTTGGCAGTATAGTTCCCCACATTAGGTTGGCAGTACAGTTCCCCCACATTAGGTGCAGTATAGTTCCCCCACATTAGGTGCAGTATAGTTCCCCCACATTAGGTTAGTAGTACAGTTCCCCCACATAAGTTGCAGTATAGTTATAATTGTAGGGAGGAGGACAAGTCTAGAATTTACCATGAGGCTTACGGGACTAATTCTACCCCTGATCTTATATTTGCCAAGGGGTTCAATGGACAGAGCCAAAGGGTTGTCAAAATTAGGTTTTGCCATGTATGATTGTGACTGTCTATTATATGTAGGCTCACAGCTCAGGACTACATTCCCATCATGTATGATTGTAACTGTCTATTATATGTAGCCTACATATAATAGACAATCACACATGATGGGGATGTAGTCCTTAGCTGTGAGCCTACATATAATAGACAGTCACAATCATACATGATCAGGGCTGGTGCAAGGACTTTTGGCACCCTAGGTGAAAGCTAATTTTGCCGCCCCCTTGACCCCACACATTGGCTCTGCCCTTTGACACGCCCAACCTTACTACTGGGGTGACACACTGTAACAAACCTCCGCCTCATGTAATCTCCATACTACAGGGGTGATACACTGTAACCAACCTCCTCCTCATGTAATCTCCTTGTTACAGGGGTGACACACTGTAACAAACCTCCATCTCATGTAATCTCCTTACTACTGGGGTGACACACTGTAACAAATCCCCTCCTCATGTAATCTTCTTACTACTGGGGTGATACACTGTAACAAACCCCCTCCTCATGTAATCTCCATACTACAGGGGTGACACACTGTAACAAACCTCATCCTCACGTAATTTCCTTACTACTGGGGTGACACACTGTAACAAATCCCCTCCTCATGTAATCTTCTTACTACTGGGGTGATACACTGTAACAAACCCCCTCCTCATGTAATCTCCATACTACAGGGGTGACACACTGTAACAAACCTCATCCTCATGTAATTTCCTTACTACTGGGGTGACACACTGTAATAAACCTCCTCCTCATGTAATCTCCTCACTACTGGGGTGACACACTGTAACAAGCCTCATCCTCACGTAATCTCCTTACTACTGGGGTGACACACTGTAACAAACCTTCTCCTCATGTATTACAGGGGTTCAGCAACCAGTATCAGACATAGGGGGATTAGATACACAGCTCAGCAGACAATATCAAACATAAAGGGATTAAATACACAGCTCAAATCACACATGGGGATTAGATACAGGGGCTCAGAAAACAGCATCACACATGGGGGGTTAGATACAGGGTCTCAGCAAACAGTATCACACATGGGAGGATTAGATACACTGCTCATCAGACAGATCACACATGGGAGGATTAGATACACAGCTCATCAGACAGATCACACATGGGAGGATTAGATACACAGCTCATCAGACAGATCCCACAAGGGGGATTACATACACAGCTCAAACAGTATCACTTATGGGGGGTTTAGATACACAGTTTAGCAGACAGATCACACATGGGGGATTAGATACACAGCTCAGCAAACAGTATCACACATGGGGAGTTTAGATACACATGCTAGCAGACAGATCACACATGGGGGGATTAGATACACAGCTCATTACACAGATCACACACTGGGGGATTAGATACATATTTTATCAGACAGATCACACATGGGGGATTAGATACACTGCTCAGCAAACAGTATCACACATGGGGAGTTTAGATACACAGCTCATTAGACAGATCACACACTGGGGGATTAGATACACATTTTAGCAGACAGATCACACATGAAAGGAGCCTCACCAGGTCAGTGTCTCTTCCCTGTCCGGCTGAGGCTCTGAGGACAGGATTGTCTGATATTTGTGACTGACCTTTTCACCCTGATTTGAAGACACGTGTAGCGCAGCAGCTGAGGCAGAGAGAGGCACTTCGGGGGAGGAAGCAGCGCTCCTCGTCAGGATGAAGTAAGCAGAAAAGCAGCCGCCCTCTCCAGCAGCCCAGACTCCAGAGCTGGGGGCCCGGGCTTCTCCTGTCCTGGCAGCGGGCCTGTCCTTGACCTGGCAGCCGGCCTCTCCTGTGCGGGCTCTCCAGACACAGTGCGTGCGTGCGGGCTCCAGGCACTGCGCACCATGAGTCACCTAGATGTCATGTGCAGCCGTGCGCACTGACGCCTGACCCATCAGCCCCCGGGCGGCATGTAAGGTCAGTCAGTGTATGGATGTGTGTAGTAGCGGTTGCGGCGCTGAGGGGGGGGTATTTTGGGCTGGTGATGTCGGGGATGTCCGGTGGGGCTGGGGTTTAGTAGTGAGGAGAAAAAAAAGTCCTGCAGCAGCGGGCCGCGGCCGCAGTGATTAGGGTGTGCCTGTGCACACCTGGCACACCCCGTGCGCACGCCTATGGACGTATGTCAGTTCAAATACAGCAAGATATATATTAGGCAGGGTACATGAAACCGGAGACCCCATCAGGGTTCCGTGCAGTTGTTTATACCAACAATTGCCATACATGAATGTATTATTACTCAAAATGAACATCAATGCATCAGTCACAAATTCGATAAATTCTGGTGGTTTTCCTGAATAGGAGACAAAGTGTTTTACATCCCTCACACCCGCATCCCAAGGGCTACGGGTGTAGAGGGCTTCAACATCGAGAGATACTAAAGTATAAGATTCCTGCCAATGGAAAGTATCCAAAATGCTTAATAAATCACTAGTATCTCTAACAAATTAGGGGATACCTAGAAGGAGTGGAGATATAAGCCATTCAAGATAGCTGGAAAGGGGTTCAGTCCAGGGGGACGGGTCGGTGACTTATGGACTTTAGGAAGTAGATACCACCTAGCTGGTTTTGGATTTTCAGGGAGTAATTTAGCAGCCATTTTTTCAGATAGCAATTGTTTTTCTACTGATAGTCTAAGGAAAGATCTTAATTTTTCAACAACTTTGTTAGTAGGATTACTTGACAATTTTTCATAAGTGAGACTGTCTCCGAGTTGTCTAAGGGCTTCGTCGTTGCGGTCGGTAGTGGACCAAACCACCACGGTGCCACCCTTATCCGCCCTGGTGACCACCAAATCCTCCCTAGAGGCTAACCAATCAAGGGCTTTCATTTCCTCCACGGGAAGATTACATTTATTTTTAGGATAGCATAATGCTAGAATATCTTTCCTAACAGCGTGATTAAATAAATCAATACTACACCCTGGGGGAATAGGGGGGACAAAATCTCGACTTATCTCCGATAAACGGTACAAATTCATCATCTAAGGATAAAGAAACATTTCCAGGGGCTTCATCATATAGAAGATCAGTAAGCATG